>NW_028186955.1:18931-25500 GCF_003343005.1 Rhea americana | reverse complement strand
AAGACACGCAGCCACTTCCCTGCCTCTTAGGCAAAGTCTCCTCTCAGTTTGTTGTTGGACACGCGTCCGTGCTAAGAAGCCACCCCGCATGAGGCAGGATACAGCGGGAAGCATTCTGGGCACGCAGAGTGCTGCTTCCCATGCCCGCGGCAAACCGAGAGCAGCTGCCTCACTCGCGTTTCTGTCCGCCGAGACTTAGAGCTGGCCAGCGCGCAGATTCCCACTGTGCGTGCTCTCTCAATTTAAATCATCATTGTATCAGACAAGTCCTGATTGCAGTAACTGATAGTGGTTTTTGGAAAATGCTGTCAGGCCATAGAAATGTGTGCCTGAGATAAACAGAACAGTCTCAACATTCTGCCTTTCTTGAGGACACTTATAATAAAACCAAGGACTTTTGGCTCATTTCTCATTCACTGTAGCCAGGGAAAATTCTGTTTGCTTCAGTGAGAGGACATTCAGACCTTTTCTACAGCTAATATGACAAATTGTCATTACTTTTTGGCACCATTCAAAATACCTACTATATGTCACATGCCGTAAGCAGCTCAAAAACATAGTAGCAGCTATATTAATTTCTTAACCATTGTTTTACAAGAGTAAATGGAAGCCTTAATGTCCTCCATATATGTATTAATACATGGTATAACGAATGATTTCTTGCTATATGTATTGAATGTTCAGTCCCGTAAATGAATTCAAATCAATAGTGTTATGATTAAATGTTTGTCAACATATTATTTGTTTTAGTACTTCAGCATGAGAAAAATACACTTATAAAAATGTGATACATCTGATCACAGCTAAACCTTCCCTATTCTCTGCCAAAAACTGCAATGTCTGAAGCCATAGCAATGTCAAGCAGCTAAGGAAGTGCTATAAACTGCCATGAACATCTAGGACCTCACCTCAGACATATTAAATACCACACGTATTTTGTAAGACAAACATCAAATAAAGAATAAAAAGTGCTCTAGTAGAAATGTTAACAGATACAGTAGCTGATTCTTTGTGAAACTGGCTTTCCCATTGTTTTCAATCAGATTACTCATGAAACAATGGTTTTCAGCCTTCGAACGGAAGTACTGTGATTACTGATTGATTACATGGACAGTTTCAAATATTTCTTACACAAAATATTATGTGGAAATGTGGGTACTTACACAGTAAAATGATAGATAAAACACTTCCATCCACTAGGCCTTTCCAGGAAGTTGTAGACATCTCCCTGCATACTAGTTTTGGCCAAATAACAGCCATAGAAACACTTCACTGTGCAGGCCCTGTGGATTTCACATCTTGCTAAAGCGGAAACCTTTGTGCTTTCCTCAGGATTACAGGGAATTCCAGATCCATTAGTCACCGTGGTGTCTGGATCCAGGGCCACTGAAGGGTACTGCATTTTGTTTAAGTTCCCTCTTACTTCCAGCAAGGTTGCAGACTTCCTATTTCCTTCCAAACTGCTTAGCTGGGAACTGGAACTTTGAACCTGTTCTCAGAGGTTATACATTGGGTCCATTACCATGAGACATTCTGTAACAACATACAGGTATTACGAACCATCATCAATATTTAAAATCATGAAAGAGGGTATTGTATGTCCTCCCAGATCACAGTGTTCTCCAGTAGCTGATAAGACTTTCTGCTGTTATCATGGAACTTCTCCATGACATGAGAGTGTGAGCTGTCAGCCTGTCACCTTGCTGTCACTCAGACCCTCTGAAATCAAATCAGAAGAACATATTGGACAACTGACACATGCTAGCCATCAGAGTTAACTGAATACTGGAACACAAAATAAGTTAAGACTTCTGGAGGAAGAGACAAAAACTAAGATTCAAAGTTACATTTGTTAAAAAGGAAACTTAAAACTATTAAAATACTGCAACATTAGTACAGAGTTCTATCTTGAGAGCTGATCCTATGATCAATTTATAAATGAACCATTCCTGAACTGTCCTGATTAGAGGTAGAACAGCAATAATTTCATGGAATTTATAAACTTACTGTTGCCTGAAGCATGCTAGATGAATGTTGTGAATAGGGAACCTCAACACCTACATCTTCAGACATCGTCTAGAGTGTCAGTGCTATAGAAAGATTTTAACTTCAGAATGAACTATTCCTGCCACCTCATGGGATCTAACTTTGCAGTCTACTTTGCTCAGGAAGAATTCTTCTCAGTTGTAAAAAGCAGGATCTTGTTAATTCTAAATGTCACTGGRAGATTAATATTTTTATGAGGGAAAAGATCAAATACTTCTGGGCTGATACTCGGTTTTCTTCAGGTAGTTTAATATTTGCTGCTAACTTTCCTAGTCTCAAGGAAGTACCTGGGGAAAATAGAACAGTAAATCAGGCTCTTATAGCTCAGTATACATTTCTTAAGGCAGAACTAAATTGTTGCTAATATTCAAATTTTAATAGAAATATTAATTATTTTGTCAGAMTGAGAGCAGCTGCCTGTTTTCTGAAGTGTCAGTTTTTGTACTGACTCATTTCTTACTATTATGAAAAGCTTATTTAAAACTTTTAGCTAAAACGATACTGTTATGCATATGAAAACATTAAAGGTATTGTGACAGGTTTATTTCAAAGCACAAGGCAGAACTGGCATTAATGTCAAAATTATGGCTGTGATGTCATATCACAAAGTACTGTGATATCTGCAGTGAAAAGTCAGCATGTCTAGGGGTTGCAGCTGATTGTGCCTCTGTCAGAGGAGATTCACACCCACATGTTGAGTCAGTATAGCCTCCACAGAACAGAATCATTTAGAGAGAAAGAATTTCAGGCTTTATCTCATCTTTTCAATGAAGCTTGCTTTTCATTGTTGCTCAAAGAGCCCTGTGTGTGAGTGGATAAACTGCCACTTTAGTACACCCAAACAAAGCCCTCCAAGTTACTCCACAAAATCCAAGTTATTCCTCAAAATATTTACATGAAGTAGTGGACTAGTTACAGAAGAGCTCATTTCTTACCATTGGTACTGGTAAAATGGATCAATGTTCATTAWTCCCACAGTACACAGAGAACTACTTCTTTTCCCTTATCACTCTTAACACTGGCTATGGGGGACCAAATAGTGAACTTAAAACATGAAGCCTTTCAGTCGAACCAGTCCACAAGAAGAATGTGAGGGAAGCACATATCAGAACSACATTCCCTCTGAATCATTCATTTTGAACGCTACCTAGAGAGGTGATTGTAGCAAAGACTGGCTATCCAGCAGCTGCAAACAATGGTACTTGAAATACATTCGCTCGTCTGCTTAATCAAAATGTGGAATTTGTCATAGTCAGAAATAAAACACAGAAAAACATGAAACCGTTTGGCAAACAGTATCTCCTCTCTCTTGTCACATTTCCCTCTATTCCTTTTCTTTGCTGCTCTCTCAGCTCCATATGGCAGTCTCTGCATAGGTGCAGGGAGCCTGGCTGCCTGACTCTGCCCTCCGTCTCTTACCAAGTCCCACCCTTGTCAGCACAGCGTCCCTCCCTGTTATCTGCCTTATATGGTTTCCCATATAAGAAAAGGCAAAGAGAAAGAACTGGGCTTACCTGTGCTAAGACAGGACTTACTTACACTTCTTCCTGCTGTCAAAAATATCAGCATTCTGAATCTGAGTTGTTTCCCACTTTTCTACAGTCATGCAGCTGACAGTGAAAGCAAGCTAACTATTACAACTTTTATTTTGGCAGTGAGGGAACGTCACTATTTTATGTGGTCTTCAACTTTTATCATAATTGTTTATGCGGTTGAAATTCTTACTTCCTTATTTCCCAGTTATATTTCTATGCCACTGCAAAAAAAATGTTCTTGGTATTTATTCTTTTCTGATATCTGTAATCTCCTCAGTTTTACCAGTTCTTATTTCTTGAATAATCAGTCCCTCCAGAACATGGTCCTTGGCTGCTTTCTGTCCCTCTGTTTACAGTGTACCCATAATTGAATACAGTATTGCAAACAATACTGTAAGAGACCCACAGAAAAGAACTGTTAACCGTCTACAGGCATAGAACTCCTGTTTTTGCCTATGCTTCTTCCCTGATATGCTTTCTTCATCAATTAATACCTTCTCTGTTGTATTAACTTTTCCAGATAGTAATTTCCTAAATGCAAAATTATCTGTTCTCACTTTTGACCTCTAAATAACTAGTGAAAGTATGTAGGGAAAAAAGTACTTCCAAGAACTTTGACAATAATTTTCTTGGATATCTTAAGGTTTAAAGTTGTTTTACTTTGAAGGAAAATAGTATTCTTCTTTATTGTAAATGTGGAAATTCAACACAGTAGTGGCAGGTCCGGAACCTCTGCAAAAATAGAACACACAGCATTTCTTGACCAGGGAAAAGATAATGATTTAGTGCTTAGATTATTAGACTGGACTGTGGAAGRCATGGACTCATTCCTTCACCCCCACAAATGTAGTATATCACAATTTTGGGTCAAGTCTGATGCAGCACATGTGCTCAGAGACTCATATCTTCCCCACCATGATAGACTTGTATTTAGCATGACGCACAGCAAGCATATAACATATAATCAAAACGTTAGTGTGGGGAGACACAGAGTAATGCTAGGTTTCGAGCTACAGATCTGTACTCCTTCTGGCTAACAAGGAGGTACTTCTCAGGAAACTGCTCTAAACACAAGACCAAACCAGTCTGCCAGTGATACCCTTATCATTATTTCCTCTAGAGGCTATATTTCAGAAGAAAAGTGTCAACCAGTTATGCCGCAAACATAAAGGAATAATATGAGACCCAAAGGCTAGAAAAGATTTGGGATCATAAGTAAAAGATAAGGCTTGAAAAAACATTCCTGTACTCCTCTGTTCACTGTAGCTTCCATTCTGAGGACCTAAATTTTCTGTATGCAGTGCCTAGGCTCATAAACATCTACTTCAGGTTGGTGAATTCCACTTCCAGAGCTGGGTTCCTAAAAGTTAGACATTGCTGAATGGCATGTACTTTTCTGCTTTAGCTACAACATCTTTTCTTAGCCATGATCATGTGTGGGAAGAAGTTTATCATGTTGAATTGGTAAACTTGAATTGGTKGTGCCCAGACTGCCTGGAAGAGGCAAGGAGTCCTTGCTTTCTGCTTGAGCTTCCCAGCCTGGTGAGCCAATTGCCTTAAACAGTAACTAGACTGTAAACCAAAGCTTGCTGTGGGTAATCAAGGATCTTGGGCATGGGTACAGGTTTGAGCCCTGAATCACATGATAATACTTTCTGCACCTTTCTTTTTTTGAACTGGAGATTGAAGATGGGATAATATTCTTTTTGCAAATATGTTATTTTGTTTAGTTGTCTTTAGAGCATTTTGCAACCCAAGTAATGCGCATCATGAATGCCATTCTTCTTCAAAGAATACAAATCAAGATTATCAATACATGTGTGCTATGACATTGGAAGGATCATGTACAAAAAAACCCAGCAGATTGTGATACAGGGCTTCCATTCATTCCCCCAAACTTGGGTAATAAAATGAGTTGTAGCATTTTATCACATGGGAGATGAGTTGAAGTGCTGAACTACCTTTTATGTTTGTAGGCACTGCTATATTATTTGAGTATTAATACAGACAATCTACAAGGCTGACTGCCTGACCCAGGGCAGTATCTAACAGTTGTAAATCTCCCTATTTCCATGATAGAATTGATATAAGAAATGAAGACTAGTCCCTTCAGTTATGGAAGCTATGCAGATTTTTCTCTACTGAAACTGAAAGTAAAAGGTTGCTTCACTAGAAAAACAAATCAGAAAATGTATGTTCTTCAAGAAACCTTCCACCCTGTTCAGGCAAACGCCGCTGTTTTATGTAACGCAAAGGGAAGAAGTGCTGGTTGCAGTGGCAAATACAATGTCCCTATTAAATGTTAAATACTAAAGTACTGGCTGACATGAGGAAGATAAAACCCAATGGGAAGGATGAGAAGGGTATCAAYGTAAATTTTAATTTGAGGAAAGATTGCCCTCATTTGAAGGATGATTTGAAGGATTTCCAGTTTTCAGTCTGGAAATACTAAGAGCACTGTATACATCCAACAATATTGCCCCCACACTCAGTTCCTTTGGAGGCCTTCAGTCTATAGGAATGACAAGAAGAGGGAAGCACAATTACTTATGTTTTGAAAGCACACTTGTGTTCAGATCATGTTTGCCAGTATAATCTGAATTCAGCACCCTGGAGAGTATAGAGAGTTCCAATCTAACCAATCCCCATTTCACCTCCTCAGTTTTTGTCCGTTCTACAAAAAAGGATTCGGCCATCAATATTTAATTAATAGGAAAATTTAAATTAAACTCACACAGATATGTACAAAACATTTGATATGCATAAAAGCTTCCAGATCATGCCCCCAAATGCTAAATTGCACACAAGCAAGTTGCATAGATCTAGGTTTTCTTTAGTCAGTTCTGGTAAAAGAAAAGATTTCCTGTCCCTGTTTTCAAAATGGGTCTCCACAGTAGACTGCCTGTGAAACTGGCAGCATTTGGACTAATGTTTGTGAGCTTATTTGTATTTATTCTTAAATCAGTGATTCATATCAGTAGAGTTCTG
>NW_028186955.1:0-17953 GCF_003343005.1 Rhea americana | reverse complement strand
TCTTTATCTTGCTATATTTATAATTCTTAAATTGTTCCAAAATGGGAAGAAATGAACAATAAAAAGAAAGGAAAAAGCCTAAATTTTAGGTAAAGCTTAAAATTTAACATGACTCCTCCTATTCAGTGAAGGACAGAGATCTGGGCGAATGAGGGTTCTCACACACCCTCACACTGGTCTTCGTGGAAATTCTCCAGGAGTCAAGACATATTRTGCAAGCATAGTGACACCTTGTGCACAAAAAATAAAATATGTATAAGCCTTTTTTACATCTGAATGATGCTTAAAAGCATCATAAAACCATGTGAAGTTTTGAAAAGTTGTTAAATTTCAATATGCATTTACTCATGGTAGAATGATGTTTTTGCAATTGCAGATAAAATAAAAAATCAGTAATCAAARYAAAGTGATTTTAACTTAATTTGCTTTTATGCAATTTATTTCAAAGGTCAGCAGTTAAATATTTTCAGTGAACAAACATCTGTATCTATGCAAACATTATCCTTATTTCGGGAAACACCTTAATGATCATATTAATTACCCTTAAAACAGATGTTTCTCCAGGTGAGACTTGGCATTCCTTACATTTAAAGAACATTGTAGTGGGAATGAATCTACCAGTCCATCTATTCTCAGAAAAAAACATCCAAATTAACAGAATTTATATTTCAGAGGTTTTTCCCTGTTTTTGTGAGTTCTGCTAGATGAATAGGTGTCCAATGCTCATCTTTTAAGTAAGCATGTTTTCAGTTTTTGCTGCTATACTCTCAGCAACAATGTCCTAAATTCAGCTCACCTTTTTTTTTAAATTTGTTGTGTGAAAATCTTAGATAAGCAAGYCACTTGTGTGGCTTAACACAAATGTTTCAGGACACAACACAATGTTTCAGGATGAATTTCACCTTTTTTTGAAGAGTACACACTGTGAGCTTGAGTGTTAGGCTGGTATCTTGTTAGTATTTTATCTTGTCTCCTGACACAAGAACAGGGAAGAAGGAAGCTGGCGGATCAGGATAGGCAAAGGAGTGTGTTTTCTTCTGTGGAAGGCACTCTGAAAAAGAAACATTCAATTCTGGTACTTTAGCTCCATAGTTAAACCATGTTTCAATGCATTAATTGNTACACACTGTGAGCTTGAGTGTTAGGCTGGTATCTTGTTAGTATTTTATCTTGTCTCCTGACACAAGAACAGGGAAGAAGGAAGCTGGCGGATCAGGATAGGCAAAGGAGTGTGTTTTCTTCTGTGGAAGGCACTCTGAAAAAGAAACATTCAATTCTGGTACTTTAGCTCCATAGTTAAACCATGTTTCAATGCATTAATTGMTATTAGATGGATGCTGCACCAATAGCTTTGTAGGCTATCTGTATTAGGGAAGTGTATGTCACTTTATTATTTTCACAGAGYGATGATCTGCTTGGTTTAACAGTTGTTTGGTAAAGACAAGCCGTGTTTGGCCCTTGAGCGTTGAAGAGATTCATATAATTAAAGAAAATATCTTGGGAATGTCATGGCTGATCAGTTCCAAGATTTCAGGCATCATCATTCCTGACTTCAGTGGGCACAACAATAATTGTGCACTGTGATGAAATGAATGTGATAAAGTAGGCAGCCTTGCTAATTATWCTATAATTTCTGTAAGCTTTTGGAAATCTTGAGAAAAAGGAGAATTTCATATCATGAGAGTGCATTTTCTAATTTGCACATATGCTGATTAAATACTTTGTTTTAGATAAAAGCTAACATGGCAGAGTCCTGATTTGGTTTGTTATTTTAGTCACAATAGTAAATCAAATACTAATGATAATATATTACATGAGAATTAT
This sequence comes from Rhea americana, assembly GCF_003343005.1. Taxonomy (NCBI): domain Eukaryota; kingdom Metazoa; phylum Chordata; class Aves; order Rheiformes; family Rheidae; genus Rhea; species Rhea americana. The sequence continues at coordinate 16,129 of NW_028186955.1, read as the reverse complement.
TTTTTGCAGTTCTACAGTCAAATTCTGCTGGCCTCATGTTGTTCCACACAGACCTTAGAGAACAGCTTGGTGTTTTCTTTTCTTTTCTTTTCTTTTCTTTTCTTTTCTTTTCTTTTCTTTTCTTTTCTTTTCTTTTCTTTTCTTTTCTTTTCTTTTCTTTTCTTAAGTTTAGTACTCTTTACTAAGTCAGTAGAATTTTTAAACTAATTATAACATAATTGCAGTATATCTTCATAGAAATGCATTGTATTTTTAATACCTACTTAAGAGAAAACTAAAACACTAAATACATGGTGTGGGTTAAAATAAACTGCCATCACATCGGGCAAAGTATCTTTGATATGATTATGTTGCATAAAAGAAAGACAAGATTACTGCTTGAAATATTTTATCTATTCTAATTGATGAAGAGATATCAGATAGCAGTCAYGGAGAACTTTCATATAACGAGAGACAATATAAATTCTTGTACAGTGAATCTTGACTGTTACTTGATTCCTACCTCCAACCATATTAAGTGTCCTAGCATTGTTGSGTCTGTTTAAGTCATTAGTGATGCACTGGAGGAGAAGGATCCTGTTGTTGGTATTGTGGTAGTAACAGAATACCATTAAAAGTAGATGTTTCTTATAAGTATATTTGAAATGTTTGATCAAAATATAATTACTGCTTCAGGAGAGACTCCTTGCATAGGAGTTGTGTGTTGTAATTGAGAAGAGAGTTTGGAAAGTTGACAATGTGTCTGAGAGGATAATTGCAGTTGTGCACTTTTACATATTTATGTGAGTTTCTAAAAGCAATAACATATCCTTTAATTTCAGTTAGAGATTTCCATATAGCTGCTTTCTGCAGTAGATTTTGTTATATATCCTTTACTCGATTATCAACRTTCTAGTAATATTTCTTAAGGAAAATGCAAYGTAAATGAGCAATGTGATTATCAGAACTGACTTTAAAGACAAGTAAATTACCTCAAAATTCTTAATAAAGCAGGTCACATTCCATGTTACCATTTCTTTCTGTACCACTGAAGAAGTCTGAGGCAGTAATTCTTCTGAAATGACAGCAACAGCTCATTCCTGAGATGGAGAACATCCTCAGTGAGACATGACCTCCTATTTCTTACTTCAGTCTCCTTTAAATTTTCAAGACAAGTGTCTCTTACTCTGGTTAGCAGTTGTAATTCTACAAGAATATGTAATATACAGTGTACACATGCAGTATAACCACAAAGTCAGGCCTGAGTATTGACAACATATTCTGCATAGATCTGAAGAGCGCTAACATTGGGAGAATAGGTATCCAAGTGCCTTACCACTGTGCCAATCAGATTGGATCAAGTGGACTTAGCTTTAGTACAAGCACAAACCTACATGGAGACTGCTGTGCCACTGCCCTGTGCACTAAGAGTGTTAACCCAGTGTGGACTATGAACACAAAAGTAAATTCCTTCTCTTTCACTAAGACAAGACATTTTTGCTTACTGAATTATCAATGTGAAATTGAATCTGATCAGGAAAATGAAAAAGAAACTGTAATCTCTCAGTTATAAATGACACAGCCTTTTTAAACATTGGCTTTTTCACTAGAGATACGTTAGTCACGGATGTGAACAGAAATCACAAAAGTGGAAAGAAGGAAAATAGTAATAACAGTCTATGATTAAACTATAGACTGAACACGTATTTATCTAACATCTCCAATATTTTTTAACTTATAGGGCTTCCTATATAATATAGCATTTYTTCTTCCCAATATYCCATTTGTATGCAAAATCATAGTTTTGAATAAAAACTAAGTAGCTTGCATTATACTGTAACTGAAAATGCTTTTCAAAATGTGTGTGCATTTCAAACTAAAGAAAAAACAAAATACTTGTTAGATAAAGAGGTATACAAAGAATGTATCCCAAAGTAAATTTNTTTTAATACCTACTTAAGAGAAAACTAAAACACTAAATACATGGTGTGGGTTAAAATAAACTGCCATCACATCGGGCAAAGTATCTTTGATATGATTATGTTGCATAAAAGAAAGACAAGATTACTGCTTGAAATATTTTATCTATTCTAATTGATGAAGAGATATCAGATAGCAGTCAYGGAGAACTTTCATATAACGAGAGACAATATAAATTCTTGTACAGTGAATCTTGACTGTTACTTGATTCCTACCTCCAACCATATTAAGTGTCCTAGCATTGTTGSGTCTGTTTAAGTCATTAGTGATGCACTGGAGGAGAAGGATCCTGTTGTTGGTATTGTGGTAGTAACAGAATACCATTAAAAGTAGATGTTTCTTATAAGTATATTTGAAATGTTTGATCAAAATATAATTACTGCTTCAGGAGAGACTCCTTGCATAGGAGTTGTGTGTTGTAATTGAGAAGAGAGTTTGGAAAGTTGACAATGTGTCTGAGAGGATAATTGCAGTTGTGCACTTTTACATATTTATGTGAGTTTCTAAAAGCAATAACATATCCTTTAATTTCAGTTAGAGATTTCCATATAGCTGCTTTCTGCAGTAGATTTTGTTATATATCCTTTACTCGATTATCAACRTTCTAGTAATATTTCTTAAGGAAAATGCAAYGTAAATGAGCAATGTGATTATCAGAACTGACTTTAAAGACAAGTAAATTACCTCAAAATTCTTAATAAAGCAGGTCACATTCCATGTTACCATTTCTTTCTGTACCACTGAAGAAGTCTGAGGCAGTAATTCTTCTGAAATGACAGCAACAGCTCATTCCTGAGATGGAGAACATCCTCAGTGAGACATGACCTCCTATTTCTTACTTCAGTCTCCTTTAAATTTTCAAGACAAGTGTCTCTTACTCTGGTTAGCAGTTGTAATTCTACAAGAATATGTAATATACAGTGTACACATGCAGTATAACCACAAAGTCAGGCCTGAGTATTGACAACATATTCTGCATAGATCTGAAGAGCGCTAACATTGGGAGAATAGGTATCCAAGTGCCTTACCACTGTGCCAATCAGATTGGATCAAGTGGACTTAGCTTTAGTACAAGCACAAACCTACATGGAGACTGCTGTGCCACTGCCCTGTGCACTAAGAGTGTTAACCCAGTGTGGACTATGAACACAAAAGTAAATTCCTTCTCTTTCACTAAGACAAGACATTTTTGCTTACTGAATTATCAATGTGAAATTGAATCTGATCAGGAAAATGAAAAAGAAACTGTAATCTCTCAGTTATAAATGACACAGCCTTTTTAAACATTGGCTTTTTCACTAGAGATACGTTAGTCACGGATGTGAACAGAAATCACAAAAGTGGAAAGAAGGAAAATAGTAATAACAGTCTATGATTAAACTATAGACTGAACACGTATTTATCTAACATCTCCAATATTTTTTAACTTATAGGGCTTCCTATATAATATAGCATTTYTTCTTCCCAATATYCCATTTGTATGCAAAATCATAGTTTTGAATAAAAACTAAGTAGCTTGCATTRTACTGTAACTGAAAATGCTTTTCAAAATGTGTGTGCATTTCAAACTAAAGAAAAAACAAAATACTTGTTAGATAAAGAGGTATACAAAGAATGTATCGCAAAGTAAATTTSTAAGTCTTATTTATAGGTCTGCTTCCAACCTCTAATGAAGCGCAATATACTGGTAATTGGATCACTATCGCAGTAGTGTTATGAAAATCTGTTTGATCATAGATTCTTTTTTGGTGATTAAGTTATTGCTCCTGAAAAAGCCATTCAGATGAAGTTTTTAATTGTAAAAAATCAGATTAATCTATTTTTTTTAGCTTTCTGGAAATGCTTGCTAGGATGAAATAGCATTAAATAGAAAAATGGCAGCAGACATCTATTAGCTGAACAGTAACAATTGTCACAAATGCAGTTATGATTAACATATAATAAAGAAAAATAAAGTATTTCATCTGCCTAGTGATTTTTCATAACTAGTGCATGTAAAACTGAAAAGTACTGTCTTGGTATTATATTTTTGTTTGTGGCCATTTACAGGAAAACTGGATCTTTATTATCTGCCTCTATTTCTCCTTTTTTTCCTCCTCCCCTTGTTTTTTAAAATGACATTACTTTCTCAAGTATCTTGGGGCTAATAATGATGAAAGAAATGGACTTACTACCTCACAGGGAAAATAAGCAGAAAGAGCAGATGAAACAATGAAGAATGCTGAAGATCCTGCTATGCAAACACCAAATAATTCAAAAGCAGGAAAGGTTACATTATAAAATATAGTATAATATAAAATATAGTATTTTAAACAATTATATTGCACCTSCTAATAATAGTGCTGGCAGGATTTTTCTGTTTTTCTTTTGTAAAAAGATCAGTTGTGATTGTGTGGACTGTTTTCTTAGGTATATATCTGTAGAGTAAGACAGGCAGGATGGAATTGAGAGAGTCCTGATGGAAGATTTTAAGCGAAGCTCAATGGCTGCAGAGATCTTTCTTATTTAAAGTATTTATTTCCCAGTCTTAGCCCAGCATTAGTTATTCAAGTAATTCTTTACTTCTGTTGCATCAATAGTTTTCACAGTATCACTAACACAGATAAATGATGATATATGGTGATGAATCAGCTGACTGCAATGAATTCAGCACAGACAATATGGATTTGAGGATTTTCTTCAGTACCTTTTATTCATCTCTTGGAAAGTCAGGACTGTGTTTAGCTTGTTAAAACAAAGAAATCTGTGATATGACAATTTGACCAGTTTTAAAATAGCTGTAGAAAGGAGGCTGTCTCAAGTATAGCTATTCTTGAACAAGTTGGAATTCTTGAGAGCTGTTTATCCTAGCAACTAGAATATCCCRTAAAGGCTTTTCCTTAAAAAAAAAAACAAAAAACAAACAAAAAAAACTTCTGAAGTACACAGCTGAATGTGCACTTTCTTGAATAAACTCTAACAAGAACAGCAGTGTGTTGATCATGGACCATTCCACTGAAAGCTGACATTTAAACAACTACTTACAACTAATTTGATTCCTTTTAGGAAAAGCATGTAAAATGTGAAGAAGAGCTTAAAGGAAATGATTAAGTTTTGAAATTGGCATCCAACATATACAAGTGATCTACAATGAAGTCATGAAACAGGAACTCCTAGCTAACACACAATACCAGCAGGTGGATCTTGCTCTGCTAATGGCACTATGTTTTCAACAACAGAAGATCCCTTCCAAGGTCRCCCTAATGTAGAAAATAAATATGATACTATTCAGAGAGTTTCTAGTAAAAATAACTTAAATCTGTGAATATATAGCAGKACTTCAGAATGTTTGTGATAATGGTKAACATCCTAAGAGGTCAGTACAGCTGCCTAAATCATTGCTTAATATTTATGAAGTCCATTAAATACATTAAGCACTAATTATAAATCAAAGATTTTTCATACTTTAACATATGTATGGAGTTACATATTAATTCCATTCTTCATTTTCTCTTCATTATAAGATGACTAGCAAGGTTCCTGTCATGGACATACAAGTACAGCTGTGTGTGACGGTGTGCGTCTGAACCTTGACAATGAGACTTCATTGCGAGGTTAAAAGGTCTGATAAATATTCTGAACATGAAGATGCAATAACTAYCTTTTTATTGCCAAAGCAGGTACTWTTTATGAGCTACATAATACATCTCAGCATGTTACATGCTATTCTACTATATGTTAGTAGAACAATTTCATATGGCAGTATAATTACCATRAGGAACATAYGCTCYGTATCTCCAAAGGTGTRTCTGGGCATTATAGAACTATTCATGYTCAAGACAGACTCARCCTCTTAGGGTGCTCAGRCCCAATATCTCATTTAGATGCCTAGCATTCAGTGATCTTTGGAGAACTGAAACCTTACATTTTAGTGGCAAAATTATTTTCTTGAGATATTAAAGATTTATAGAATTCACTTAAATAATCTTGAGTTTATTCCAGTTACTGGACACTGTTTTCAAGATTTTGGACATATCTGATTTTGTCCTTGGTCTGAAGTCTAAGAAAAGCAGCACCATGTAGTCTAGATTTACAAACATGAGAGCATGATCATTTTGTTCCCATTTTGTATTTGGGCAGAGCAGAACTCATTCAAATTTGGTTGAAGAAGAAATTAAGTTCTGCGCTGGGAAGCAGAGTGACACCTCAGGACTGAACGAACATTCAATGTTGCACCACCTTCACAGTCCCAAACAGTAAAAGTCCTGCATGTTATTTCCCAACTGTGCCACTGAGAAGAAACTTAACCTCTCTAACAGCAAATGACTGCGTGGTAATTCAGGCAGCTTTGATTTTGCTGGTAGCAGAAAGATTGCCCCCACAAGGAGCTAAAGCTGTTAGCTGCCCTCTTACATTTACAGGTTTAAACATAAGGCTAGTGCTAGGTACAGGTTGTGACTTACACATTTTGTTCCAGATTGCTGACACCTGCTCTTTCATTTAATTCTGCCTTAACATAACTCCTCGGCTGCCTGAATTGWGTCATGCTTGCCTTGATTTGGCRTGTCACATCTTTTCTCTGGTAACCAYCMCCYAYTTTAGGGGTGCAGAGARAATAAGGAGTAACAAATGGGTTTTGAGAAGTTGTACTTTCACTTGTGAGACCAATAAATTGAATTCAGGACAGGAGCTGAAACTGCCTCCTCATCCCCAGCTGCAGTCTCCAGGCCTGCTCCTCAACCTGTTATCTTCATCTGTGGGATATAAAAAGGCAGATTCTGGCCAGCTAGGACTAGCCAGGATACAGGGGCAAGGCGATTTCTAAGCATTATGTCAAATTCCTCTTCTTTGCCCTTTATTTATTTCATCCCTCATTCGCGGAGAGGTGAGGAGGGGAGGGGAGGAATCACTTTGGGCGTTTTGCTCTGTCACGCGTTGTTTGGCCGTTGCCCCTCCTGCCCGAGCGCCTCAGCCGCTACCGCCCCTTCTCCCACCCCTTCTGCCTCTGCGAGCAGGCAGAGCCTATGAGTCACCCTTTCCAACCGTCCTGGCCCACGCCGGCTTCCGTCCTGTCCGGGAGACTTTCTTCTGTGCGAGTAGTAAAGATGGCGGGCATCACGGGGCAGTTGCGGGCTGGTGTTGGTTACTGGGCCGTGCTGCGGTCGAGCTATTCTTCGGGGCTGCGGCCTATGCCTCCGTACCCTCAGTGCGCAGAAGGGAAGGCAAGCAGAGGGAAGGTGAGAGGGGCCCGGGCGGCTCTGAGGCGGTTTCGGAGGGAGGTTGCCCCCTCCCTGCCTCCGCAGCTGAGATGTGTGAGCAGTTGCCCTCTGCTCTTTCCACCTTCGGGCAGTTCTTAAAGAAAGATTGGGTTGGCAAGGGCTTGATGGAGAGCTTTTGTTATAAAACACACTCTGCTGTGTGGGATGCAGGTTTTGTCCGAGTAGATATATGAAACAGCCTGAAGAAAGAAATTGGTGGTCCCTGGACTGATTATACAGGGTGGTTGTGCTTGTTACAGTGGACCTGCAGCACAGTGCCAGTTTTTAGGGCTTCCGGGTGAGATTTTTGTAGTTTGCTGAGGCATGGTATTTGTGTTATATGTTTGGCATCTGAGTCAGCGACTCGGCCTGTTCTGAGAGCCCAGATGAAAACTATGTTGGATGGGGTTGTATCAACATTTTTCTAAAGGTTAGGTAGGTTTTTATTTCTTGCAGATTCAGAAGTGGACTAGGTCACCGAAAGGACGTTTAAATAATGTCTGGTAGCGGGGCCCGTGGCACTGCAGGGTTAAAAGTTGACCTGATCTGAAATTTTAGAGTTTTGTTTTTTTAACAGAAACAACAAGATTGATGTGAATTAAAACAAGACTGATGTGAATAAAGTATGAATGGTTGAAAGCACTACAACAAATGGTAGGACAATTGATAAAGGAATGGTATGTATTTGCTGCTGCAGAGCCCCATATGTATGATTTAATTTTGATTAGTGCATAGTAAGAAGAGAAGGAACAGATTTGGAACCATAAAATACCTGCATTGGAAAAACAAAAGAACTGTGGAATTCAGGCATTTTTTCCAAGAGTTATAAGGAGTAAGTTAATTAGGCAAACAAACTAATAAGGCAAAGCAGCTCCAAACAGCTACACTTCAAGGGTACAAAGGCATATTCAAAAACCAATTTTTGGTCATCAACCAAATTAAACCGAGGAGATTAGGAGTTAGCTTGACAGTTGTATCCTTTGTCTTCTGTGTCATGATGATTTCAGGCAAGCCACTTGGACATGTGTTTTGATGCTTCTTAGTATTTGGATGCAAGAGTAGATGAAGTTTTGCATAGAGATTCTGAGAGAAAATCCTTCTCTATGAGATCTTGGGTTGAATTTTGTTACATTAACGTTCTGCAAAGTAGCTATTTGAATTCTGAGAAAAACTTGCAAGATCGTTTATCTCTTCTGAGGAGAGCCTTGACTGTTGAGAAATTAAGATCAAGGTATGAGCCAAACCCAGTTCATATATCACTGCAGTGATTTAGAGGGGAGGCCCTTTAATAGGTTTGAGACTAGAAATCCAAAATAGTGAACTTCAGGCGTACTTCAGACCAATTCTTCTGCTTCTGGAATGGCTGATTTGAGCTACTCTTTGTTACCTGGATGCATGTGAATGCGTGTGAATAAATGCTAATCTGAGTGCACAAAAGCAGATTCTTACTGTAAATATTTCTTTTTCTTTTAGCTTCAACACGAAGAACAAGCAGGACATTCCAATTCATAAGATCAGTAAGAAATGAAACTATTTACTGCTAATTCAGAGGTGTTTGAAAAGCTTTTCTGTGCTATCCATCTTATAATTTTGTTCAGGAACGTCTCCTACAACTGGTGAAACAATCCAGTGTGGCTAGATTCTAGAATTGGTACCTAAATTCTTTACTGCCTCAGCTGGCATGTAGCTGGGGCAGACACTGGAGGCCTGGGGCTGAGCTACAACGGAGCTGCTGGGGCATTGGGCAGGGATGCACACACACGTGCATGTGTGTGCAGGCCCCACATGGGGCTGGTCAGGGCCATTAGAGGTTGTGAAGTGCCCACCCCACCCCAGGCCCTGAGAGGGCAAATGCCTTCAAGGCTGTGTGTGTGTGTGCACCAGCATGGTCAGCCCATGGGCCGTTGTCCCTTCAGGGGTGTCCTTAACCCTTTTGGCCTGGAGCAGCCACCCCTGAGGAGAGTGTGCCTAGCCCCAGGCAGCTGCTGGGCTCTTCCTTAGCTCTGGTGGAGCAGGGCTGTCGTGGACTTCTCTGCAGGCCAGAAGTTTTGGCTCTCAGTGATAAAGCCACTGTTGGCATAGAATGTCGCTCTCACTCGCTCTCTGGCACTGCTGTTTGTGTGTGTTTCCGAGGCATGTGGGAAGAGGCTGCGTGTGTTGTAGGGCTCCTGATGCCCAAGATCCTGGGCAGGTAGCCAAGAGTGGCGCTGTTCAAGCAGTGCCAGGGTGCAGCTAATGGCTGGTCTTGCTGGGTAGCAGGCTGCAGGGAAGCCGAGTAGACACTGTAACTCAGTGAAGGGGGGGTGTTTTGGGGGAAGCAAGGTGCAGCATTGCTGGATCCTGTTGGCATTTCAGGGCCCAGCATGCCTTTTCCTGAGTGCCTGCCTTGCTTTGTCTTCTGGGAGGGAGCAGATGCAGGGAGGACTCTTAAGCTCAGGAGAGCTATGAGCCCAGATGCCTCACCTCTGTGCCACGTGTGCTCACTGTGGCCTAAAGGTTAGGAAAGGCCTATAGGCTAAGAAATTTGTGTTCTCATAAAGGCAAAAACATTAACAATTAGTTTGTACTAGGCCCAAATACTGCAGGCTTGAAAAGTAACTTAAAGTTTTGCTTAAAAGGGGCAGAGACATTTTAGTGTTATTTGCAGTATGATTTTACAGGATTTGTAGTGGTTGCTTTCTGATATAATCAAAAGATAAAAGTGAAATTGTTCTTATGCAGTAGAATTAAAACTGATTCCTGAGCATTTAATATTTGAGAATTTTGTTATTCTATGCATGCAAAATGTTAAAAAGAATATTTTACCATGTATTATGATTTTTAAAGGCAAATAGTAAAAGTGAACTAGTGTTCACTCCATTTTTGTTCATTTAACTACCAAGGACAAATTTACTGATACACGAAAGTAAGTCAGACTGCCTGTATCCCTTTGTGTTTAACACTTGTATATTGTTGTTATTGTTACTTTTCAAGAGCAACTGGCTTGATGGGAGCTTTGTTCAGTTATTGGAGGATATAAGCTATTACTGCAGTACAGTAGTATATTGTTCCTGTACTGGACTTTCTATAACACATCATTTCAAGGTTACTATGAACTTATTTAGACTTTCAGAATTCCATAATTTCGAAAATCCTGTAGTTGTCTTCCACCCAGCACTTAACTGCAAGCTCAATTTCCAAAAGCACCTAAGTATAGGTTTGATTTCTGCCCCCTCCCCCCAAAGTGACTTAGGAGAACCTGAGAAGATGGCAGGGTCTTTATTCTAAGTAATTCAGTAATAAAATGCAAATGAGTATTGGGAAAGGAAAAGCCTGTTATCCAAGTCTTGAGAGGCTCTCTGTTAAGAATTCCTTTAAAGCCAAATGACAATTTTTGATGTAAAAATACTTCTTGAAATTTCTAACTACAGGAACTTATTTCTAAAATAACATCTTACATGTGTTGTTACTGCTTTGTCTCAGGGAACAGCATATACCCCATCAAATTTCCGTCATTTTCAATGTGTTAGCATGCATCTCCAAGAACTGAGAGAATGGCTGTTGATCAGGACTGGAGCAGTGTTTATCCAACAGCAGCTGCATTCAGACCTGCCTCTGTGCCTCTTCCAATTCGAATGGGTTACCCAGTGAAGAGAGGAGTACCTCTGCCAAAAGAAGGCAACTTAGAGCTTATAAAGGTAAGATACATTCCACTGATGTTTGTCTTTAAAAGTTATTTTTCACTAAAACTGCATTGCTTTGATCAGAATGTTTTTTCCTAGATACTGTTTTCTATTAAATTATTTAATAAAGCTTCTGATGAATATTAGTGTAAGTAGCATATATAAATGAACAATGTCTGGTGACTTAATTAGGTTTATCATGCTTTTGATTTCTGTAATTAGGCTCAAGTCTTCTGCTATATCAGATTTGAGAGGAGAGTCATCTTCTACTAAACATATTGTACTACCTTGATTTGAAAATATAATCAAATTTAGGTAATATCTCTTTTTAATACTCTTATTTACAAGCAGATAAAATGCTGTTATTTTGGTAACTCGAATATATCTATTTCAGATTCCCAATTTTTTGCGTCTTACTCCTCCTGCAATTAAGAAACATTGTGCAGCTTTTAAGGGTGAGGCTCTTTTGTTGTTTTAGASAGTCTTTTGTAGTTTTGTTTTGCTTTTTTTTTCTTGTTTTAAAAACAAATTTTGTATTGTCTCAAAAGTCCAGGTGTAACTGTGCTATGATGCAGAAGGAGCAACAGTATCCACCTCTAAAGCTGGTTTCTTTTCCAGCTTTGCCGAACAAGACAAAAGTATATATGCTTTCTCTTTGCTGTACTGAGGTACATAGATGATGGGAAGAGATGTATTTTGATGTTTTCAGAGTACTAGTGATATTCTAATTTTGCCTATTAGGCCCTGCTTATACAGGAAAATTCATAGTTTAGTGTCTTAAGGAATTTGAGTGATGGGTATGACTTGCTTCTCAGATTATAGTCTGGTTTAATCATAGGTAATCAGTATCCTATCATTCTAGTACACATTTGGAAATATTGCTTTCCATAAAAGGAGCTTCAGGAACTTCATTTAACTCATGAAGTTAAATGAAAGCAATTACAAGTCCTGTGTCTGGGATGGGATAAGCCATGCATTAGACGGGCTTGAGGCCATGTGAGTAGAAAGCAGCTTTGCAGAATGGGCCGTGGGGGTCTTGGTGGGCATTTGAAAATTGAGCATGAGTCAGCAGCAATGAAGGCTAACTGCATGCTGAGTTGTATTAACAAAAGTGTAGCCAGCAGTTTCAGGCAATTTCCCCCCTATTCACCACTTGTGAGACTGTATTTGGAGTACTGTGTCCAGTTTTGGGAAACCTAGTATAAAAAGACATTGTAGTTCTGGAGTGAGTCCAGTGGAGACCCCACCAATTATCTAAATGAGTAAAATTTGATAAAAAAAAAAAATACTTAAAAGCACATATAGGAATAAATTAGCAAAAATATATTACCTGGATTGTCTTTTTATTCTTCAGATTTCTTCACTGAATGGCCAGGTGCTTTGGACAGGGATGAGAAATGTGAGCTGCATTTTCCTATTGAAATTGAAACAGATGATTTTTCTGCAGGGACATCTATTTGTAATCCCAAGGTGAGAGTGGTGACTTTAAGAGTAAGTAGTATTTTTGTGGTAAAAAACACACATTTGTTTTAAAACTCCAAATGCCTGTTTGGTCGATTTTTTTTGGGGGGGAGGGAGGGGGAACATTTGCAAGTATACTAGGTTTTAAGGAGTGTGGGAAATGGTTCGCTGAATGCCAAAAAAAAAAAAAAAGTAGGTTTCCTTGAATATGTAGCAGCATCTTAGAACTCACATTATAATGATATAAGTATTTATTTATAAATGAAGACCAAGCTCTGCTAGAAACAAAATAGCATATCTTCTGACAAATCAAATTTTCTGTAAAGCATACACAGGTGAAGTAGGCACAGTTTTAGGTTGTCAGTTGCATTGCATGGGGACTGTGTACTTTTTTACTAGAAGTATCACTAATAGAGCTTAGTTTTCTTTCTTGTTTATAAATAGTATGTTTTCTTGTTCTAATGCATTTCTAACTTTCACATTTCTAGATGCAGGTGTATATTAACACATGATGTTATTTGTAAATTTTGGTAAGGTATGGCTAAAAACATGGTAACAGTCTTCAAAGAAGAAAAACATTAAAAATCCAGGAAATAGTGTTAGGGAATTCTTAACTGTGTCTATACATCATTGTTTACTTTTTTATTTTTTTATCATTTTTATTTATTTATTTATTTAAGTTTTGCGGCTGATGAATAACCCTAAATATGTAGTTTTTAATATGGATGCTAAAAATAAATGTAGAGCTCAGTATGATAGGATATTTTCAGGACTTGCAAGGTGTATTTATTGCTGAGATTTTGAGGGCAATATATCAGGCCTTGAAATACAACACAGTATACTGATAGATCTGGCTTTATTAGAGTTTTGAGAGCTGGGTGCAGCTGTAAAATGCTAATAGGCGTAATGGGTCTTTTGCTTTGAAAACTGTTTTGTCTGTTACTCTGATAATTCTGTCTTCATCATCTTCTGACACTGTCAGCTCAAGTCAATTAAACTTTCTAGTATTTCCTTCAGTGTGAAAGTTAAATTTTTGCCAGGATGTTGTAGCTTTTTAATTTTAGTTTGCAGCTCAGTATATAATCCAGACTGCTGTTACGTGGTACCTAGGATAGTATGGTGAGATTCAGATGTAATATATGGAGTCATAAAGGTACAGGAAATCCCTCAGTGTGGTAACATCCAGAAGAAAAAAGGCTCTTTTATTTATTTTTTTTTGAAGGTTTTCTGACTAAAGGCGGAATTGAGATGCTTCATTTTGATACTAATGGTTTGGTCTGCAGCTTACTCTAAACAAAACAGTTTTCTAGAGGAGTTTTTGTTTAATGTTTTGAATAATTAAAACATTTTGGAATTGAAATCTTGTTTCTAGGTAACTTGGGCAAGGGACATCCAGATGCTACACATTGTATGACTCCTGGTAGATACTCTACAACATACCATGTGAAAACATTCAGAAACTTTGAAAGATGATTTAGAGAGTCTGGCTTTTAAAGAATATTCTCAAATTTTATGGAGTAGATCTGGTACTTTGGGGGCATGCTGAATCTCTCAGTGTTTTTGATTGCTGGCTATAAGTGGCTTAGTATTTGATGTCTCACATCAATTCTCTGATTTCTGTTTTATATACCTGTATGTTTTATGTATGTTTCGATTTTATATGCATAAGTATTGAAAGGTAGGTCATACAAATATGGTGCTATTAACGATCATTGAGTTAGCAGTGCTCTGGGCATCCATGTGTGTGCAGTAGAAGCAGCCTCAGGTTAGAAAAGTTAGGACTGCACTGTAGCTTTTGAACTTGTCTTTTGGAATGAGATTTGAGCCTATCCTAACAGCATCAGCGGGTAAGGTCAGTTATAGTTTTGTTGTTACTCTGTGCGTAAGTTAAATACTGCATGATACCATCTACTCAGAATGTCTATACACGCAGCATCTAGTCGTGACAGCTTCACACAGTAATTCATTTTTCTGTGGGAGTGCAACTTGCCCATTATATTGTAAAACTTTTTGGACTGAAATTCAATTTGTTTTGTCATTGACTTAACTGCATTTCACACAGCCCTTAGCAGTAAACTCCCTCCATATATTTTCATTGAATGCTAGAGTTTAACCTTTTATCTCTTAATCTCGATCTGTGGTTGAGAACAGATAATGTACAAATTTCTATACATAATAAGAAAATGCAGTGTATCTGTTTGAGAATAGAAATCTCTGACTTTGTGCTGTTTTGTATCTGTACAGGAGGAGGTACACATCTGATCCCTTTACTCCCGTATTTAATTGTCTATGGTAGAGTAATGCTAACATAAGTAAGTCAGCCACTGCGTTACAGGTTGGGGAAGGAATTCAGCTGCTCAGAGAACCAGCCCTGAGTTAGTGTGTGTGAATATCTTGCTTTCTAAATCCTGTAAAATGTTATGAGATCTAAGTATCTTCTGTTAGATGTGGCTGTTGAGAACAAGGTGTTAGACTAGGGGTCACTTATTCTGCAGCGGAGAAGATGATTCAAAATGATACATAAAGAAGCATATCTGTGTTATCGTATCTAAATCTGTCCACTAATATTAACTGGCGTTGGTATTTGTAAGGCACTAAATAGATGTAGTTATGAATGTTTAAGAAAAAAAAGGGGAAGGGTTGGAGGGGGAAACAAAAACAGGACAGCCATCTGTACACTTGTTCATTTACAGCTGTTCTTATTCCAGACTTCACTAATAAATTCTTCCTTTGATGTACTCTGATTAATTCTCCAACAAGAAAATCTGTCTAGGGAGGAGACTGGGATTTAAAGATAAAAGCATATGACAGTGAGTCAGGCAGTGGTTGAGTTTGTATTTTTGAGTGTTTGAGCATTTACTATTTCTTCTGTTATAGAATATCATAACATTTCTACGTCTCTGGTGGCTCTTCATGTTAAGATTTCTCTTTTGTCTCATACGCGTTTCTATTTTTTTCTAAAGGAATACAACTTCTGACTTTTTTTTTAATCCAGGCTCTGACTGGAGATGCTTCCACCTCCCCCCCACCCCGCCCTGTTTCTTATAGCTTATTACCACTATTTTTTGTCATTATATTTATCCCGGTCTGTTCCCAAATGGAATTGTCCAGGTTGTGSTAGACAGCCTAGCAGTACAGGATTTAAAACAAAACTTTAAAACTACTGTTCTTTGTGGAAAGAAAGCTAGTGCTCCTTTTCACCAGTATTCCAGAGGTGCATAGTAAATGAACATGTCTTCCTTAACAAGGTGACATTTTTCACCTAGTAAAGTGAGTACTGATTTTAGGACCTTTTTTCCCCCCTCCCCCAAGGTTAGAATTTTCAGTATTGAAATAAAAGCAGGAGAAACTTCTGGATTTGTTAGGTTTTATTTAACTATTTAGTTGTAGTTTCAAACTCAAAAAACCCCAGGATCAACCTATGATAAGGCTCAAAGTTACAATCTGCTATTTATAGTTTTAATGTAAATCTACTTATGATACATAGACCTCTCTGGCTAAGCAGCTTGGAAATAGTTTTCTGAGGTGCTAAACCAACTGTTGACAGTAGTGGCTACTTCTGCAGATGGAAGACAATGTTTTATTCATTCGTATTCAACTAACTTAGTCAAAACTGACAAATCAACTGTGGAAACTGAAAAAATAGCAAAGTTAAATGTAGTCATAACTGGTAATAAGTTTAAGTAGGTGCTGGGGCTTTATGCTTAACAGTCCTAAGATACAGTAAACAAAGAATTTCTTTAGTGGAGAATTAAATGGGTATTTCCCTTTGTTTACATTAAAATAGCTATTAAACCTAGATAAATGAAG
>NW_028186954.1:27303-28949 GCF_003343005.1 Rhea americana | reverse complement strand
CCGAGCAGGAGCAGCCCGGACACCCAGGTTCTCCGGGTGCTGCTGGGGTCCGCGGGTTAGACCAGGAGGAGCTGGACTGGGAGCCTGGAGCTCTGCCGTGGTTCTGGACCAGGGGAAGGGGGTGGATTGGGGGGGGGGTCCCCAGCAGCCACGTGACCCTCGTTGCCCCCTACCCCGCAGTGTGACCCTGGCCAGGCCACCAAGTATCTCTACGAGCTGCTCTACAACGACCCCATCAAGATTATCCTCATGCCTGGCTGCAGCAGCGTCTCCACGCTGGTGGCCGAGGCCGCCCGCATGTGGAACCTCATCGTGGTGAGGAGCAACCCCCGGCGGGGACACGGGGGAGGACGAGGGTGGGCGACCCCCTCCCCACCCTTGGCTCCTGCCTTCTGCCCCCTCTCACYGGGGTTTACCCTGGGGCGCAGCAGGTCGGGTGCAGACCAAAGCGGGGTAGAAGCTGGCACAGCCAAGCTTGGAGACCTGTTCTCTGCCGGGGTGTATCYTGCTGGGCCAGGGATTGGTGTAGCGTGGGGTGTTGAGGGTGGGTTGTGTCTCTGGGGGAGCGGGGAGTGCGTTGTGGTGACAGCGGTGAGTTGTCACAGGGTGGTAGCAGTCCGCTTAGAGTCTGGTGGTCGGTGGCAGTGACACAGCCGTGTGTGCAGGTCTGCCGGGGGTATGTGAGGGGTGGTTGTTTCAAAGTGTAGCTGTTTGTGTTTGCTCCRCAGTGAGGAAGTGGTTGGGTGTGCATGCACGTGTGTGCCGTCACACACACACTCACAGAGACAAGATTAGATTTTGGGGGGAGGTACAGCTGTTTCTGTGTGCATGGCTGTAGCTTCAACTGTTGCTGGGGCTGTTGCTATTACTGCCACTGTTGTCCCATTACAGCTACATGCAAATATTGCTGTGTGTGCAATTGTTGCTATRTGTGCGGCTGTTGCTTTGAGGCTGTTGCTGCCCGTGTGGCTGTTGCCAGAGCAACGGTTGTTGAAACGTGCAGCATGCAGGTGTTTCTACGTGTGCTGTTCTTGTGTGTGCAGTGGTTGCCACGTGCCCGGTTGTTGTTGACTSTCACGTGGACTTGTTGCCGGCGTGTTTGCGGTGATGCCTGCGCCTGTGTCATTGCTGTGCTGTGACTCCTGACTTGTGTTGCTGTTGCCGGCCCGGCAGCAGTCCTCGGTGCGTGTACAGCTGTCAGTGGTGTGCGCTTACACGCTCGTGTTGTTGCAGTGCTGACGGTTGTTGTGTGTCCAGCGGTCTGCGAGCTCGGCGGTAGGCAAGCATGTCCCCAGAGCGAGCGGTTTCCGTCCTTGTGTTGTCCTCTGGTGTGACGTGGTTGCTGCCCCAGGGTCAGGGCGGCGAGGTGCACGCGGCTGTAGGGGTACAGGCGGCGGTTCGGCGCTCACAGCCCCTCTCTACCCCCTGCCTTGCAGCTGTCATACGGCTCGAGCTCCCCAGCCCTCTCCAACCGCCAGCGCTTCCCCACCTTCTTCCGCACCCACCCCTCGGCCACCCTGCACAACCCCACGCGCGTCCAGCTCTTCAAGAAGTGGGGCTGGACCAAGATCGCCACCATCCAGCAGACCACGGAGGTCTTCACCTCGGTACGCACGCGGGCACGCCAACCCGACCCCGCTCAACCC
>NW_028186954.1:13567-26948 GCF_003343005.1 Rhea americana | reverse complement strand
CCAGACCCTCGACGACCTGGACCAGCGGGTGAAGGAAGCCGGCCTCGAGATCACCTTCCGGCAGAGTTTCTTCTCCGATCCCGCCGCGCCTGTCCGTAACCTCAAGGTGAGCCCGCCCGGACTCAGGGCACGTCCCCGGCCCGCGGTCTGCCCCCCACCCCCAGCACCCCACCACCACCACCGCCGCCGCCGCCGGGGTGCAGCCGGAGCCGTGCCCCGCGCCCCGAAGGGGACGCGCCCTGCACCGGCGGCGAGGTGGGATCCGACCGCGCGTCTCCTCCGGCGGGGAGACGGGCCCACGGGAAGAGCGCTGCCCTTGAGCCCGGGTTCAAATCCTCCTCCGCTTCGGACCCGGCCGTGCAAACGCAGGCAAAACCGCCGCGCAGGAGGGCGGGCGGCGCAGGCGGCGCGGGCGCCCGCCGGGAGCAGCCCAGCTCCAGCGCGAGCCGTCTCCCCGCAGCGCCAGGACGCCCGTATCATCGTGGGGCTCTTCTACGAGACGGAGGCGCGCAAAGTCTTCTGCGAGGTGAGACGGGGGCGCGCGCGCTGACGGACGGACGGACGGACAGGCTGCCGGGATGGATCACGGGGCGCGGGGGGGAGGAGGGTTGCACGAGCCGGTGGCGGCGAAGAAGGACGGAGGGACGGACAGCGGCTCGCCCCGCGCAGGTCTACAAGGAGAAGCTGTACGGCAAGAAGTACGTGTGGTTCCTCATCGGCTGGTACGCCGACAACTGGTTTCGCATCAAGGACCCGGCCATCAACTGCACCGAGGCGGAGATGGCAGAGGCCGTGGAGGGGCACGTCACCACGGAGATCGTCATGCTCAACCCCGAGAACACCCGCAGCATCTCCAACATGGTACGGGAAGGTGGGGGGGACAACGGCCCCCACGGCGAGGTCAGCGGGGGAGGACCGGTCCCGGGGCTCCGCTCCATCCCACCCGCCACCTGACCACCTTCTCGCCCTCCTCCTCGCCCGCCTCGTAGACATCCCAGGAGTTCATCGAGAAGCTGCAGAAGCGGCTGGGCAAGAACCCCGAGGAGACGGGTGGTTTCCAGGAGGCGCCGCTGGCCTACGATGCCATCTGGGCCCTGGCCCTGGCCCTCAACAAGACCTCGGCGGAGCTGGTCAAAAAGGGGCTGCGCCTGGAGGACTTCAACTACAACAACAAGAACATCACCGACGAGATCTACCGGGCACTCAACTCCTCCGCCTTCGAGGGCGTCTCGGTGCGTGGCCTGCTCCCGGCACGCGTCCCGCGCGTGSTCCTTGCACGGCTGGTCCCAACGCCGCCCCTCGTCCGAGCACGTCCGGCCCCCTTACACGCCTGGCCCTGGAGTCCGTGTGACCCCCCCCCAACACGCACCTGAGCCGCTGGCACCCCCCCAGCCCCTGCTTGCCCCACCGCGGTCCCCTCTCGCCAAGAAGGTTTCCCACGGCCCCAGCTCCTCCACCTTGATCCCCACGAGCCTCTCCCAAAAGACTCCCAGGGCAGTGAAAACTTTTTGCCCCCCCGACACCCCTCAGGGCACGCGGTCCCAGGGGCCCGGGCAGCACCGCGGCGCCCTGACGCCCGTCCCCATCCCACCGCACAGGGCCACGTCGTCTTCGACGCCAGCGGCTCCCGCATGGCCTGGACCCTCATTGAGCAGCTGCAAGGTGAGCGAGCGCGGGCAGCGGCCGCAACAGGGTGACAGCATCACCGCGCTGCATGCAGCAACCGCCACCGAGCAGCCGGCAACACCCCTTCACACACAACCACCGCAGCAACCACAGCATGTGTCAACAGCCTACCGCCGGTGTGAGTGAACACAGCGTTTGCAACACAGGGTCACAACACAGGCTGCAGTACGAGACAGCCGTACAAGGCAACAGCACCGCAACGACACCCGGCACTACAGCGCCACAACACCGCCTCAGTACACAAGACAACACGAGGGGCACCACCACCCTTCCACACAGCYGCCTTAGAAAAGACAACAGCAAAATAATCACAGCATCAAAACCCCTCCAACAGTCCTTGCTGCACACAACAGTCACTCGCATGCAACAAGCCCCATCGCCTGTAGAACAAAAATGCACACCAGGACACACGCACAGCACCACAACCCTTTTTGCAGTGCACCAGCCAACAGTGCCCTGCACCGTGCGCACAACTCCACGCGCCAACACCGTTTGCCTGTAGGAACAGTCGTACCCAACGAGAACACTCACWACTTATCAGCATAGCCATGTGTCCTCAAGTGGTGCGTGTGTCAGCCGGTGCACGTGTACAGCCAAACAGCCTGGCCGCTGCACAGCCACTGCTAGGTGTGACAAGTGGGGGTGTGCAGAAACACCGTAGGTTGGCGGGGTGTTGCACAGGGGCTGTGCCTCCTGCCTGACCCATCCCCGCTCCYCACACAGGCGGTGTCTACAAGAAGATCGGCTACTACGACAGCACCAAGGACAACCTGTCCTGGTACAACAACGACAAGTGGATCGGTGAGAGGGGCCGCGTGGTGGCCGGTGCTGCCTGGAGAGGGATGCTGGGGGGGGGGTTCCCAGTGCTTATGGGGTCCCCCTGGGGCTGTGGGGAGTTCCTGCCACAGGCAAGGGTGGGGAAGGACCCAGAACTCCCCCCCGTAGCCCTAACCGCACCGTGGGCTCTGCAGGAGGTGCCCCACCAGCCGACTACACCAAGGTCATCACCACCTTCCGGTTCCTGTCCCAGAAGCTCTTCATCTCCGTCTCGGTGCTGGCCTCGCTCGGCATCCTGCTGGCCATCATCTGCCTGGCCTTCAACATCTACAACGGGCACGTCCGGTGGGTAACCAGCCGCCCCTGCCCCGCACCACCGTCCCCGGGTGTAGGGCAAGCGTTACGGCTTGTCCTCTTCGTGCCTGCCTACGGGCCAAAACGCGACCGCGGCAGCAGAGCGAAGCGGCGCGTGGTTACCCGCGCCCGCGGGGGTGGGAGGGATTATTTATTCTCACGTGCTACCTACGGAAGGGAAAAGAAGCAAATGACAGAGGTTGCTATTGACAGTCATCCTCGTTGCTCGAGCGGGAGCAGCTCGCTCCGGAGGAGCTTCTGGTGCTGTTAAGGGCCTTAACCGTAGCGCGTGGCTTCCACCCTCCCCGTGCCGGGGCTTGTTGTCTGCCGGTCCCACTCCTTCCCAAGGACAAAACCAGCAACGCTTCMCCGGTCCCTTCAAATCAGCACGCRTTGCGCTTAGGCATAGCTGTTACCACCTTCTTCTTTGCTTTTTTTTTTTCCTTCTAAGGAAAGGTGTTAACAGCTCCCCCCCCCTCCAGGTACATCCAGAACTCCCAGCCGTACCTGAACAACATGACGGCTGTGGGCTGCACGCTGGCGCTCGCGGCCGTCTTCCCCCTGGGMCTGGACGGGTACCACATCGGGCCGGGGCTGTTCCCTTTCGTCTGCCAGGTAAGGCCAGGCAAGGCTGGCGGGGTGTAGGGGTACAGCCGCAGGGGGTACAGCCACTGGGGGGGACAGCCAGAAGGGGTACAGCCAGAAAGGGTACAGTCAGAAGGGGTACAGCCAGAAGGGGTACAGTCAGAAGGGGTACAGCCAAGCGATGGGGTTGGGTACAGCCAGAAAGGATGCAGCCAAAGGCGTACGTCCAGGTGGTGGGTACACCCGGAAGACGTACAGCTGGAGGGGTACAGGCAGAGCCGGCTAGCCGGAGGAGAGTAGCCAGGAGGTGTAGCCAGCACTCCCCCACCGACCACGTGTCCTTCGCAGGCCCGACTCTGGCTGCTCGGGCTGGGGTTTAGCCTGGCGTACGGCAGCATGTTC
This sequence comes from Rhea americana, assembly GCF_003343005.1. Taxonomy (NCBI): domain Eukaryota; kingdom Metazoa; phylum Chordata; class Aves; order Rheiformes; family Rheidae; genus Rhea; species Rhea americana. The sequence goes on along the minus strand of NW_028186954.1, from coordinate 23,144 downwards.
ACCAAGATCTGGTGGGTCCACACTGTCTTCACCAAGAAGGAGGAGAAGAAAGAGAAGCGGAAGGTGAGGGTTGGCCCCTGTGGGGCGTTCGGGGGAGGGCTGGGGGTGCTATGGGGTGTCCCCCCCCTCGGTGGCTCCCTGACCCCCCCACCTCCCAGACTCTGGAGCCCTGGAAGCTGTACGCCACGGTGGGGCTGCTGGTGGGGCTGGATGTGGTCACGCTGTTCATCTGGCAAATCGTGGACCCTCTGCACCGCACCATCGAGGTGAGGCACTGCTGGGGGGGAAGCTCACAGCATCGGAGCACTGCTGGGGGCGGGGGGAGCTCGCAGCAAAGGCCGCTGTCCCCCCCCCCCAACCAGACACTCACATCCCTTCTCCCACCCCGTCACCCCAGGAGTTCACCAAGGAGGAGCCCAAGACAGACACCGACGTCTCCATCCTGCCCCAGCTGGAGCACTGCAGCTCCACCAAGATGAACACCTGGCTCGGTGGGCATGGGGAGTCCTGGGGGGGGGTGGAAAGGAATAGGGGAGCCCCAGCAGGTCTAGGGGCGCAGGAAGGACTTGGGGGGGGCAGGCAAGGTTGAGGGCTACAGCTAGGGTTGGGGAGCACACAGCAAGGGGTCCAGGGGAGCCCATGGAGGTCCAGTGGGCCCCCCCCATACTCTTTTTCACCACCAATCCTCTTCYTTCCAGGGATATTTTATGGCTTCAAGGGGCTGCTGCTGTTGCTGGGCATCTTCYTGGCCTACGAGACCAAGAGCGTGTCCACGGAGAAGATCAACGACCACCGGGCCGTGGGCATGGCCATCTACAACGTGGCGGTACGGCGCGGGGCAGCCGGCTGGAGAAGGGGCGGTCGTATCCCCATCCCACGTCCCCTGTGACGACACCAGCACCTCCCCGTTCCCGCAGGTCCTCTGCCTCATCACCGCGCCCGTCACCATGATCCTCAGCAGCCAGCAGGACGCGGCCTTCGCCTTCGCCTCGCTCGCCGTCGTCTTCTCCTCCTACATCACCCTGGTGGTCCTCTTCGTGCCCAAGGTGCCACACGACCCGTTGGGGAAGGGGCTGGCGGGGACCGGCTGTTTCTCCGCCTGACAGCCAGGGAGGGAACAGCTATCTGGGTAGCTGCCAAGAGATCTGACAGTCGGCAGAGGAAGGCTCGGTGGGTGTATCCTCCGGGTGTAATATCAGGCTGTAAAGGTGCATTCTCCAGATGTAGGCTCAGGGTGTTGGCTCTGGCAGGTGGCAGGGTGTTGGTTCTGGCAGGTGGCAGGGGAAAGTGAGCCGMCTGTATCCTCCGGGTGTTGGGCCGGGGGCAGGCGGGGGGTCTCGGCTCTGACAGCCGGGGGCGGTTGCAGATGCGACGCCTCATCACCCGGGGCGAGTGGCAGTCGGAGCAGCAGGACACCATGAAGACGGGCTCGTCCACCAACAACAACGAGGAGGAGAAGTCCCGGCTGCTGGAGAAGGAGAACCGCGARCTGGAGAAGATCATTGCCGAGGTGGGCGCGGGGATCCCCGTGACGGGGCTGTGGGGCGCTGCCGGCAGAGCCCGAAGAGGGGTCGAGACAGGCGGTGGCGTTGAGCTGTTGACATCTAGGCAGCGTACGGGTGTGCCAAGAGGGGTTGTCAGCTCGGGAGCCCCGCGCCCACCTCAACACCCCAACTGGGGTGGTGCGGGCAGGCTTGGGGGGGGGGGTCCAGCTTGGCACGCGCTGCTGGCGGGAGGAAGAGGGGAGAGGGGAGATGCTGGACGGACGGACGGACACCGGGCTCACCGCCCGCCTCTGCGCCCCGGCAGAAGGAGGAGCGGGTGTCCGAGCTCCGGCAGCAGCTCCAGGACCGGCAGCAGCTCCGGTCGCGCCGGCGGTCGTCCAACCCCTCCCGCGAGGCCGACAACCACTTTGCCCCAGGGCTGGGGGCCGCCCCGGCCCCGGCCCCCTTCTACCAGCCCAGCCTGCCCCTCGTGCGCTGCCTGGTCTCCGAGCAGGCCGACAAGCTGGGACGCGGCAACTGCGACGGCAGCCGCGTCCACCTCCTCTACAAGTGACCCCCGGAGCGGGGAGGGGCGGGGCCAAGCGCCGGGGGCGGGGCCAAGCCGGCCGGGGGCGGGGCCAAGCAGGGAGGGCGGAGCCTTTTTTCCCTTCCTTTTTTTTYCCCCCTTTTTTTTAATGGGTCTCCATCTCGCCCTCAGCCCGTGTCTCCGTCCGCGGCTGTGCCTGGGAAACTGGGCTCAGCGCGGGTGTGTGTCCTCCGCCTGTCACCTGCCTCCGACTGTTGTCGGAGCAAACTGTGGGGCTGTTCCATAAGCAAGCGGGTGGCCAGAACGAGTGACGCCTGTGGGCTGAGATAATCAGGAAACACTCCACCCCCCCAACTCCTCTCCAGTCCCCCGGCTCCGGCTGTAGCACAGTCGGACAGCCCAGCAAACGCATCACCACCACCACCCCCAAAAAACAAAAATCCCTGCTACATGCACACAACTTTCCTGCGTCGCCCCGTGCTGTTGTGCACAGCCGGAGTCAGGCTCCCGCTACACACGGCCCGGGTGTAGCAGGCGGCTGCGCTCAGTCAGTCCCCTGCACAGTGTTATTGTAGCCTAGGAGCGGGTCTGCCTGTCGATGCAGTCGATGCGGGGGGAGGCCACGGGGGCCAGGGAGGGGGTGCAGCCGGCTGTGTGGCRAGCGGCTGGCCGTGATGCCTATAAGTTACTGTCAGGCTGTAGCGTACCACTGAGTCTAGTTGCTCGTAAGTTTAGTCAGACTTTAGTGCACAACTTTGGTTATTTGTACGTACAATCAAATCGTATTGCACATCGGGATCGGGTTACTGTAATGTACTGTCAGGCTGTAGCTCATGACTGGCTGGGGCCAGTTGTTGGTACAGCCAGGTCTGGGTCCTACCTATTGTCCGACTGTAGCTCACACCAAGCTCCAGCAAGGCATGAGCACAGTCGGATGGTCGGTGGCTGGGTCTGGCTACCTGTATGTTCGATCAAGGTGTATGTACCGCTCCGTTGGGTTAGGTTACTGTCCTGTATGTACAGACTGTTGTAAACAACAGGGTCTGGTTTCTCATATGTACAGTCGCACTTTAGTGAACAACCGGACTCTGGTTATTCTCACTTGTCTGTGATCTTGTTTAGCCAAAAAAAAAGGGGGGGGGAAATCAATCAAGCAACCCCGTACCACCACTGAGGGGTTGTTGCTGCACTTGCTCAGACCCCCAGCTACCCCCAAAACACTGGACGGTTGTAGCCGGATTGCAGCCTCCCTCCCCAGCACCTGGGTTGTGCTCAGCCCCGGGGTTTGAGGTGACGACGAGCCCGAGGAAACAGCCCGGCTCTTTCTGGAGCAACATCTACCCCATTTCTGCACCACCCCCAAACCATGGGCGGGGGGGGGGCTGCGCAGCCCCTCTCCTCTTCGCCGCGGTATCGGGTACAAGCCCACACCCCCAAAGCACACACGAACACCGTCACTGCGCCGGGCTGGGCAGGCTCCCGCCGGTATCGGGGCCGGCTGTGATAGGGGTTGGGGAAGGCGACGGCTGTGCCAGGCACCACCGCGGGGACCGGGGTGAGGTGTGTGTGCGTGGGGGGGGGGGGGGAACCGATGCACGCGGGCACAACCGGAGGGAGCAAAATTGGGCCCCTCGCCACCCCCAAGCAACACCCTCCCCCCCAACCCCAGCACACAACCGGGGGGGGGGTACGTTCCAGGTGTCCCGGCTCTGGGGAACCTTCCCAAGCACAAATGACCCCCCCCAAAGCAGGACCAACCCCCCCCCCAAAAGCGAGCCTGGGACCCAGGCGTCCTGGCACTGGGGGGGGGTTTGGGGGGGGAGATCTTCCCCCTCATTTGCACCCCGCCGGACGGGGAGGGGGAATCGGACTCATCGCGCTTTAAAAAGACACACCAGGACGCAGTCGGCGTGCAGAAAATCAGCCCTTTTAATACAGGGGACATCGGCTCGATCTCCCCCCAAAATCCTGACCCCCCTCCAAGTGAGGGGCACTGTGACCCCCCAGCTCCCCCCCATAGCTACAAGCTCCAAGTCCATAAGCGCCCGGGGGGACACATCCCACCGCCCCATCAGTGCTGGAGAGGTGCCGGCCCCACCAGGGCGTTGGAGAACCATCCTCCACGGGCAACGTCCGTGGTGCGGGGSTCCCCGTGCGCCGCGGGGGTGACGGGGGCCTCGGGGTCGCCRTACAGCGGACCCCAGGTCTGCGGGTCGCAGCTGCTGTTGCTAGCCGGGACGCCGGCTTTGCACGACACGGGCAGGAGGAAGAAGAGGAAGACGCTGCAGAGCGTCAAGCCCCCCACCACCAACAAGGAGGCGGCCAAGGCCACCGCTTTGTAGAGCGGCCACCGGTCCGAGGTCCAGGGCCAGCCGCGGCCCCGGGGCGGGTTGCGGGGCTGGGGCCGCCCCACCTCCAGGCTGAGGGCCACCGTGGGCACCTGGCCCGACTTGGGCGCGGGGCGGACGTAGAGCAGCCCCTTGGGGCGGCTGAAGCGGACGGAGCCGGGGGCGGCGGGGACGTCGGCGGGCAGGAGGGCCAGCAGGTCGGAGCGGGTGGGCAAGGCGGGGAGGCCGCGGCGGCGGGGCAGAGCCGTGGGCCGGCGGCACACGGGGCAGAGCAGGGTGCCGGCGGCGGGGGCCGTGACGCTGAGCCGGGCCAGGCACTCCAGGCAGAAGGTGTGCCCGCACGCCAGCGCCTTGGGCACCTTGAAGACGCGGTCGTAGCGGGTGAAGCAGATGATGCAGTCCAGCGGGGACCCCTCGGACTCCCCGGCGAGGCTGGTCCTGGCCGCGGAGCACGTCATGGCGGCGGCGACGTCCCTGACAGGCGGAAATTATTTACCCGGCAGCGATAAGAGCCGGGGCAGCCCGGCGCGGGGGTGGATGGGGGGAGGAGGACGGACACCCCGTGCTGGCAGCCCTGGCGCTGCCCAAGCGCCGCTTGGGACACCTCGCCCCGGAGCAGGTAGCACCTCGGGCTCAGCAGCGTCCCGAAAGCGCCCACCCCAGGCCTCCCTTGCCCACGCTCCTCACCCCGATCCCAAGAGCCACCCGTGTTTGCCGTAGTCAAACACCCCCTCGGCCCTGGGGGTGGCCCCACGGTGCCGAAGAACCTCCTACACCCAACCCTCGGGTCTCCTGGAGACACCAAGGGCCCCGCGAAACCTCCTCAGTCCAACCTTCGAGCTGTGCCAGCGCCTGCGGCGCCGCTTGCTCAAATACATCCCAAGCTCGGGGGTCCTCCAGCCCTTCCAAAAGGCTCCCTCGCCCCATGGCGCTGTGCCCCCCAGCTCTGCCCGGTCTGTACTCACCCACACCCAGACACGCCGGGGGTCGGGGCGGGGAGAAGGAGCAGGAGCCCGCCAAGGTCCCGCGCAGCTCGCGCCGGGCGCAGCCGGTCCTGCCTGGAACTTGCGCCCCAGGGAGGACGCTCCCGCCGTCACGCCCACGGCCGGCGCCGCGTTACACCGCGTCCGCGCGGGTCTGGGCGAGGTGCCGGGTCGGGTTTGGGGTGGGGAGGTGGGGGGGATCCTGCCCCCGGCACCCCGCTGGGGATCAGCCCCCGGGGGTAAAACCCTTAGCACAGGCGTGTCGCTCCACACCGGAACGGACACGGCGCAGGGAGCCGACTCTTATCCGTCCTGCAGGCACCAGCCTCCGCCAGCGCCCCGGGTCCAACCCCCAACCTTGGCTCTTGTCCCACTGGCCCGGGCCACCTTGGCAGCTGGAGGAACTGGTTCCCAGGGCAAAGCCCTCTCCCCCAGTCAGCCACAGGGAGACGCCTCTGTTATATATTTAACACGGGTTTTCTTCCTCCTTCAGCCCCTCCCCGGAGCCGTCGGCAACCCATCTCCCTCCTCTCCCGGTCCCAGATCCCCACAGGCAAAGGGAAAGAGGGAGCGCAGTGGGGACAGAAGGGAGGATCGAGACAAGCCATCAGCTCGAGCACCACCTTCCCCGTCCCCAGGGAAAGGGGAGCTCTCTGTCCAGGGCCAGGCCCGGGAGTAGCCACCAGGCGAGCTGGGGACATCCCCGTGCCAGGGGACGAGGCAGCAGCTCTGCCAGGCCTCAGCTACGCACACACCCTGGGAGGGGACCCCTGGGCACCCCCTTCCCACCTGGAGGCAGCGCCAGGCCGGGGACAGAGGAGGAGAACGCCCAGCCCCACTTCGAGCAGCCTCAGGGCACAGAGGGACCGAACAGAAGTGAACTTTATTCGCGAGGCCGCAGCAGCATCTTTTAACGGTTGGACTTGGCCACGCGCTCCAGCTCGTCCTTCTTCTTGATGGCGTAAGAGTTGGAGGAGCCCTGCGGGGCGAGATCAGAGCTATCAGGCCTTGCCCCGGCAGCAGAGCGGGCACCACGGGACCGCATCCACCCGCCACGAAGGCGCCCGCAGAGCCGACGGGCCCAGAACGGGCTCGGGGCGCGAGCGGCGCCAGCCCCGTCCCATCCCGCCACCTCACCTTGGCGGCGTTGATGAGTTCGTCCGCCAGGCACTCGGCGATGGTCTTGATGTTGCGGAAAGCGGCTTCGCGGGCCCCGGTGCACAGCAGCCAGATGGCCTGGGGGAGCAGAGATGTCAGGGTCAGGGCGCCCGGAGGGGTCCCCGCGCCCAAGGAACGGAGAGGAAAGCAGGGGACTCACCTGGTTGACGCGGCGCAGCGGGGACACGTCCACAGCCTGTCTCCTGACGGTGCCGGCGCGGCCGATGCGGGTCGAGTCCTCGCGGGGTCCGCTGTTGATGATGGCGTTAACCAGGACTTGCAGGGGGTTCTGCCGAGGCGCAGGAGGGGAGGAGAAATCAGCAGTGGGCAGGCAGCCCCCCACATCAGCTTGCACCCAACCCAGACCCCGTTACCTCCCCGAAACCACCCCGTCACTACGTCTCAACACCCAACGCCACCTGCTCACCACCTCCGCGCCCACATTTTCCCCCACCCAAGTCCCCGCAGCGCCCCCACCTCTCCGGTGAGCAGGTGGATGATCTCAAAGGCGTGCTTGACGATGCGCACGGTCATGAGCTTCTTGCCGTTGTTGCGCCCGTGCATCATCATGGAGTTGGTGAGTCGCTCCACGATGGGGCACTGGGCCTTGCGGAAGCGCTTGGCCGCATAGCGCCCGGCGCTGTGGGGCAGGTACTTGGCGTACTTCTCCTTGACGGCGATGTAGTCCTGATGGGGCACAGACCGTCAGCGACCTCTCGCCACGCTCTGAGACTCGGGCACGCACGGAAGGTGCCAAGCAGGGAACAGAGGGCACCTAGAGTCCTGCTTTAAACCCTTCTCTCCCCCCCCCACCAAAAAAATACCTGGAGGGAGATGTCATTGATCTGCACATCATCCGTGCTCCACTTGCCGAACAGTTTGATGTCGGGGGTCTCCGTGACGGCAGGCGCTGTCTCCCAGTCGGTCATTCTGAGGACAAAAAGACAGGACAAGGGTCAGGGGAGGCAACGCAGAGTCTCGTTTTCCCTGTGAGCCTGGCCGTCCCACCGGCTCTCGCTATCGAGGCGATCCCCACCTCTGTGATCCAGAGGTACGGATCAGTCCCCGCTGATTAAGAGGAAAGCGTGAGCACTTTTGGGTGGTCCTGGAGCCTGGAAGGGACGAGACTCCACCCAGGCACCCCTAGATGGGTCCTGCTGGGAAACACCTTTCCTCTTGGAAAGCAGTGACCTCCAGGAACAGTTCTGCATCCACAGCCACCCTGAACGGGGCAGGACAGGGGAGAGGCTCTTGCATAGAGCACTGGGTACTCAGCCTAACCGTGTGGGTACCCCCAGACACAGTGTGCACGTGTCAGGAGCGTGGGACTGCAGATGCACACGGGACACATCCCAGCTCCATGCATGCATCTCCGCACCCTAGAGCTGTTCCTGGTGACACAGTGCCCATGCGTGCTGGATTCAGGTTGTTCACAAGCACAACAGGGGATGTTTCCAGGGAGTGTGTTTGTGTTTTTGTGCCAGGAGGCAGCTCGAACCCCCTGAGCAGAGGCTACATGTATCACACTGTACTTTACGAGGGTGCACTCGGCGCTGTGTGTGTCACTGTGCACATACAGGCAGTATCATCAGGCTGTGCAGACAGCACGCACAGAGGAGCGTCCCAAGAACAGGGCGCGTACGCACCAAAGGACGTCCCAGAGTCTGCTATCTATGGGGGTACAGGTCAGAGTGAGCGTGAAAGGAGGAGGTCCGTGCCAAGGGGTACAAACAGCCCCACAGGGGTGTCTTCAGGCCCCTGCGTGCACCAGGAACGGGCCTGGCTGCAGGAGAGCTCTGACACTGCTCCCCGTGCTGCCAGAGGGCTGCCCTGCTCCAAGGGGCAGGGGGAGGCCTCCCCTTAACCTGCCCCACAGCGAGCCCTCTCCACCACCTCCTATCTAACACACCCCAAAAAGCAGCCACCCCCCAAACTCCTCCTACCCCGGACCCCCTCAGACCCAGAGAAACCGCCCCAGACACCAACCCAGGAAGCCCTCAGCGCCTCAGAGACCCTAAATAAGACACAGACACTCCCCAGCACCAACCACCAGCCTGAGGCCTCCCAGATTTTGCCTCGGGAAGTTCCAATATCGCCCTCCAGGCCTAAGACCTCCCAAATTTTACCTCAGGAAGCTCCAATATCGCCCTCCAGGCCTAAGACCTCCCAAATTTTACCTCAGGAAGCTCCAATATCGCCCTCCAGGCCTGAGGCCTCCCAAATTTTACCTCAGGGAGGCCCAACAGCCTCCCCCACGCCTGAGGCCTCAACTCCCCCCACCAGGCCTGAGCCCCATCCCCCGACTCCAGGACACCCCCGAGGCTCCTCCGCATCCTCCCCTTCCTCAGAAGCCCCCTCCGACACCCCCCTAAGCCCCGAGCCGCCCCCCGCTTCTCCCGACCGCGCTCACATGGCGGCGGCTCCGGCGTCCGGCAAGGGAGGGGGTTGAAAAAGGGCCGCCGCGGGGTCTCCCGGGCTCTTATGCAGGGGCCGGCGTGCACTTCCGGCCGCGCATGCGCAGCGGCCCCGCGCGGCCCCGCGCTTCCGCCCGGACCTTCCCCGCCCCCGCAGCCCCGCCCCCGCCCCTGTAGGGCGCATGTGCTTCCGGGAGGCCCCGCCTCCTGCCGCAGGTTGCCGCCGCGCAGGCGCAGAGGCCGCCGGCGAAGCGCGCCCGGCCATCTTTGTTGAGTGCGTCTGCCCGAAGTTTGCCTCTTTGTGGGGGGAGAGAGCGAAATGACTGCCCCCTTTTTTTGGGGGACCACCCCCTTGGGGGGTAGGGCGGTCAGACGAACCCATGAGGGTCAGGGAGCCCTAATGGTGGCCCGTAGGGATCAGGAACCTCTACAGGGAGACACGGGAGGACGGGGGGGGGAGCAGGACCCCAGTGGGGCACCCTTGGGGGGGGCAGGACCCAAGTGGGGCTCCCTGGGGGTCAGGGATCCGTAGGGGGTGGACACAGAGCCCAATGGGGACCCTGCGGGGGGTGGACAGGACCCTCATGGGGGTCCCTGAGGAGGGATGGAGACCCCAATGGGGGGCACTGAGGGGGGCAAGGAT
>NW_028186954.1:3047-4884 GCF_003343005.1 Rhea americana | reverse complement strand
TGATGGGTCCCGAAGGGTCCCCAGAGGTGGTGATGGGTGCCTGGGGTGGGGATGGGTCACCGGTGCAAAGCAACGCGTGCCTGCAACGCGTCCCTCTCCACCTGCACGCCCCCATGCCCTGCTCCGTGCCCCCCAACCCCGTGGCGCCTGCGCCGCACGCACCTTGAGCAGGCGGCTCTCCTCGGCCTTGTTCCGCAGACTGGTGTCAACGGCGGCCTGAGCGCGCCGGCAGGCGTCCAGTGCCTGCTCCGCACTGGCCCCCAGCATCCCCAGCAGCTCCTTGGAGCGGAGCACCAGGGCTCGGGCCTCGGCGATGCCGGCGTCGCAGGCTGCCGGGCGCCCGCCTGGCGTGGGCACCTCACCCCCGCAGCCCATCCATCCCCCCAAACCGAGGGCACAGCCACATCCCGGGCAGTGCAGGGGTCACCAGGAATGGGCACCGGGGGCTCTCGAGGTGGAAGAGGCACCAGGGATGGTGATGGGTCCCAGGAAAGGTGGAGGGTCCTTGGGTTAGAGATGGGACTCTAGGCTGGTGTCAGGTCCCCTGAGATGCTGGAGGGTGGGAATGCATCACCGAAGGAGTCTGGGGTGCTAATGGGTCACCGAGGAGGGTTTGATGGGCCCATAAGGGTTCCCAGAGGTGGCAATGGGTGCCTGGGGTGGTGATGGGTCACTGAGGGTTTGATGGATTCATAAGAGTCCCCTGAGGTGATGATGGGTGCCTGAAGCTGCCGGGGTGAGGGGGGAGAAATGGGTCACCAGGGTGGGGATGGGCCCCTGAAGGGTCCCCATAGGTGGTGATGGGTTCCTGGAGTGGTGATGGGTCGCCGAGGGTTTGACGGGTCCTGAAGGGTCCCCAGAGGTGGTGATGGGTGCCTGGGGTGGTGATGGGTCCCCAGGGGTTTGATGGGTCCCCAGAGGTGGTGATGGGTTGCCGAGGGTCTGATGGGTCCTGAAGGGTCCCCAGAGGAGGTGATGGGTTCCTGGGTTGGGGATGGGTCCRCAGGGGTTTGATGGGTCCCCAGAGGTGGTGATGGGTTCCTGGGTTGAGGATGGGTCCCCAGGGGTTTGATGGGTCCCCAGAGGTGGTGATGGGTCGCCAAGGGTCTGATGGGTCCTGAAGGGTCCCCAGAGGAGGTGATGGGTTCCTGGGTTGGGGATGGGTCCGCAGGGGAGTGACAGGTCCTCAGGGTAAGGACGGATCCCCATGGTGAGGATGGGACCATGGTGGGGAGGGTGCTGGGTCCCCGGAGAGGTCGGGGTGGCGGCAGGTCCCCCGGGGGGCGCCCTGACCTGGCGTGTAGGCGCCCACGGGGGAGGGCTCGGGCGTGGGGTTCCTCTCCACGAAGAGGGACGAGGGGCGGCCGAGGCTGAGCCAGGAGCTGCGGCCGGCTCCCAGCAGCACGGCGCGCAGCGGCTGGGGCAGCAGGTCGAGCACGCGGCCCCGCTCCTCGCACAGCTCCTGCAGCCGCCGCCGGCAGCCGCCCAGCGCCTGGCACGGTCCCGGATGCCCGTAGCCACGCCGGCACCCATGCACCGCTCCGGCTGGGTGTCCCCCACGTGTCCCCCTCCCCTCCTACCTCGAGGAACTCGTCGGCCGTGCCCAGGTCTCCCTCCAGCTTGGCTTTGAGCTCCGCCAGCTCCCGGCGCTCCCGGAGCAGCAGCGCGGCCGGTTCGTCGGGCTCCTGCCGGGCACACGGGCAACCTCGCGGCGACCGGGGCCACCACGGCCGGCCGGGTGCCCCACCGCCGCCGAACCCAGGGCACCGCGGGAACCTCCTCCCTCCGGAGAACCGCGGGAACCACCCGCCCCGGCGCCGGCGCCGCCACCAGCACC
>NW_028186954.1:0-1242 GCF_003343005.1 Rhea americana | reverse complement strand
ACGGATGGGGACCACAGTGACCCACGGGGACCACAGCGTTGGATGGGGACCGTGGCAACCCACGGGGACCACAATGATGGATGGGGACCACAGCGACGGATGGGGACCACAGCGATGGATGGGGACCACGGCGACGGATGGGGACCATGGCGATGGATGGGGACCGCGGCAACCTACGGGGACCGCAACGATGAATGGGGACCATGGCGACCCACGGGGACCACAGCGATGGATGGGGACCGCGGCGACCCATGGGGACCATGGCAACGGATGTGGACCATGGCAACGGATGGGGACCACAGCGACGGATGGGGACCATGGCAACGGATGGGGACCACGGCGATGGATGGGGACCACGGTGATGGATGGGGACCAGAGCGATGGGCAGGGACCATGGCAAAGGATGGGGACCACGGCAACAGATTGGGACCATGGCGACCCACAGGGACTGCGGTGACAGATGGGGACCACAGCAATGGATGGGGACCACGGGGACCACAGTGATGGGCAGGGACCACGGTGATGGACAGGGACCACAGTGACAGACGGGGGCCATGGTGATAGACGGGGACCAGGCCGCGCCACCACGCTGGGCAACGCCTTGGTGCAGCCCCACGAGTGGAACGAGCTGCCCATTCTGCACCAGCCCCCAAGGGAGGGGTGACGCCCGCTTTCACCCTTCCCGTGGGAAACGGCCCCAGACTCTTCCTGGAAAAAAAGAGGAAAAGGCTCCCGCCCCGGTTTTCCCTCAGATTTGGGGCTGTTTCATGCCCGCACCGGTGGTGGGGTGTGCCGGGATCCGGCAGAGCCGCGGCCTCAGCGCAGCGGCAGAGCTTCCCTGCGGCTCTCCAGCACGGAATTTATTGGGTGTTACAACCGACGTGGAAAATCCCCACCACGGCCACCGCTCCCGTCTAGGTGAGGCTGGTGCATGGTGCCAGTTCCAGCGGGTCCCATCTAGGGTGATGCTGGTGCACGGCACTGGCTGGCTCTGGTGGGTCCCATTTGGGGCAACGCTGGTGCACGGCACCAGCTCCAGCAGGTCCCATCTGGGGTGATGCTGGTGCACAGCACTGGCGAGTCCCATCTAGGGTGATGCTGGTGCACGGCACTGGCAGGCTCTGGTGGGTCCCATCTAGGGTGATGCTGGTGCACGGCACCAGCTCCAGCAGGTCCCATCTGGGTTGACGCTGGTGCACGGCACTGGCAGGCTCTGGTGGGTCCCATCTGGGGCAACGTTGG
>NW_028186953.1:0-23186 GCF_003343005.1 Rhea americana | reverse complement strand
CTTCTTCCACACAGGATCCTCAACCCCACCATCTCATGGTCACTGCAGCCAAGGCTACACCCAACCTTCACATCTCCAGTGAGCCTTTCTTTGTTGGTTAGTGCAAAGTCCAGCAACACACCTCTCCTCATTGGCTCCTCCATCACCTGTGTCAAAAAGTTATCTATCTTCAACGCTCTGTAGGAACCTCCTGGACTGTTTGTGCCTTGCTGTGTTGTTCTTCCAGCAGATATCAGGCTGGTTGAAGTCCCCCACGAGAACCAGGGCCTGYGAGTGTGAAGCTACTTCCAGCTGTCTGTAGAAGGCCTCATCAACCTCCTCTTCCTAATCAAGTGGCCTGCAGTAAACACCCACAACAGTGTCCCCCATGCTAGCCTGCCCTTTAATCCTTACTCATAAGCTCTTGACTGGCTCTTCATCCACCCCTAGGCGGCACTCAATATGTTCCAGTTGCTCTGTTACAGAAAGAGCAACTCCATTACCTCACCTTCCTGGCCTCTCTTTCCTAAAAAGCACATAGCCATCCATGACAACGTTCCATGTCTCTGTGACTGCAAGAAGATTATGCCCTTGCAAACACATACAGATCTCCAGTTCCTCCTGTTTATTCCACATGCTGCATGCATTGATGTACAGGTGTTTCAGAGCGGTAATGGAGCATGTAGGTTTTCCAGGAGGGGTGCAAGAGGATCCTCCACAGTGATGTCCTGTGCTCCCTTCCCTGGCTGCATGCACCTGCTGGAGATATGCCAACTTGAGCTGTGTTTTGCTAACTATCTTGTCCCTATACCTCTTCTCTTCTCCCACCTTTCCTAGTTCAAAGCCCTGCTACCAGGCTGACCAATCTGTTGGCAAAGACAAGCCTGCCTTGCTTAGTGATGTGTATCTCATGTCTCCCCATTAGGTATCCATCTTCAAACAGGATCTAATGGTCATAGAATCCAAAAACCTCTTGCCAACACCAGAGGTGCAGTCAGTTGTTAACTTGGAAGATCCATCTACTCCTCCTCCCATCCTTCCCCCTCACTGGCAGGATTGTGGAGAAGATCACCTGGGCTCCCAGACCCTTGACTGGCATCTCCAGAGCTCTGAAATCCTATTTGATGGTTTCCAGTTTCCCCATGGTATCATTAGTACCCACATGGAAGAGCAGCAGAGAGTACTAGTCCAACTCATGGACAAGTCTTGACAGCCTTTCCATGACATGTCATATTCAAGCCCCTGGCTGGCAGCAAACCTCTCCAGGCAAGAGCTCAAGTTGGCAGCAGCTGGGAGTCACCCACAACAGTCACTCTCTGCTTCTTCCAGGTGTTCCTGCAAGGCACAGGGTCTGTCAGCCCAGTTGCTTCCCTTGAAGCCATGCCCAGTTCTTCCTCAGCCCGGAGGGCACTAAACCTGTTCATAAAACTCAAACACACACAGACACGCACACACTCACACACATGCACTCACACAGATATGCACTCTCTCTCACACACATACTCAGCCCCACCGCTGGTGCTCAGTAGTACCAGTTGGTCTGACAGGAGCCCTGTTCCGGCCCCACTTCACAGTAGTGACCTGTGCAGCTGGACCAGACTGGTGCAGTGGCAGTGAAGTTTCTGGCTTTCATTTAGCAAGAATTGTATCTTGAAAAGCTCATGGTCTCCTCCTAAAAACCCATTCCACCTGTTGTTGATGTGCAGTTTCTGAGATTGAGCCTATCTGCCTTCTACTAGAGTGCAGGACCACCGGTGCACAGCCAAAGCTGCTTTTCCCACAGAAACTCAGAGCTGGTCTGTCCTAAGAGGCAGAGTGGAGAGGTCTTCAGAGTCATGCATGAGGTCACACAAGGCTCTGCTTATCCAGCATGGAAGACCTGCCAGCCTGCAGCAGTGCTGTCCTCCTACCAGGAGCAGGGGACTTCATGGGTTCATACCCCAGAGAAAGCCTGGAGAAACTGTGAATGTGATGGACTTACTGAGGCTGCATAGGGGCCTGGGCTCACTCCATATGGCCACCAACCCACCAAAGACCCCTTTCCTTCATGGCAGCTGTAAAAGCCCTAAAAGCCCCTCTTCATCAGAGCTGATGTCTGGGCAGAGATTACTGGCAGCTGCTTCTCTCATGGATGCTCTGCCAGCCACTGATCATCCGATATTCCCATTTCTGCCTTCCTACTCCAGCCCCAAAGTGTGTGATTGTATCTAGTACCAGACTCAGGTAGAAGGAGCTGTGTAGTATCTGCTGCTACAGTTTCCCAGTCCAAAGTGTCCTGGAGCCAGCCCAGGAGGGCCTAGCTGCTCACCATACAGCCAGCATGTGGGTCTGCAGACCCATCTGGGCCAGGCCATACTGTCTTTTTTAACCCCAGCTCCCTGTGCCAAGGGGAATCAGCTGCCTTCAGGCAGAGGCATGTACATGCTTCCCTGGGCAACAGAGAGGGGTAAATTCCAGCCACATCCCTCCCTCCTGCCTGCCTCCTCTTAGGCCTCGGTGTCTTCCTCCTGACCATGCTTGGGCTAGTGGGGTCAGATCCTGTCAGAGCTACTGTGTCCCAGAGGAGAGTAGTTGCCTTCTCACCCTCCCTGGACAGAGTCACCTGATCTGAAGCCAGGCCACCCATCTACTGCTGCTGAATCCTAGGCTGCAGCTGAGATGGAAAAATAACCCATGCTCTGTGCTGTCAGTGCCAACAATGCCAGTAAAACATCACTGGATACCTGCAATCCTGGGAATGAGCAGCAGCTGGAGGGATCAAAGTACCTCTCTTACCACATTGACCACCCCAGTTCTGAGCTGCTACCCTACTYCTGACCCGCCTTCCTCCTCTTACCCCAGAGGGAGGACAAAAAGGGCAATACTAATGGATGCCACCTCTAGGGTTCCCGTGGGCACCCTCTTCTCCCCTGCCCCAAGAATTAACTGTGTTTCTTACAGCTAAATGCAAGCTGGGGTAGGAAGGGACAAAGGGACTGCTTCAGAGCTTTGTGTAAACAAGACTGCAGCTGCATCTGGGCTGTACATACATCTGGTGGCAGTGGTTGGTTGTTCAGCTGCAAGACAGGGAAGGGGTTTTGATTTGCTTTTGGAAATGGATCACACCAGTACCTTTTGCACCCTGTTGCCATCTTCCTCCAGGGTTGAACTGTTTCAGGGAGAAGAGCTCTGTGTTTGGTCCTGCAGCTGCTTCACCCAGTGTTGCTTTTTTAGGGCCATTCCAGCAGTGACAGCCATCACACCAGTGTTAACTGGCACCGTTAAGGGAAACATCTATCCCTGCAAAAGGGTTAATTGCAGTATAATCCTAGGACCAAACCTGCCACTCCCTTGGTCCCAATGAAGAACGTTTCCACCCTGATGTAGCCTGCTCTAGGAAGCTGCTGACCTGCTGAAYGGCCCAGAGGATGGGAGAGGGATCAGGATGGTACAGGTCCCCGCCCTGCTGGGAGATCAGCAGCTATTGAAGGATGATGGAGGCAAGACAGGTACTCTCTGAAACAACCATCTCTAGGGCTCATACACCCCACAAACTTGGCATCACTCAGACACTTCCGTTGCTTGACTCTTGTCCCTGCCTGGTGCTCTCTGGTGTGGGGGCCATGATGCTGTTGAGCAGAAGGAGCTGGCCTAGGGTAACAGTGATCTGGATACTCCAGACAGAGACATTGGGCACTGGAGGATTGGTAATAYTGGGAGCTGCCCAGGGCCAAAGCGAGAGTAGCCCTAGACACAGAGGAGAGAGAACCAGGAAGATGGARTAAARGGGTTGGATGATGCCTGGGATGATGCCCCAGGGAGTCCTGGGGCAGGTCTGAAAAAATCTGGTCAGTCTGGACAGCTTTTGCTCTGGGCAAATTCCTATTGCTCAGGTTACGTCTACCTTCTCAGTAGTTCTCTCCTCTTCCTCACTCTCCAGTGTACCCACACCATAAATAGCAGCTATGCAGGGGACAGAGCAGTGAGCACATCTCCTGTGTTGGACACCCCACACTCAGAGGAAGGGGTTCTTTGAAGTTACCATTAATCAGAACTCACAGTTTGATCAGAGCTCTGATTCATGAGCTGCTCTTGGGAATGTAGTGAGGGGGACAGGGGCCCTTGCTAAGGCCCGTTGAGGATCAGGAAATGGGAACCTCTGGGCCACAAGGAGCCAAGGAAATCCTGCACTGGCCTTTTCATCAGTTGCCTTGATGTCATTAGGGCTGATGCTTCCAGGTGGCTGTGCTGTAGGGCGTCCAGGGAGGTCCCTGTGCCAGGAGCAGGGGCAGAGTCCATGGTGGCCCAGCAGTTGCAAAGGACAAAGCGAGCCTCTGACCCTGCAGAAGAAAAGTCAGGCCGGAAGTATCTTCCAGCCCTGAGCTGGATGTGGGACCCGCAGGGGAGACCCCTTGCCCTGCAGGTTGGTGCTGATGTCAGGATTAACAGCCAAGAGAGTGTGARGAGAAACTGAGGCTCAAAGAGGCTTACTTCGAGGATCCTAGGCTGTGTCCTAGTTGAGGTTGCTCATCTGCTCTGGGATAGCCAAGATATCCCAGCTCTGATGGCCAAAATCTAATGAAGGCAGTGTCATGCCTAGTGCCATGCCTAGCACTGCACCCTCCTGTCATTTGGTCTGGCATGTGGACCATGTTCACCTCAACAGCAGTGCCTCTTCCCCCTCACCTCCCAGTGCTCCCTCCCTTTCTGAGGTGCCCAGCAAATAGGGCCATGTGTTATGTGCATATGAGCTGTATGGTCTCTGAGATAACCCTGACTCTCCCACTCGTTTTGACAAATGCTGCGTAGCCTACTGACTTCCTCCTGTAACTCCTTTACTTGGTGACACAACTTGTAAACAACAGCACACCTTCTGCAGGAGAGCTGACTGTTAATCCAGGCCTTACGGAGATGCCCAGGCACTCACTGCAGCCTGAGACCTGTAGAACTGCATCTTCTGYCAGAGGATCTGTCTGGATTGAAGTCTATGACACAGCTGATACAGTGACTCCAACAGCTACTGGCGAATGTGCTTTGTGGCATGTCATGACCGTATCTGAGGAAGTGCGCACAACTAAGATAGGAATCAAAGGTGCCTTCTTGTGCCTTCTTGCACCCTTCTGCATAAACTGCTGTGCAAACTGCTGCGTCTGTTCACTGCCTCTGTTAGCTGCACTCTGTTTATYGTAACAATACATGACACACCTGCTTTATATGTCCACTTTGGATGATACCCCAGAATAGATCCTATACAAAATCTTTGCAACTCTTAATTTCATATCTTTGGATTTCTTTCATCTAACTTTAGCTTTTCAAATATATGGGGCTAAACTCTTTTCAGTTGTCCCATGCAACAGGACAAGAGGCAATGGGCACAAACTAAAACACAGGAAGTTCCACCTGAATATGAGAACAGATTTTTTCCCTGTGAGAGTGACAGAGCCCTGGAACAGGTTGCCCAGAGAGGATGTGGCGTCTCCTTCTCTGGAGATATTCAAGGCCTGCCTGGATGCAACCCTGTCTAACATGCTCTAGGTGACCTTGCTTGAGCAGGGGGGGTTGGACTAGATGATCTCCAGAGGTCCCTTCCAACCTTACTGTTTCTATGATTCTGTGATTCTATGAGTAGGCACATGCAGAAACTGGTCATTTCTCACTGACTATTCTTTCTTATTATTTATCATCACACACACATGCACACACTCTTCTGCTCTTCTCTGGGAAGGTCACTGCTGCACCAAGAGGCTTTCTCTAGGCAAGTTAATTCATGCTGGCCTGACTGGCTGTTCTTGGACCCTGTCCCATGTGCTCCCTGCAACAGCCCTGTGTTTGTAATGTCCCAGGTGATGCAGTGACTTGCACTGGCAGTGATGCTTGGGACAGGAAGCAGCTGGAAGGGACTCACAAATACCCTCCCAGCTTCCATTGAGTCTATGGATGAAGATGATACTTGAAGAGATCATGAGACATTCCAACAGCTTGAGATGTGTTTGGGTGTGCCACTAGATCCGGCCTAAGGTATTTCATTATGTGAAACAAATTACTCCCCAGTTTCGCTTCCTTGTATCTACTTGGTCCTCACTGCCTCCCCTTTGTTTGCCTGTGAATGTCTGTGTTTCACACTTCTGAATGAGTTCAACTTAAATGGTCTCTCTTTTTGTGAGGCTCCAAATCCTTAACCAGCACTAGACACACAGTGCCTCTGCAGACTCCCTGAGCTCTTCTGATGATATCCAGATTCCCCTCCATAATGCTAAGCATCTGCCATTAACCCTGTCGCATGTGGGACAGCCCCAGGCAAGTAACTGCAAGAAGACTATTCCTCATCTCCACTGACAGTGGCCACTAACCAGTGAGTGCTGAATACAGCCCTCAGTCTTTGAGATCACACTGGTACTCTGATCTTGTCCTGCTGAGGCCAGAGAGAACCCAAACAAAGCAGCAAGTCTTTTAGAGGTGCAATCCATTGGTCCTACTCCTGACTCTAGCTTTGGAAGAAGAGCTCAGCCTTTAGTACTGGAATCAGTAGAGACCATTTTATTACATCAACACTGTTATGAAGGCCAGGTCTGGCCCAGAGGTGCTCATTGTCTGGTCCTGACCACATAGACACAGCAGCACATCCCATGTTACAGTAGCATTTTGGCATTATGTGCACACAAGAGTTCAACAGGAAGGTCGGAAAATGACATAGCTGCAGGAAAGCAGCAGCTCAGACTCAAATACTGTGGTAAGGAAGTGAGGGGACTTTCCTGACAGGCACTGGGACTGTCCCTATATGCTTTGGCTGGGCTTACCCTCTCTCCATCTCCCCTGCACACTGGTGCTGCTGCTTTGACTGCAGAGATATCCTTCTCTTTCTGGGAAGGAAGAGCCCAAGCTGGAACTGCTGTTCTTCCCAAAGCAGCTCTGAGTCTGGAGCAGTGGAGAAGGAAGAGATCAGACCACAAGGACAGTTTGCTTCCTCCACCACAGAATACATGTGCCAGGACACATTCTTACTGTGAACAGAGGAACTAAGAAATCCTAAAGAACATGTGTACCCTGAACATTACTTATATCTTGCTCCCACCAATTTTCCACATGTCTGAGACTGATTCTGTCACTCTGAGCTCCTGTGGTATCAGTGCTGAAACCAGTTCTGCCAAGGGGAAATGCTACTTGTTTCAGAAAGGCATCCAAGGCAGCTCTGACAAACAGCCTCTGCAGATTCCTCCTTTTCCTGACAACAGGATAACACAGACTCCTTGCTTACAGAAGGCTTCTGGGTCAAATTCAAGAGACAGATGCCTGAGGAAAAGTGGAACAAATAAAAAAAAATGGTTTTGAACATGAATATAAGAGAAAGAAACAAATTGAAGAAAGGAGAGAAGGATGGAAGGAGAAAAAGAAACAAGGAAGACAACAGAGGGAAGGAGACCTGACCTAGGTCCTAGGACTTATGAGTGGATAGAGGACGGAAGGTTATGACTGCTAAAATAAAATTCATAATATAAGTTTTCCTAATGTATCTCCGAGTTCTTCATTCCTCATACTGTAGATGAGAGGGTTCATTGCTGCAGGAACCACTGAGTACAGAACTACCACCCACCACCAGATGCACGGATAGGAAAGAGACAGTGGGGGGCTTCAGGTGGGCAAACACTGCAGTTCTGATAAACAGTGAGACCACAGAAAGGTGAGAGAGTCACATAGAAAAGGCTCTGTGCTGTCCCTGCCCAGAGGGAATCCTCAGCACAGCACTGAAGACCTGCACATAGAACAGAACAATGTAAAAAAAACCCCAAAGCTACGCAAAGACTAACCACAAGAATTCCACCTTCCCTGACATAGGAGTCTGAGCTTTCCTGCTCACACTTGCTCCTTGCTTGAGAAGCTAGGGAATTTCACAGAAGAACTGAAGTCTCCTTCTCTGGAGATATTCAAGGCCCGCCTGGATGCAACCCTATCTAACACGCTCTAGGTGACCCTGCTGAACAGGGAGGTTGGACTAGATGATCTCCAGAGGTCCCTTCCAACCTTACTGATTCTATGATTCTAAGAACTGTATTCCCATATATCTGGAAATACCAGGAAGGGGAACTCAGTCAAGGATCTGCTGCTGGACATTTACTCTTTCTCGGCATGGGGGACTGTCCAAGGAGGAAAAGGCATTAACAAGTTATAATAGGCTCCTCTGAGCAAAATCCATTCTATTTCTCATAGACACCCTCTACATTTCTTTTCTCCTTATTGGGAGGACCTTTGGTCAGCTCCTTTGACTGAACTCTGGTTTATGGTGGTTGAGTGTGTCATAAGGGACTGAAGGCCTCTGAGCATTAATCCTCTTGTACAGCAGATACTTGGTGTGGGTTACTGCGACTAGATACTGTGGGCTGAATGAAGGGGATTTAGTCTAGTAACTCAGTGGGAATATTCTCCATTTACTTCACGGAGATGAAAATAGTATCCAGGCCAACTGCTACTGGAAGAGAAGAACCCTGGGAAGGATTTACATCCCCCCAGTGTATCCCCTTTCACAAAAGGGTCTGTATCTGAATCAGTTATCACTTCCCATGCTGGACAAGGGATAAAAATAGGCATTTGAAGGCAAAGGTCATCTAGTCCATTCCAGAGGCCTTTGTTCCAAAGCATTAATACTCCTGTCTTCATATTAACTTACCCTCTGCATTTCTTCAGTCACTGTACTGGGAGCGAGAGTGATTAGCTCTGACATACACTCCTCCCTTGGATGAAATGCACCCGTAATGTAGATGGGCTCTTCAGCCTCTTTTCACTCCATTCTCCAGAAAATGAGCTTCAGTGAAGGGTATCGCGTATGTATTTAGCTTTTGGTTCCCCTGTCACAGCTGAGTAGTAGTCTTGGAAAGGCAGCATTTTCATTCCTTTCAGTATGAATGTGAATGAGCACTGAGAGACAGCCGGTGCTGTGGCTTACTATAGAGTCAGGAGAACTGGTCTGCATGTCAGTCTTGTTCACAGCTGTCCTATGCTTGCAGCTTTGTCAGCTAGAGGATGATCACTTTGACAAGTTACCCTATCTTGGAAAGCCTGATGGAGAAGGCATGACATGGTTCCTGACACTCCTGGCTCTGTGTCATGAGTGAGGTCTCAGTACTCTCATTCCAGCTAAAGACATACAATTGCCCAGATAAAGCTGCCCAGAAGCATTTCTGTGACCTTAGCATTTCTGTGGCTTCTCCCATAGTATTCAGATATCACCCCAACCTCCCCAAGCACCCTGAATATTTCCATGGGGCTCCAGAGCCGACAGTTCCTGAAAGACAACACAGTCACCCCTGGGGAATGTTCTTTGAAGTGAACTAAAGTAGTTGTCTACTTTCCTTTTCAAAACAGTGAAGAAAGACTAATACCAGCACTGTGACTTGCCCTATGAGACAATGGGTGTCTAAGAGAAGTAGAGATATTTCCTRCTGAAAATCCCTATTCCTGATTCGTAACTACACAGGATGCCTAAGCAAATACAAGGAGGGGGCTCATTTTCTCTATTTAGAGCACGATTTCAGCTGGGTCTCCTGAGTATTTAATCCTGAATATTAAAAGCCTGAGGGTTGGAGGGATTCTGCCCCCTTCCATGCACTCCACAAACACATAGCATGTGAGATTTTTCTTGCCTAAGCTTAGGTATGCACAAAACAGGTGTCCTCACAGAAGCTCCTTGTCTAACTGGAAATAGACTCCACCTTCCCTGTAGGTCTCAAGGCTGAAATACACACTGCAGCCACTGTTCATTCTAGTTGAACACTTTGTGTGTGACAAACATCAGATATTGAAAGATGAGCTGGATTAAATACACAGCAACTGAACTCATTTTGCACTCCTGATCTCTGCATTGCCATTTTCTCATTGCCTGTTGTTTTCACCCTGGATAAATAATTCCTGGAATTTTCCACTCAAGTGCAAGAGATCTTCTTGGAAAATGCCATCAAAAAAGCTTTTCACAGGGTATTTTGGCTAAGCAGGTCAGCACGTGCCTGTCTTTAGATCATGAATTCTACAACAATATCAATGTATTTATTCTGTGCCTAATGCCTAATGCGTGTAATATTGCCCAAGATTTGTGATTAATCCAATAATTTCATTAAGCATCACAAGAATGCAACTGACAAGGTATTAATTCACTCTTCTTTATTGGCAGGTGGACTCTCACACATCCTGTGTTTCCTTCAGGTTCTTCTGTATGTGGCTGCATCTGCACTACGGAGACAATTCAGTCCTCAAACAAAACACATCTGCCTTGAAGTTCCTTTTGGCTCCACTGAGCACAAAGTGAGTCCAATCCACCAGCTCAGATGGGCATGTCTTACCTTTGTCTGCTGCATATAGCTCTCAAGTCCCCAAATGTCCTCGAGAGATGGATCTAGTAAGGAGCACAAGGCTGAGTGATCATGGGCAGGTTCAACCACGTGAATAGTGGACTGAGATCTCCAGTGTGGGCTTATAAAAAGGTAATACTAGGGAAAAAACAGGGTTCATAAGGAAGATTTCTTGATACGAAAACAGGAAAGAAGTGTGTACAATAAATGTCCAGTTTCCGTGTGATGGGAACAGGCAGATTATCCTAAGTGTCCTGTACAGACATTTCAGGGTATTATGCCAAAAGGTAGGGATAGAAGTACTAACTCTGTTGAGAAATAGGAGGAGGAGAAAGTAATTTTGCCACCAACAAAACTGCCAGCTTGGAAGGAGTGCTCTCCACACACTGACAAGAGCGGGGGAAATTTCAGCACTCTCTGCCTTGACATTTGTCTGTAATCTCCAGCAAGGAGAAAGACATTGTTTCCCCTGGACAGCAAACTTACTTTGTGCTCTTGTTCAGTTACTTTAGTGTGGAGCAACTAGGATCCTGCAGGAGCCTGGCAGTGTGTCTGTCTCCCATGCCCACAGCTGTATGGATCTGCAAAAATGAGGCAGCAAGGTCAGATTGCTCAGGGAGTGCTGGAGGCCTGTGATGCGAGTGGCGTCCAAGGATTTCCTAAGCAGCTCTTCCAGCACTGCTCCCAGGACCCACGGGCAACAGCACTGCCCCAGATGTCTTCTGCTGCCTGCTGTGACACATGGTCATTGTGACTGCCTGGTCAAGGTTGACTCAAGAGGATGATTAAAGAGTCATGGTCACAGCTAGGAATGAGTTTCCCTCTCCAGTCAAATAAGGAGAGGAGGCAGAGGATGATTTCCTCCTCAGCGCAGATGATGACACCACTGTCTGTCATACATCTAATGGGAGGAAAGTTCAATCTCCTTACTCTACCTGCCCCTCTGTTACCTGCTGCTGTCCCCATGTCAGATTGCAGCTTTGTCATGAAACCATCTGAATAGGAGCCTGGAGAAGGGAGGAGCAGAGGGGAGACCACAGGGAAGGGACTTGTGGAGAAGAAGACATGTGACTCATTCTGCTCCCAGCAGACAAACCCAGTCTCAATCCACRTTTCAGAGCTGTCTCAGGACAGTCCCTGCCCTCACCAGAGGTGTAGAAGAAGGCAGGCAGAGAAGAATTGTCCCAGGGCTGGTATGGGCAGAGCTGGTGAAGAGGAAGATTCTCTCCTGAGTCCAGAATTGAGCTACTCTCTCCATAGATTCTGCAGCCCCAGCATTGCAGGGACCACTGGCCTGGTTGTTGCAGAAGGTCAGCCTTGTGTCACAGAGGGAGTGGGCCCTTCTGATGTGCCACTTTTCAGGAGTGACCCACACAAACCTGAATGACTAAACCTCTCCTACTTCTCCCTCATTAGACTGTAATGGATATTCCATGACCTCAGAGAAGATGCCTGACATCTCTCAGGGCTTGGGAACAGAGGGCATGGTTGGGACAGGGACCCCAAGGCAGAAGACATTACCCCCAAGATGATTATCCAACCTTTGGCCTCAGTCTAGCCCAGGACTGACCCCACAACACAGCACCACTGCTCTGTTAAGGTACCACCGACATGCCCCAAGTGATCACAGTGTCCCTGTGGACATGGTCCTGGGGCAATGTCACCCTCACGCTGTTCTGCTGGAGGCATACCCTTATGCCCCTTTAGGGCCCTGAGTCAGATCCCTGGTGCTGCTCACAGAGCAGCTCCCATGGTTCCTCTCCCCTGTGGAACTTCTTCCTCTCTGCCAGAGGGGTCCATAACATGATCTGTGCCATGCCATGGCAGGGCAGTTGAACTGGATGGACAGAAGAAAGCCAGGAGAATTCATACCAGGTAACAGAGATGAGATGATCCGGGCCTCTGCTCCTCCTGACATCTCTCCTGCCCCACAGGTTTGCTCTTCAGTGCCATCTGTAACTCTAGCAGCAGTGTTTCCTCCAAATGCTCCCCTCTGGTCTCAGCCTCACCCAGCCCCTTTCTGTGATTTCTCTCTTCATCCAACCACTAATTCCTTCCTTAATACCTCTCTCTCTACACCTCTTGCTGTTGAAATCCCACAGACAATTAATGCGGACTGAGAGGTGAATGGGACAGGAGGTAGTACACACTCTCCCCTTACCCCCTGCTCTACGTCCCCTGAGGGAAAATTTTACCGGTAAAAATTCAGGCAAAGAAGGCACTGAGGGCCTCTGCCCTTTCAGTGTGGTTCAATATACTGAATTATTAACAGATTTCACCTTTCCATTTTTCGTTTCTTTGCAGCAAAAAAAGAGTGTACTCAGTTTTACATACTGTATTTATGAGGAATCTGGGAAAGATCTGTTCTTATTTCCTTCCGGAAGTCTTGTTTCAAAGCTAGAAGTTGTGAATGAATACCTTGCTTTTGGAAAAGATCTGAAGCATGGAGCATTTGAGGTAGATTAATGCATACAACAGGAAGAGCTGAAAGTCACTGAACAAAACATCACTTGTTAAATTCACTTTCAGTCAACTGCAGCTCACATTTCAGTTCCCAATAACAACAGAGCACGATGTTGCAGTGTTTCTTGGTCTCTTTGCTAGAGGTAAGTCTTTACTAGAGGCAGGTAAGTCTATTGACAGACATGTTAAGATGTTATGGTAGCTTTTAAGGCCCAGTGGAAAAATGGAGTTTGGACAATCATAGCATCCCACTGGCACCACCCATCAGTCCTACATCAGTCGCTGGAAATTCCTTCACAAAGTCAGCCTCTTTTCAAGGAAAAATCACATATTGAGGAGTTGGGGTTCTCAGTTATCCTTTATATTGTTAAAGACAGGGTGAGCTTATTGGCAAGTATTTAGCAGGCAAATATCCTCCATAGCAAGACGTAGTCGCAGCTGGGAACACATTGTATCTGCACATGCCATTCCAGATGTGCACAGTAGTACTTTGAGAAAAGGGTGGTGCTGTATGGCTGGTTAGATGTTTGCCTGTCTGCATGGTGCCTAGTGTCCCTGTCACTCTCTACCCCACATGGTGCAAGGCCAGGGGTATCAGAAAGGTGGGAGCCATGCTGAGCAGCTCCCAAAGGCAGACACCAGCCTGCATGGCAGGTCCCAGCTGATGCTGTCCCTCTTGAGCAGGACCAGGCAGAGCAACACGAACTGCACACAGGCAAGGAGCAGAAATTGCTTCCTGTAGGCCAGGAGATGGTTAAGACAGAGGATGGGAGAAATCTGTCTCATCTTTTTCCACACATCATCTGCAGAGGCTACCAGGCCAGTACTGGCACCTTGCATCATGCTGGGTACACCATTCCCCCACCCCGCTCTTAGGCCTCAAGTTAAGGGCCTAAGCATCTTGGCTCTGGTCTTCATCTCACTACTGGTCCCAGAAACAACCACCACTCTCGCAACCCGGGGAAAAGGAATTCTGAGAAATTTCAGTCTTTAGAAGGTAAAAGCTGATGGATGTGTTGGGACCACTAGCCCAAGCATCCCACCACCCAAAAGTAAGCCCCAGCACACCGAGCCTCATGGGGCAACTCACTGCAGCCAAAAACTGATCCCACGCCTCTTTGCCACCAGTTGCTCCTCCTGCAGGTCAATGCACAGCAAGGACATTGATGTGAGCAAGACTGCTGGGCCTTGGGGGCACAGACCCCAACCCTCATCCCCATTGAGATCAGCGCCCCCAAAGCCAATGAGTACCCTGCAAACCCTTTCTTCCCCAAGTCCCACACTGGACTCGTCTGTCCTACCAGCTTCACAGTCACCATCTCCTTCATAAGTGATGTGGACAGCCTGGCTGCCTGCTCTGTCTTCCACCTGTTGTGGATATCACATGCATTTGAGGTGTAGGGAAGAGAGCTCAGTCAGTATTGAGACCACCAGGTGGGGAACAGGGATGCAGGATGCTATTCAGACTCTGCCGGGGCTGAGATAAGGCACCACAGGGTCCCAGCATCAAAAAGACCCTTCCCTCCTCTCCATTCCCATCTCAGGCTCCAAGGGCATTTAGGAGAGGCTTGCTGCCCTGCAGAGTTGTTCAGAGATACTTCGAAGAGCCAAATGATGTTTGGGGAATTTTTTCCTGAGCTGCTTTGGAAAAGACAATGGGCTCTTCAGAGAAGATTTGGAAGACTCAAAGGGAAACTGAAAGCTGTTGTAGAGCTGCTTAGGGTTGTCCAGAGCTGTTGAGCATGCCTTAAAGATTTAGATTAGAGCTTGTGTAAGAAGTGGTTGACTGCTGTTTAGGGAAGGTTTGAAGCCACATAGAGGTAGTTGGGAGTGCTCCAGGGGCTTTCTAGTGGGTTTGGGAGCAGCTTAGATGTCATCAGAGGAGGATTAGATCAGAGGCTCTGCTATCCAGGATTGACACAGACTTTCTCAAGAAGGGACCAGGGACACAGACTCCTRGCAACTGCACAGAGCCCTGCCCCCAGAGGTTGAGCTCGGGTGCCTGTCACCACTCACCCAGCTGTTTGCCATTGGAGGCTTTCACATCTCTCACAGAGGCACTTGTGTTCTTTCCTCAGGACCTGGACAAAGGAATGACTTTGGTCAATAGTCCACTCCCATGCCCAATCTGAGGGGGCTTTCCCCATACAAAGATCTTGTCCTGCCTTGCTTCCTGTGCCTTGTACCTTCTCAATCTCACCCTGCTCCTGCAGGGCCTCTGCCAGCTTGGCTGCTGATTGCTTTTCCTGCAAAGCAACCGGGGTGCATTGCAAGAAGTCCAGGTAGGACTGGGGTTCCCCAATCAGTCAGTCTCCAGGGCACTGTGAGGCCAGCCAGGGCCAGAGAGGCAGGGACACAGGCATCCTTGGGGGCTGGCACCACACCCAGCAGTTCTGCCACCTAAGTGGCTCACAGACCTGGTGGAGCTCCTTCAGGGCTGCATCTCCCTTGGTCTTCACCTTAGTCAGCTCTGCCTGGGAGAAAAGAGGCAGCAGGAGCATCTCAATGGGCTAGCTGGAGGACCCACATGAGACCAAAATGAGCTCAATGCCCAATGCCCTAGCCGAGACTGGGCATCCCCAAGCTATGTTGCCTCCTCTCCTGTCAGGGTCCTGTCATATATGATATCCCCAGATACCCAGGAGAGTTACCCATGCCACCTCATTCCCCCACAATCCTGCTGGAGAGCCTGCAGACCCATATCAGGGTCCCCACACCACCTCAACCACCTTGTGGGTATCCCAGCATGCCCACCTCTAGCCCCTCTGTCATGATACCTGTCAGACCCACAAGAGGAGCAGGCCTGGGGGAGCCAGGTGGGCACCAGAGCATCTGTCTCACCTGGAGCTGTGTGAGGACTTCTTTGGTCCTCTCCAGCCGCTGGGAGCTCTGGGCATGCTGCGTTGCCAGGATCAGATGCTGTGGAGATGAGACAGTGGTGAATGCCAACCATGGGATGATCATAGGACAGCCAAACGTGTGTCCAAGGGCATGAGGTTCTTGTACCTCTGTGGTGAGCTCCTGCAGGGTGGTGCGGAGCTCCTCTTTCTCCTTCTCCTGAAGGGATGGGGACAGTAGTGGAGAGCAGGGCTTAGAGGCCCCTTTGCACATGCCTGGGCATCCCCAGCACCTACCAAGCACCTGAGCTGCTCCTGCATTGCAGCTGTCTCATGCTCACTCTCTTTCAGGCAGCCCAAGAGGGCACCAAGCTCTTCCCTCAGCCCCATATCAGGCTCCTCAGTCACCTCCCAGGAGCGCTGCAGCCTGCAGGATTGAGGGGAGGGGAAGCTGCTGAATGCAGACTCCCAGGACAGAGATCAGGCATCCAGGTAAGCACACAGTGCACAGAGCCCTCCAGGACTGATGGCAGAGCTCCCTACCTCCACCCAGCCCYACAGGGCATCCATCAAGGGCCCAGGTGTGCAGGTGCTGTGGACAGCCCCAGGGACCCGAGTATCAGCCCCAAGCAGAATGGAGCCATGCCTACCCATCTTCCAGCTGGGTGCTGGCTGCTCGCAGGGCCCCACAAGCCTGCTCCAGCTCCAGCAGTTTCTCCAGCAAGTCCCGACGTTCATCCTGGTGATGCTGCAAGGAGAGCTGCAAGTCCTCCACCTCCATGGGACCTGACATGCACCGCAGGCCAAGGGTTTTCCAGCTCCTTTGAGCCAAATGAGCTTTACTCCTTCACCCCAAGAGGACCTTCCCTCAAGCAGCCACAGGCAGCTCTGTGTCCTAGCTGCCACGGATGTTGATCTGCCCAACTGTGATGTCATCCCATCCTGCCTGAAGCTGATTGCCTGCCCCCCACCCTGCCCCAGCCTGGGCTGCTGTGACATGGCTGCTCTTCTCTGACCTCACTGCCCTTCTCTGACTGCACCACTGTGCCCTTGTGTGGCTGCCGGAACACAAGGAGGAACTGAGGGTTACATAGGTCTCAGTTCCATCCAGGTCTCTAGGTATCACCACCTACATGCTAATCTGCAGGACTGCACTATAATCAGGCTTGCACAGGTCTGTAGGGCTTACCAGTTCCAGAGGGATCTGCTAAGCACTCCTCCTGTCCCACTGGTATATATGAAATGACAGATATGTCAGGGAAATATGAGAGGCCCGTGAGGCAATTGTGTTTATAGGGGATGGCCTCTCCTCCTGGAGATCAATGCACAGCAGGGACATGCACTGATGTGGGCAAGACTGCTGAGCTTTGGGGGCTCAGACTCCCGCCCTTATCTTCACTGAGATCGTGCCTGTCCTACCAGCTTCACAGCAACCATCTCCTGCTCAAGCGATGTGAACATCCTGGCCCCCTGCTCTATCCTCCACCTGTTATGGCCACCACAGGGGGTTTGGGCAATCAGGGCAAAGATATAGGCATTCTCCAGGGATGGCACCATGCCCAGCAGCTCTGGCCACCTTAGCAATAATTTCATGTGGGTCATAGACATGAGGAGTTTTATCTGACAGAGGATATCAAGGACAACAAGAAGGGTTTCTTTAAATAAATAAGCAACAAAAGGAGAACTGATCCCATCCTTTTGACACTCTGCCTTAAGGTATTTGGAGATATTGATAAGATCCCATCTCAGCCTTCTCTTCTCCAGGCTAAACAGGCCCAGCTCTTGCAGCCTTTCCTCACAGGGCAGATGCTCCAGTCCTCTGATCATCTTTGTAACCCTACACTGGACTCTTTCCAGTAGTTCCATGTCTCTCTTGTACTGAGGAGCCCCAAACTGGACACAGTACTCCTGATGTGACCTCACCAGGGCTGAATAGAGGGGCAGGATGACCTCCCTTGGCCTATTGACAACACTCTTCCTAATGTACCCCAGGATACTGTTGGCCTTCTTGGCCATAAAGGCACATTGCTGGCTCATGGTCAACTTGTCCACCAGGACTCCCAGGTCCTTCTCCGCAGACCTGCTCTCCCACAGATCAGTCCCCAGCCTGTTCTGGTGCATGGAGGAATTCCGCTCTAGGTGTAGGATCCTGCACTTGCCTTAGTTGAACTTCATGAAATTCCTCTCCACCAGTCACTCTCATGCTGATTATTTTTTTCATGAATATGGAAACAAAAATCTTAACTAGATGTCTTTATCAACTGATGCTTTGAAAGTGTGTAACTTGGATATTGTGGATAAAATACTGAAATTCTGCTATGTCAACAGTTTCTGACATCAAGTGTCATCCTCTTCTGACAGAAGGCTCCAGTATCTCAGGGATAAGCCCCAAAGCCAGGGGTCAGTGCTGTTCCTGGAAACAGTCACCCATTTCCTCAGGATCAGAGAAGGCACATCACTCTCAAATGGAATAGTCCGGTAGCCTGAGTGCTAATAAAAAATAAGTTCCTTATTTTTTTACAGAGAATGAGAAAAAGTGGATTTAGGATATAATAGTTGATATAGGTCTCCTCAAAGAGTTCAAAGTACTTCAGCCCGAGTAGGGCTACCACAAACACTGACATCCTGAGCCTCTACCTGAAGCCATTCTTGCAGTTCCTTCAAATGATATCATGAAAGATCATGACTAATGCTGTCTTGCTAACTAAGGCTTTGCAGTTTCTCCCCAAACTCTTGGAGAGCCCATTTATAGTCACCAGACCCAGTAGAATAAATATTAGGCCAGAGGACTAGATACTGTCACCACTTAGAATCTGCACGAGTGTGCAGCATAGAACAAAAGCTGATAAATACTGAAGGAGCTTCTCATAATGAGACAATTGCTGAAGAGGGCAAATCTCCTGAAAGTAAGTCATAAGGAGAAGCAATCATTTTGGTTCACGAGACAACACAGACAGCACTGAGTCCACAGACAGAAGAGGCATTAATGAGAATACCTTTGATCAAATATAATCAAACAACTAAGACAGCATTGGCAAGTAAGACAGGAGCTGTGTCCACATTCTTCAGACATGAAGCATTATCTGCTCACATGCATTCTCAGTCTGGGAGGACTTACACAGCCATGACTCCTTGCAAAGCACTCTGGTCAGACCAGTTTGGTTGCACAATACCAAGGACTACAAGTACAATTCAGAAATCAACAAACATACTAACACTAGTTACGGGAGAAACTTTTGCAGGCAGAGGAAGAGGAGACATCGATCTGAGCAAGTAACAAAGGTCCTATCACCACAACAGACAAGGAAAGGTAATAGGAACACTAATGTGCGGTCCTATCACCACAACACACAAGGAAAGGTAATAGGAACACTAATGTGCTGCTGGGGAACAAAGGTTCCAAAATTCCAAGTTCTGCAACCCCAATAGCACCATATTATGGAGAGATCTTGCATCCCAGCAATAATTATAAGGGCACAGCACAAACCGAGTAGGATACAGAGAATTCCCTGGCCTCACAGAGTTTACCTTTACCTCATGTTGCCAGGAATCTCTACATCTCTTCCTGTTTTCAAAAAGAGGCAAAAGTCCTCTCTCCATGTTACAGCATTGTATAAAGGCTTGCTTAGAAGGATTTGTTTTAATAGTTCTGCAAATGTATGCAGAGAAAAGCCTATAGACTACAAGAAAGATTTGGGTCCCAAGTGTGCTGGGGACTTTACAGACATAGACCTACACGTAAGTGCATTTCCCAACTTAGTAATATTTTGAGGTCTCCGTTGTAAGGTCTTAAGTGGGAGAGAGATCTGAAAAGAGTTTGAAAAAGATGCATGATTTTTTTACAAGCTGAAAACTTCCACCGTGAAGAGCAATGCCAGTTCTAAGATACTGACATGCTCATATTTCTCTATAGATTTTTGGCTCTAGATTGAGCATGGCATGGCTCATTATGTTGCTGATACACTTCCTTTTCCAGTTAAAAATTTACAAGAGATTGGACATACCAAAATGCATTACCCTGCAAGGTGTCTTAATATTTCTAGCTTCTGTCAAGGCTAGAGTCAGAAGAGGGTGGGATGGTTGTTTTCATCGATCTTACACAATATCTGGTGAAACATTCAATTCTGCCAGGAGAAAATTCTGAAGAAAATAAAGAAATATGAATTTATGTCTCTGAAACATATATGGTCTGCTAAGAAGGAGATTATTCCTTATCTATGCATTTTAATTCTAGAGTTTCCTGGCTGGAGAGTGCAGCAACTGTTGGCAGAAAAATCTTGATCCACTCCTGAGCCTTCAGGAAAAACTCAGAAAGAAACATCTTTCAAAGCTAAAGCTTCCCTTCTCCCCCATTCTCCATCCCCATTTTTCTGAGTGACAGCTTAATCATAATATTTGTTGGAAAAGGTATTGCAGCAAAATCTTACATATAACTTAGAGCTTTCCAAGAAAAGCCACCTTTCCTTCTCTATGATTGGTTCATAGGGACAGTAAAGCTTAACATCATATGTTCATTAAATTCTCCGTATTAAATTCCCCAAAGAATTTTTTTTCCTTGCTGTCTCCCCTTTATAGTTGCATGTGGAAGGATCTAGAAGGATTCCCTTCAGGAGAACTGCATTTATCCACAAGAAACCAAAAGGGAACTTCAGTTACCAGCTTGCCAGAGTAACCTTTCCTTCCCATAGCATTTAAAGGAATGGGGTTGCAAATTCTCTTATACTTTGCTATATAAACCTAGGATGAGCTCTCACCACCTACAAAGAAATGCGTAATGGAACACATTAAGTCAAAGGCTTTGAATACTTTTGTTTGTTCTCAAACTTGTTCACATGGCAATTTCTACAGGAAGGATGAGGGCTATCACTTTTACAACATGAGGAAAGCGATGGTGACCTTGAGAACAGAGGCCTGTTCACTATACAATGTGAAGTTTCTTTAAGAGCATGCCAAAATAAAACTCTCAGAGGAGGGCAGAAAACAGACAAGATGCTTTTACTTCCTGACACTTACGCTGGAACTGAAACACTTAGGAGTACTTTAATCACAACATGCCAGGACAGTGGCAGGAGTGACAAAAGTGAGGTAGATGAGAGCGTGGTAATGGTAGAAGTGCCCTGAAGTGCAACATTGTGACAGCAGCTGACAGGTACTGCCAAAGAGTCAACCCTGACCCAAATACCAAGGCAACTCTGTAAACATTCCTTTGAGCATCCTTTTTTTTCAGACTATTTTGATCAACTTCTCTCAGTGTTCATCTTTGAACATGTAGTGATGAAACAGGCCTTCTCCACATGGAGGATTTCTATCACCTTCAAAATGAGCTCTGAAGAAAGGAATGCCAGCCTGCCTTCATTCCATTCTCTCAGTTGACAGGCTGAGGCTGCAATTAATACTCTCAGGGTTCATTTCACATTCTCTGCTTCTAAATTGAGCATTTGAAAGAAAAATCCAGAAGGAAATGTTGTTTCCCAAATCCAATGTAGATGTAACAAGACCTAAAACCTAAGGAGAAGCAATTTCCTTTGTTGCAAGCTTCTTTAACACCTTACCTTTCCAGGCTGTAAGAAAGTAATCATAAAAGAAAATGATGTCACTTATTTATATTTATGGAGAACATTACCTAAGCTTCAGAAGTCTCCTCAGTTTTGCTTGGTTTTGCAAGCGTACTTAGATGCAATTAGGTTTTTAGGTCACCAGACTTTTCAGTCTGCAATGTAATGCACCAAGTTACCAGCTGATGCAAGCACATCTTGCTGAACCAGTTAGTTCTTATTCTATTGCTCGTTTGTGTCAGGTTATGGGACTTAAGGCTAATCTCGACAAACACAGAGCAACAGAGGAAAAATGGCAGGCCAAAGAACTGCCCGCTGCACTCCCCCCACAGATACCRTATCAGAACCAACAGAGCACTCCCACCTGGCTCCTCAACCCACTGTCCTGGTGTGACACTCACTAGATGAGTCAATCATCTCCCTTGACCACCTTTCACACTCCATGGCAGGGGGTTACTGCCTGCAGAGATATGGGCCTCGTTAAGGAATGTGAGGAAGAACATTTTGCAGTTGAGTGAGACTTATTACAGAATGTTTAGAGGAAGGACTAACGGTGATGAAAGGGAGGGATCAAGCAGAGGGGGAAGCAACATGGAAAAGCAAGGGTAAAATGGGAAAGAAAGTACCGATAGCTAGTGAAAAGATGTCTGGTCAAGAAACTTGTTGGGCCATAATCTGTGCCTGATAACTCCAGAATGTCCTGTATTTTTCTGTAACACAATTTCAAACTATTTCCTGGGAAAAGAGGACCCTGAGGCCATCAGCAGACAATAGAGTAATTTGTGGAGCTGCGAAGTGAGTGTGAGGAGGGCTGTGAGGGGCTCTTTGGAGGAAGTGTGTGTGGCAAGGCGTTGGGGGAAGAGGAGGGCCTGGCAGGAGTGAAGAGTTGTCATTTGTGTGTTTTGGGGCCCTTGGGAGTGCCCTGGCTGCTGCCTCAACTAGGCCTGTGCCTTGTGTGTGCCTGAGCTACATCCATGTGTTGGCTGGCAAGCCTCTCTGAGGTGAGGGGTGCGTCAGGCAGCATGTCACAGTGGTGGGGGTATTGCGTGGTGGGGATGGGCAGTGGCCCCAGCGTCTCTGTGCTGCGCAGGCGGGAGGAGGTGGCAGGCGAGAGGTGTGCTGTGTGCGTGCTGTGGAGTTTGTCAAGGATGATCATCTGGGGAGCAGTGGGAGGCAAGGCTGTGACTTGGCTCGCAGGGTGCAGGTTGCGCTGGGGTGGGAGGCAGGGATGCTGGCAGTCGGCTGCTCTCTGCCCGCTGGCCTTGAGGCCTTTAGTTTCCAAAGCTCTGGTGAGCATCTGCAGCACAGACGGTGCCTGCAGGAGAGGCAGTACCTCTGCTTGCTCTGAGATGCATCCCAGGCATGCTGTTTGCCTCCTTGCTTGCGGTGCGTTCTTCCTAGGGAGAGCTCTGCTCGAGAGCCGTGCTTGCTGCGGGAGGAAGGAGAGGCCGTGGGAGATGCTTGTTGCCAGCTGTGCGTTTGCTTGCTGCAAGGGCTTTGGACCTGCGAAGGCGTGGTGGAGTGATGCTGCTTGGAGCTGGGCAGCTTGGCAGGTGACTGTGGAGGGGCTGATGCCTTCCTGTGCACAATGTCCTCAGGCAAGCAGTGCCTTGGGGTAACAAAGGCGAGGCAGCGGTGGCCTACAAGGGTGGCGAAGCCCAAGTCTCTCTTACTTCCCCTTGCAGGCTCTGCTACCTCCTGCAGCGTGCTACCTTGGTGTGACATGCCTCTACTGCTGCAGACTAGAAAGGAGAGAGCACGGCACGTGGAGGTAGGACTGTGCTGCGAGGGGTGGAGGCGGGTGCTGGCAGGCCTGCTGCTGTCAAGGAGCTGCTTTTTGACTGCCTTTTGTCTTAGGCAAAGCGCATCTCAGCTGGCTTGTAGGCGTGCCTCCGTGCTCCGAAGCAGCCCAACGGCAGGCAGGAGAGAGTGGCATGTCTTCTGGGCATGCAGCATGCTGCTTGCCATGCGCAGGACAAACCGAGAGCAGGTGCCTCACTTGCGCTTCTATGTGCCGAGACTTGGAGCTGGCCAGC
>NW_028186952.1:21500-23129 GCF_003343005.1 Rhea americana | reverse complement strand
GTGAGCATCGTAATGACATTCCTTTACTTGTACATCATCTCCTTCATTCTTATGAAAATCTGATTGAACAGAAGCAGAAGCAAAGCCTTCACAACTTGCAACTTCCCCATTGCTGTGGTGTCCTTCGTCTCCATGCTAGCCCGTGATAACCACATGCCTGGCTCCTCTGTAATGTCTCCTSAGAAAGACGGGATTCCCACCTTCGTGTACAGTATGGTCACTCTTGTTATAAACACTGTGAACACTGAGAAATGAGGAGCTGAAGTGCACCCTGAAAAAAAGAATTAGTAGAAGATTTCTCCATTTAAGATGATGAAGGAAATCGTCTCTCAAACACCCARTTATGATTCAATTATTTAAATTCTACTAGACTGATTTCATTGTTTTGCGTGCCTAGCGTCCCCTCTCACCTGCCTTATTTTCTGCCCTGAATGCTCAAATGTGACAGTTCTTTGTGTCTTGCTAGAGTGCTTGTATTTAGTTCAGCTTTCAGTTTCCTGTGGGATAACTGCACCAACCTCTGTATGTATTTAAAGCCAAGTTACTGGTTTATATGCAGAAAAATAATACCATTTTTACAATCCTTAATGCTTTAATTCTAAAGTAGGGTTCAGGAACGGTAGAAGGACACTATTAACCCCAGTTAAACAAATAAATCTACACAGCTGAGGCATATGCAGAGTATTTAGCTAACATTTAAACACTATGGAAGTGTGTGAATTTTCCAGTGGATGTGAGCAGGGACAGGCTTGCTAGAAATTTTAATTGTGCTTCTCCAAGTCAAGCCCCAAATCTGTACATATCTGGAGGAGGTTAGCATAATGTGAAGAGAAGTGAAAGCAGAAGGGGCAGTGTGGGAGTGCCTGGGAGGCAACATAATGGAGGAAGCTCTTGCATTTTCCCTGTGAAAACTTGGAGCTCATTGCCAAAGCCTGTTCACAAATGCAAATAGCGAGAGAAACAGGAAGAAAGAGCAGTCTGTGCACAGCTGCAGAGTTATGATCTCATTGGGATTACAGATGAGTGATAGGAGACCTTGTATGACTCAATGCTGCAATGGAAGCATGCTAGCTCTTCAGAAAACACAGACTTGGAAGACAAGAAGGACKGCACTCTGTGCAGAGGAGTATCTTGAGTGCAGAGAGCATTGCCTTGGARTAGATGATGAGTCAATCAAGAGCCTACAGAAAAGGACAAACTAACMTGGTTGATCTTGTGGTACTTATGTTCAACAGATCACTTGATCAAGCAGAGGAAGTGGATGAAGGCTTCTTTGTAGAGTTGCAAGAAGACTCAKAGCTGTAGGCCCTGACATACTCACAGGGGATTTTAATCACCCTGATTTATGCTGGAAGAGCAAGAGGGCTGGACACAAGSAATGCAGGAGATTTTTGGAGCTTGTTGAAGATAATTTCTTGATGTTGCTGACTGATGAGCTGACTAGAGAATATGCTCTACTAGATCCTTCTCACAAACAAGGAAGAGCTTGTTGGGAACGTGAAGGTAAATTATGGTTTTTTCATGCAGGGACCATGGTAGATTTCCAAATCTTGAGAGAAGTGAATAAGAGAATCATAATCCTGGACTTCAAGAGATTTCTGCTTGTTCGGGGATATGCTTGGCTGGGAG
>NW_028186952.1:18123-19477 GCF_003343005.1 Rhea americana | reverse complement strand
TCTCAGTTGAACCTGGATGCCATCTCTGGGCTTGCACTGCTCACTCATCCTGGTACAATAGGCCAGGGCCCTGGCTGGCTAGGCCCCTGCTCTACTGGCTGTGTTATTGCACTCAGCTCCTGGCTCCCCATCTGTTATGGAGCACCTGTCCCTCACTGCTCCCTGACAGTTCCAATATAAAGTGTGGTTTGGGTTTTTCTTTGTACCCTGAAGATGGTCTAACATGGAAATAAGAGTCAGGAGAGACTGTGGGATATCTGACCGTACATACAAGACTGAGCAGAGGCTTCTGTGGGAGCTACCACTGCTGCTGTCAGTGAGGGCCCCTCTGTAACACTGGCATTGTTAAAAAGWGTGTGTATGTGGTATTTTCCCAGCTGCTTAACTCCATGTGCAAATTAAAAAGAAAGATGGTTTGAGCCTTGTCCCAGCTGAAGTGACCAGTCTGTGCCTTGAAATAGATTTCCCTGTCGGAAAGGGGAAGAGCTGCTCAACCCCGTGAGCTATTCCACAGGCATTTGTATGGCCATTGTGGCAAACATAACTCTGTCTGGATCACYTCTCCTTTCAGCTAGAAAGCTTGGGAGCAAGAAGTGCTGTAGGAGCACTGGTAAATGGTAAGTTCTCATGTTTCAAATCAGCTGCAGGAGATTTCTTGCAGACTAAGCCACTTGCATCATTTGCTCTGTGAGTTYGGAGTTGATCAAACCACATCCACTTGTCTGAAGATGCGCACTCAGAAAGTGTGGAACAATACAAGGGAAGAGAGGAGGAAAAAAGAAGAATCAGAGACTGTAAATGCAGCAACTTATGAAACTACTGTCAGTCTGTTCCRTTTACTGGCATAAATAAGTGCAATGTCTAACGAACATTAGCAACATTATTGTGTTCAGGGTAGTCCAGGTAAACTGGGGCTGCTGGCTAGATATACTGCAGAGGAAATTATAACTTATCCTTTTACCCACTCTGAGATCTACCTTGTGGTAAGCTTGTATCACTTCTGCATCATCTTTGCTAAGGCAGGCTGAAAGAATACMGAATGGCAGAGTGCCCATACCCTCTATTACAACGGGTTTGGCTTTCAGGAACAAGGTGCTCTGAAAGACAGGAAATAAACTCTGCTGCTTCATCTGGCTTTTCACAACCAATGGGCAAGCTGCATCAATCTCCTAGCAAACATCAGCAAGTTGTACAGTCTGTTACGGCAYGTGTTTCCCCTAAATGTCTGGCCTGTTGCTTATTTTGGCTCTACTGACAGCAGATCTGCCCTTCTCCAGCAACTCTGTCCAGAGCTCCAGGAAGACAGGAACACAGCTCCTCTCATCTTGCTCAGCGTGCTTTCAAAAGGACCAGT
>NW_028186952.1:13848-15798 GCF_003343005.1 Rhea americana | reverse complement strand
ACAAGACATTTGGTCTCTTGGGGTGATGGGTGTTCTGAGACACTTGTCCTTGGTCAGCTGTGGAGGTGGCAGCTACAAAGATGCTGKTCTCTTGCGAATGTAATCTCAGAATAATAGATTTATTGAGCCTACAATGTGGAGAGACATTCCCCTTTTCAACGCAGGGCCCGGTGGATGAGATTGCTCCAGGCCTTGCCCAATCCAGTTTTGAATATCTCCAAGGATGGAGAACCTAAAACTTCTCCACACCCTGGTGCCACAGTTTGGCCACCGTCATGGTGAAAAAGGGTTGTTCTTAACATCTGATCATAATTTCCCATGCTCCAAGGTGTCCTGTTTCCTCTCATGCTGTTATCTTACATTTCCAAGAAGAGTCTATCTTCTCTATGGCTTCCTTCTCCATCAGGTAGCTGTGCACARTGGGAAGATCCCCCTGGGCCTTCTCTTCTCCAGACTGAATAAATCCAGCTCTCCCAGCCTCTCCTTACACGCCACATTCTCCAGCCCTCTACCACCTTGGTGGCCTGTGTGTCACTGCCTTTCTGGAACAGGGGAGCCAAAACAGGASCTGGTGTCCTGACGTGGTCTCACTTGTGCCAAAAAGAGTGGCAGAATGTCTCTGGTGGTCCAGCTGTCTGTGCTCTTGTGAATACAGCTCAGCAGAGGGGAGGCATTTGCCGGTGGCTGTTGTAACTAAGGCCAGCAGACCTGATAATAACCCTCCAGTTCTTTTGTAAGAGTGAGGTGAGGACACCGCCTCAACCCCCAGCAGGGACAGATACGCAAACACAAGGCACACTATGGTCGATTCTAAGCATTTATTACTTCTGCATCTAAGTGGGGGTCCTCCAGAAGTTTCCCAATCGAGGCAATAAAGGCATAGGGTAATCCAAAGCACCGCTGAGCGTCGGTCCATGGTGAGGAACATCGGGGGAGKGGGAGCACTATAACAGGTTTTCATGTACTATACACATGCGCAGTACACATACTTGTATCCACAGGGATAGAGAAAATCAGAATAATGGAGGGGCAAAATGGGCTAGCCCTTTACAAAGTCTATCCTTTCAAAAGATCCTTTAGCACAGAGGCAGCAAGACTGCCACCAACGACYGTAACGCACACACAAGTACGGAGTCCCAGGACAACTGGCCTACAAGTAGAGGCAAGAGTGCATCTGCGCACAGTTCGTTGTAGCACTAGCCCCCAAAACCATATTCTTTCCCTCTACGCAAAGCAGTAGGACATACATTTCACAGGAACCTGAGATTCAGAAGCTTCACCACGTATGTGTCCAACACCAGGATTTAGGCACAGGAGAATGCTTAATGCAAAGTGACTGTGGCCACAATTGTGGTGTTCATATTGGCCTTCCTAAGAAATCTTCGGAGGAGCCTTGACAAAACGCAAAGCACAGGAACTTTACTTCATGCCTCTTGCTTCTCCTCAAAGCTTGCAGTTCCAGAACTGCTGTAGAGCTCGCAACGTGGAGGAATATGACACCACCACGTTGCTGCGGAGAATTCCAGCTGAGGCAACCCCAGTGCTGCCACCTGCTGCTCTTGCAAATTCATCCAGAGGCTAACAGCATAGCCACAAATGACTTCCCCCCTCTTCTCTGTCAGAGCACCTCCTCCCAGGTGTTGGAGTTCCCTGATTTTTACAGCATTTCCTGATTGTTTATGCCTTGGACACTCAGGATTTCCTGTACTAGTCAAGAACTGTGCCAACAGTTTTAGAGCTGATGAGTCGGTAGGGCATGAAAGGAAGCTAGCAGGAGTCACAGGCTCTTAGGTGTCCAGGCAGCRAGGGGGAAATAGGCAGCGACACAGGATCACAGACTTCTCCCTCTCTCCGTGAGCAGCTGGGAAACACGTCTGCCCTTCAGCCATCATTATCCACCATGCTGCATCCCAGACAGCTTGACTACAGCCAGGATCACCTGGGAGGCAC
>NW_028186952.1:11217-12262 GCF_003343005.1 Rhea americana | reverse complement strand
GAGGAATTTTTCATCACTTCCCTTGCCACTGTTGGTCTTTATTAAAGATGCTCGAGTCCCATGTGGAAATGGAGCTTGTACGTCAGTATTATCCTGATGTGGTGCTTGCTTCTAAAACAAAAGGAAAAGTCTTGCTTGATCAAAGCCTCTYRACTTGTCTTCCTTCCTATATTATACTAAAAATAGTGCCCTCCAGGTTGAGGAGAACCTGGACCTGACTTCTAGGGAAGCAACAGGGCCAACAGACACTGTGCCTTACAGGAACACCCAGAAGAAGCAACGAGTGGTTGTTGYGGGGGACTCCATGCTGCAGGGGACGGAAGCAGCTATCTGCTGACCTGATCTCCTGTTTAGAGAGGTTTGCTGCCTGCCGGGGACTCGGATGAGATGTCACTGTAAGGTTGCCAAGGCTTGTCCACACGTCAGACTACCAGCCGCTGCTGCTGTTTCATGTGGGTGCTGATGATACCAAGGGCAAATTGGAAACAATCAAACAGGATTTCAGATCTCTGGGGATGGTGGTCAGGTGTCTAGGAGTCCAGGTGATCTTCTCCTCAGTTCTGCCGATGAGGGGGAAGGATGGAAGGAAAGTAGACAAATTATCCAAGCTAACAACTGGCTGTGCCGCTGGTGTTGGCAGCAGGGATTTGGTTTCTACGATCATGGGACACTGTTTGAAGATCAACAGCTGATGAGGAGAGATGGGATCCACCTCACTAAGCGGGGCACACGTGTCCCTGCAAACAGGTTGGCCAGCCTGGTGAAAAGGGCTTTAAACTAGGTAGGATGGGGGAAGGGGAGAGTTATAGAGAGAGGGTAGTCAATAAAACAYGGCTCAAGTTGGGAGGCCTCCAGCGGGCGCATGCAGCTGGGGATGKGCATATGAGACATGGCTATGGGGGGACCCCTTACACCCCTCCTGGGAAACCTGCATGCACGAATACCTCTCTGAAAGGCCTGTACACCAATGCACGCAGCATGGGGAATAAACAGGAGGAACTGGAGATCTGTGTGCAGTCACAGGCCATGATCTCATTGCAGTCAC
>NW_028186952.1:0-8834 GCF_003343005.1 Rhea americana | reverse complement strand
TCAGTACTGGCTCCCATCCTGTTCCACTTATTCATCAATGACCTGCAGGAAGGGCCAGAGTGCCTTCTCAGCATGTTTGCTGATGATAACAAGCTGGGAGGAGTGGCTGATGCACCTGAGGGCTGTGCTGCCATTCAGGGAGACCTGGACAGGCTGGAGAGCTGGGTGGAGAGGAACCTCCTGAGGTTCAACAAGGGCAAGTGCAGAGTCCTGCACCGAGGGAAAAATAACCACGTGCACCAGTACAAGCTGGGGGCTGACCTGCTGGAAAGCAGCCCTGCAGAGAAGGACCTGGGAGTGCTGCTGGATGACATGTTGACCATGAGTCAGCAATGTGCCCTTGTGGCCAAGAAGGCTGATGATCTCCTGGGGTGCATTAGGAAGAGTATTGCCAGCAGGTGGAGGGAGGTGATCCTACCCCTCTACTCAGCCCTGGTGAGGCTTCATCTTGAGTACTGTGTCCAGTTCTGGGCTCCTCAGTACAAGAGAGACATGTAGCTACTGGAGAGAGTCCAGCGTAGGGCTATGAGGGTGATCAGAGGACTGGAGCATCTGCCCTGTGAAGAACGGCCACAAGAGCTGGGCCTGTTTAGCCTGGGGAGGAGAAGACTGAGGGGGGATCTTATAAATGTGTACAAATACCTGAAGAGAGGGTGTCAAGGGGATGGGGACAAACTCTTTTCAGTAGTGCCTTGCGAGAGGCAATAGGCAAAAACTGAACCACGGGAAGTTCCGCCTTAATGTGAGGAGGAATTTCTTCACTGTGAGAGTGACAGAGCCCTGGGACAGGTTGCCCAGAGAGGTTGTGGAGTCTCCTTCTCTGGAGATATTCAAATCCTGCCTGGATGCAATGCTGTCTAATATGCTGTAGGTGACCCTACTTGAGCAGGGTGGTTGGACTAAATGATCTCCAGAGATCCCTTCCAACCTTACTGATTCTGCRATTCTGTGATTTATTCATTTAATTTTTTATTTGTTTGTTTTTGGTAGTTTTTTCACCATATATCATATTTGATTATCTCTGGTGGTTATCATTTTCACTGTATCGGGTAATAATCCAAGATTTGTGACTGATTTACTTTGTATGTGGTTCAAAATTCATCCTGGATTACTTAGTTTAGTTTTGTGCATGTAGTTCAGTTGTGTATTCATTATCAAATGAATTTAGAATTGCAGTTCCTGTACCTACTGCACACTCTGCAACCATGCTGCTAAATTTTGAGCGCATATATATATATATATATACACACATATATATGTGCCTTTGCACAAGTATTCCCTAGTAGAGAGATTTTAGTGAWGAAAAGTAAGTAAAGACTTAATATCCTGTAGAGGTTTTGGTACCATATGGGGACAGACCTTGTGGATTTGCCTTAAATTYCCTGATGGTACCTATGTAAACATTTCTCAAGGAAGGACGGAAAACTCTCTGCTCCTTCCCCAGGGTAGGTTATCTCCATGACTATGGTGTAATAAAAGCCTAACCAGCCACAGTTCTCCCTTCCTGAGTGTCTGAGGGAGAGCTGTCACAGCCCTCTCCTTTATTCCTTCCTTCCTTCAAACTTCCCTTCAGGGAACATGGCAGTGCAGTTCCCTGCTGCCAGCACTTGTAGCCCAGTGTCCCYTTCTGGGAACATGACAGAGGGCAGGGAACTCACAGTGCTGGGGGTGAGCCCCAACTTAGGGAGCCCTCTTGGGGCTCTCYTGCCCATGACCTCCCTAGGGAGGGTATGGACCTGAAACACAGCTCCCTTGGGACAGGGCAGGGACCTGTCACATGGCCCTCGCAGGGCAGGGCCCCAACACACAGCTTCCCCAGGGCAGGGCAGGAACCCGGACACAGCACTCCCGGAGACCACAAACTAGCGTACTGCTCACCAGGGACAGGCACTCAGCACATGGCTGTGTGTGTGGTGCATAGATGCAGTATGTGGCTCTTCTGAGGTGAGGACTCCAGGGCTTTGCCAGGGCACGGACCCAGG
Organism: Rhea americana; assembly: GCF_003343005.1. Lineage (NCBI taxonomy): Eukaryota > Metazoa > Chordata > Aves > Rheiformes > Rheidae > Rhea > Rhea americana. The sequence goes on along the minus strand of NW_028186952.1, from coordinate 6,852 downwards.
CAGCTCCTGCAGGGCAGAGCAGGGCAGGGACTCCCAGCACATGGCTCCCCCGTCTCCTAGGTCCCCTGTGGGGCTGAGCCTCCCATCTCACCCAATAGTCCCTCCTTCCATGATAAGAGATGAAAAATTATAATTTGTAACAAAAACCAAACCAAGTTCCCCTCTGCCCCATCCGAGCAAGTTGGGGGAAGGACTTAATTGTCCAAGTTAACGCCCTCCCCCCAGCACAAGAGGAGAAATTACAGGWATTTTGTTCCCCAAGAATGGATCCATGTGTCAAATTCCCTTAGGATGAAGTCGGGTTTCTGGGCTCCCCCAGGGGACCCTAGTGGCCCRCTCTGTGGGATGCGAGGTGATCACTGGGTCTGGGAGTCTTTCAAGGGGTCCGGAGCCATTGCCAGGTGGGCCTGGGGGAAAGAAAGAGGATTCAAGAAAGAGGAGCAGGAGGAAGAAGACCCCCATCTCACCATCCATGGGAGGGAGGGGGGAAGGATACTCTGGATTCTCCTGGCAGCCAGAAGGAAACTAAGGGGTTTGAAGGCAACTGGCTGGGTCCCCAAATGGGCTTGAGGGGCAACTGAAGGATCTATAGGCAACTGGGAAGTCCCGGAGAGTAGTATGGTGTCCAGGAGTTGTTGGGACAACTGGGTAAACTGGGGGCAATTGGAAGGTCGCAAAGAGTGTCAAAGGGACAGTGAGGGGGTTCATGCGGGCAGTAAGGAAAGGTGGTGGGTCCCAGAGAGCTATTGAGTGGTTCAAGGGGGAGGAGAGGTGATCTATGATCGTTCTGAGTGCAAGTGAGGGAGTCTCAATATGAGCTTGGGGAGCATGGGGACCTCCCAGGGGTGTTGGGAGGTCCCAAGTGTCTATGGCATCYCTGGGCCCCTGGGTCCCCTTGGGATTTTGTAGGGAATCCTGAAGGGCTGGAGGTCCAGAGAGGTTAAGGAAATCCAGGTCCACCCCCCAAGGTGGTTCYGTGGAGGCCCCCAGATGCCTGGGTCCCAGGGGCTCAGTGTTCCTGAGGATTTGGGKGTCCCAGGTTAGGGAGACTCTACCCAGCCCTGAAAGGAGCCTCCTCCCAATCTCCGGAGCTGTTCCTTTAGCAGTCCGTTTATCCGTTCTACCAGGCCAGCTCCCTGGGGATGATAAGGGAGGTGACACGTCCATGTAATTCCCTGCTCTTCTGCCCACTGCTGCACTGCTTTATTTTTGAAATGTGAACCATTATCTGATTGCATTTCAATAGGGGTGCCATAGTACAACTCAATGGCATTCAGGCACCGAATAGTTGTAAAAGCATTACTATAGCGGCTAGGAATGAGGACAGCCAGCCCAGAATAGGTGTCTACTGCTACACAGGCATATCGCTGTCATCGATGTTCCTTCAACGGACCAATATGATCAAGTTGCCAGACTTCCCCCCACCGTGGTTCCTCATTTGATCTGTCCGAATGGTTGAGATAACACTTTCCGTTCCTTCAGCATCTGGCAAACAGAGCACTGGTCAATGACTTGCTGCACTAACGCTTGGCTCAATAGCAGACCGTGCGCTTTTCCCTATGCAACGGTAGCATCTCACCCTGCGTGGCCAGCTTTATCATGAGCCCACTTTGCCAATGACTCTTCCTCAGGGGCTGTGATGGCGAGGCGGTGGATGCGAGCCAATTGGTCTACATGTGCACTCCATTTTGCTGTTTCTGTGGACTCTTTAGTGTGGGCGTCCACATGAAACACTCGAACATCTCGTTCTTGTAATAACTGCCATATATATTCCCAATACTGCTTTCCCGACACTTCTTTGGCACCAATAAGCCATTGATCTTGCTGCCACTTACCTAACCAATTGACCAGACCTTGTGCCACTGCCCATGAGTCAATGTATAAGTAACAAATGTGATTTATGGGCGTAGTGTCAATAGCTTGCCATGCGGCCACCAGTTCAGCTAACTGACTACTACCTTCCTGCCCTTCTGTGACCAGCCGAGTATCACTTGCAGTGTTAAATGCTACAGCACGCCAGCGTCCCTTTCCGGTACAACTACCATCAGTAAACCATGCCTGTTGTCGCTGTGTGTTAGACAATTCGTCATAAGGTTTACCCCATTTGCCAATTTGACAATTGACTAAATTCATGGGTTTTCCTGATTCTCCTTGTACCCCTTGACTGATTGCTTCATGTAATTGATGTACTCCTTTGCTCCCTGGCTTTGCCCGCTCCTGCAAATACCACTTCATTTTAATAATGGTAGCTTCCTGAGCGTGTCCTATTTTATGTGTAGTGGTGGGTGCGAGTGCCCAAGCAATCACGGGGCTGTCCGTACGGACTATTACTTCATGATTCAGGGTCTTGGCTTCTGTGTGGAGTAGAGCCCAATAAACAGCCAACAACTGTTTCTCAAATACGGTATAACACTGCTCTGCTCCAACCAACCATCGGGACCAAAAGCCAAGCGGCCATCTCCTATTTTCCTGTAACTGCCAAAGACTCCATAGAGCCACATCCTGTTCAAGTGTTACACGAAGTTCCACAGGACCATCCCTTAAGGGATGTAATTCAATATACTCCTGAATCAGATATTTTACTTTGTCAAAGGCCTGTTGCTGAGTGTCACCCCACTGGAAGTGAGGCTGTTTCCGTGAAACTTGATACAGGGGCTTCAGGATGATGGCAAGGCCAGGTAAATAAGCCGGCCAAAAACCCACTGCACCTACAAACTGTTGTACTTGTCGTTTGGTAGCTGGTACAGGCCAATTCCGAATGGTATCAACAACCTGCTCTTGTATTTGCTGCTTCCCTTGGTTCCACACGATGCCTAAATATTTGACCCTCTGTGCTGTGCCTTGTATTTTCTTTGGATTGACTTCCCATCCAGCTTCCCGTAAGCACGAAACAGTCATGTCCAGGACTGTTTGCACTTCTTCATATGTTAACCCCTGTATTAGTATATCATCAATATATTGCAACAGTTGTACCTGGGCAGGTGCATGTATTTTTACAAGTGTGCGGTGGATGGCTTGGTGACAATAGGTAGGACTATGTTTGTAGCCTTGAGGCAATCTGGTGAAAGTATACTGATTACCATTCCAGGTAAAGGCAAACTGCTCCTGAGTTTCCCTTGGAATGGGGATGGTAAAGAAAGCGTTGGCTACATCTGTGACTGCATACCATGTGCCCGCATGCTGTTGAATCTGCTGTACTAAGGTAGCTACCTCAGGAACCGCAGCGGTTATCGGTGGTGTGACTGCATTCACACCTCGATAGTCCACTGTCATTCTCCAACTGCCATCCGGTTTCTTTACAGGCCAAATAGGACTATTGAATGGAGAATGTGTGTATCGCACTACTCCTGCCTGTAGTAAGTCATTAATTGTGGCTTGAATAGCTTCATCACCCCCTGGAACTGGATACTGTCACTGATTAACAACAGCGGTAGCAATTGGAATTTGTGCTTCTTCCATGACCTTTCCCACATGGACAGCATGGATGTGCAGCCACCGCGTGGTACCAAATGCCCAGAGGGATCCGTTTATTTCTAATGTTTGGCCTCGCAAGATATCCATCCCTATTATGTATTCATCTACCGCAGCAATCATGATGCGGTATTCGCGAGGTAGCCAATCACCAATTTTCATTCTTAGTAAGCCAGTTTTTCCCATGATGGGTTGGTCGTCCAGACCCCAGACAGGGGTCTGTGTCCCTTTGTGTTTGTCAGGATTGCTGTGTATAATAGTGACCTCTGCCCCARTGTCCACCAATGCCCGAATTTGTTGTGAATTTGTTTTTGACCACCAAATAGTGCACAAGACAAAGGGACGCAGGTCATGTCGTAGTACACGGCAGTCTGGACCTGAGGCTTGGTCTAATCCCTATTCGGTTGTCAAGTCCGTGAACTGGGCAACTGTTTTGTCCAACTCCCTCCAAGGATAGTGAGGCTGTAGCACAGGCTTGGGGCCAAAACTCTCGGGAGAGACCGTACCCTTACTAAACGAGGTGGGGTAAGTCGCCTCHTTCCATGGATATGTGGGTTCAGACTCCAACGGGGGTAAATATGGAGCCAGGGTTCCTTCATGGTTCTTGTGTTGCACTTGACGTACCTGCCCCTGTCTTCGAGGCTGCGCCATACGACACAAGATGGACAGGGGCTGCCTATCTAGCTCTGTTCTAGGAATACTCCTTCCCAAAAGTGTTTTGAATAGCCATTTCCTTTCTCCAAGGTCGGCTTGGTCTTCCTCCTTATCCTGTGTTTCCCTAGTCCGTTCCCCCGTACGCTCCCCGTCCTCCGGACGGGGAACTCCAGGCAAGTCACCCAGCTGGTTCAACTTCTCTTTCACTTGTGACAAGGGATTTCCTTGCTCAGCCATTAAAAGAGGGATCAAATATRGCTTTAATCCTGAGGGACAACCYTCCAATAGTATGTTTCGTGTTCCTGGCAACAAAGGCTGGTCTAGGTATGTGCCAGGGTCACCCATGTTTACAGCTAGCTTCATTCCCTCAGTTTTTAGGATAGCAGTAGCTTGGTGCAATGTCACCCAGCTTTTCGGTGTGGGGGGGGCCAGGCACCATCATTAGTATCTCTATCCCCCAGACCCTCCGCAATCACAGCTATGAGGGAGCGAGTTTCTCCTGGAGGCAGCCTGCGAAGGGCAGACTGAACATATGGGTCACTGGTCAACCCCATGAATTTCTTAGCGTCAAAGTCATCAATGCTAACCATTTCTGCTCCCTCTTCCATAAGACGAACAAGTCAAAATTGCGGCTTTTCACCAGGACGCTGACTGTATTTAGCCAGCAAATTCTTAATGTCCTCCAGTCCAAAATCTATCAACTCATCGGAGCTGACAAATGCACCCTTTCCTGGGTCAAGAGTAGCCTTCCTACGAACTACCGGCGCAGCTCGCTTACCCTTATCAACCCCTAGTTCTTGTATTTCTACTTCATCCTCTGAATCGGATGTACTCCAGATGTTTCCATCCCACTTCTCTGGATCCCAGTCAGGACTAGTAACAATAGCTTGGACTCGAGGGCCACACCCATCTTTTGTTTTTTTCTGCCGGCGGCATCTCTTAGCTAATCTCACCGCAAATTGTTCTGCTAAACTAACACATTTCCCCTCCATTGTGTCTCTTTGCTGTGTTACAGTGAATAGAGCCTGCTGCTGTATAAGAATTGCAGCCTTCTGCTCTTGCACCTGTTGCTCTAGCTGTCCTACCCTTGCATCTGATTCACGGGCTTGTCCCTCCAGTACCTTATAGGCAAACAGGAGGGCTCCCCCCATTCATCCTACATGCTTTAATCGCTCCTTGCCCTTGGTGTGGGGGGGGTCTCTACAAATTGTTCCCAATACTTTAACACTTCCATGGGGCTTGCCCTGGTCCATGACTCCGGAGAAGCACCCGTACACGTTTCCCACTTATCCCATAGCGTAGCCCATGGCTCTTGCATCCACCCAGGACACTCAAGGGATGGGGCTGAGTCTTTTACCCCTTTTGCCCCTACAGCCCGAACCAGCAGGCTCATGTCTAATCCTAGGCTCAGTACGATATATTTTACAATAACTGTGTCGACAAAGATAAGCAGTAGACACCCGGCTCCAAAGCAATATTATGTCCACAATGCACACACCAAAATGTCAAGCCCGGTAAAATATAAGAAATTACACTGACTGAGTCCCACCAATACAGGTGACGCAGCCTCGGTGCAGCTATGCACCCCACTGACCTAGTCCCACCAATGCAGGTGGCGCAGCCTCAGTACAGCTGTGCACTCTACTGACTGAGTCCCACCAATGCAAGTAGCACAGCCTCAGTACAACTGCGTGCTTGACTGACCGAGTCCCATCAATGCAGGTGGCGCAGCCTTGGTACAGCTGTGCACCCCACTGACCGAGTCCCACCAATGCAGGTGGCGCGGCCTCGGTGCAGCTATGCAATTCACCAATCTCACTATGCTGCAAACCCCGGGAATCCCATCCTCGTCGCCAATTTATGTTCTAGTTAGATTCCCAGGGCCAAACATCCGGTTTGGCCAGCCAGCACAAACTCACACACACACGCACAAAGAGTCTTCAGAAGCAAGCAGTTTATTAGTAGATACTTACAAACAGACCAACCGATGGTAATCTTGAGAAGGACCACCTCAATGCTTTTGCCGATCGTCTGCATGGTGGGAGGGAGAGTTTGCAGGCACAATCTTTTCGGGCGTCCCCAAGGAGGCAACGTGGTCCTCTGTTGTGTAGCAGCCTCCCCCTCCTTCAGAAAACTCCGGCATTTATGATTACTTGCGGTAGGCGGGAGCCCCGGCACCTGGGACCAGCAAGTGCGGGGAGTCTAGCCCAACTCCGCCCCGGTTGCATAACTGGGCTATGATACTGCACACACGTGCAGACTTATTTTGGGGGCCACATTTGACTTTGGAGGTCACTATTTCACTACTCTTCAGCTTCTGACCTTCATGTTGACTGCTTCTCGTGGTGATTCTGTGGCTGGAAGCCACAGAATCTATATGTGACCATCCGCTGTTCTTTCTCACAGATTTCGAAGACCTTATTACTTACTTATCTGTATACCGCTTAACACAGTGGTATTCTTCTAGGTACTAAAAAGTTACAGGACTAGACTATTCTCTCCAAGTAGCAGGTGGTACAGATACAAAAGTTGCAACACGGACCATTCCCATAAAGAATCACGCAGAACGGATACAGAGGCAAGAGCTCTGGGAAGGCTTGTGAGGCCACTTGTACCTTTGTGGGCAGTGGCAGGCTGCTGGCAGTGGTGGTGGTTGTGAGGTGCCTTGAGAAGCTGTCCCTGCTGGGGCAGTGCTGGATGCATGGCTGCTCTTGGCAGTTTGGTGGT
>NW_028186951.1:13290-23623 GCF_003343005.1 Rhea americana | reverse complement strand
GGAAGGGGCGGACGGGGGGGGGAGACGCGGGGCGTGAACGAGGGCCGGGCGAGCGCGGCTTTGTCGGAGCACCGGGGCGAGCGGGGCGCGGAGGAGTTCGCGGACGGGGAGAGCGAGGGAAAGGCTGGAGATCGCAGTGCTGCCCTCCGAGCCCTGAAACCAGCCCAAATCGCGTGTTGTCGTGGAGCGTTCCTGGGGATCGCAGGATCCGCGGGCAGCGTGCTCGGCCGCGTGAGGAGCCTTACGGAAAGCTCTTACTCTCCCGCAGCATCTCTTCACCTGAGGCTCCCGGCATGCCCAGCTGACTCGGATAAGARTTTCCCCCTCCTCGCAGGTAGGAAAACGGGGATGAAATAATTTATCCGCTGAGGCGCGGGTCAGCCGGCAGAGTTGGGAGTTCGCCCTCGGAGTCCTTCTTCCCTGTGGCTCCCGCTCTAATTGCCACGTAGCGCTTCGCAGAAGTGCTTATTCCGCGTGCGTGCCGGGAAGCTTGGGGCACTTCGCGTTTAACGTGAATGAAAGACCCTGCGTCGGACTTCGGGGCAGCCGAGGAAAACGAGGCCGAGAAAGCAAATGCTGCTCTTTGTCTTGTAAAACGTATCCAACTCTGTTCACCGTCCACAAGCGTAGTCAGAAGCGAGGCAGGAAAATCAGAGAAAGGATGATTGTTGTCACCGCTGGTTTCACGTGTGGTGTTCTTTTTTTTTTCCTGTAAGGATTTATCAGAGCTCCCTCTGGGATGCAGAAATGCAAGTTCGCTCTTTCTCCCGCTTGTTTGGAAACAGCGCTGTCAGTAACCGTGTTCGGGAGCAGATGTCTCGTGTTTTAGCGCTTCAATTAGCCGCAGTAGAAATGCTGCTAATTGCTAGTAAGTGGCAGCATGAATTAAAAGCAGAGCAAGACTCAGCCTGCAGATGCTGATTTTTTTTTTCTTTTCCAAATGAGAACAGCTGTGTGTTTATCGGTATCCAGGGGTCACCAAAGCGGGCTCCGAAGAGAGCGGCCGTTCTCTCGAGGCGTGCTGATCAGCGCCCGTGGGCTCGGGCGTTTCTGATGATCCCGTTGCTGCCCACGATTGATGGGAGCCAGGAAACCTGGTTTTCACCTGTTTTTACTCTTACTACTTTCCTTTTTTGATATGTTCATCAGTGATTTACAGGGCAGCTCTCTTCCCGGCGTCCAGGTGATTTAAAGTTGAAGATGAACTGCGGAGAGCTCCAAGGCTAGACTTTTCCTAATATCTCATGCCACTTTGGGCTGGATATTCAAAAGAGGGGAGACCTAAGTTGTGTAGGAGCCGGGATGCCTCAGTGCTACTGTGTCTCACGCCGGATATCCCTTAAAAACAAGGTTTGGCCGTAGTTTGGCGTACCAGGAGCAGATAAAGGATTAAAAAAAAACCCCGTTCTCTACTCCGCAGTGCTCTGCTTTGAGTAAACGCAGGGCTCGCGATGCTGCTCCGATCCTCGCGCTGGCAGACGCTCTCCGCCTTCCTGCGGCGGATACGGTGCCAGCGGCGCCTGGGAAAGTTTTTCTGTCCCACGGTGCTGCTTTTGCTCGGGACGGAGGATCGACGGGCAGCGGTGCAGGCTGCCAAATGCGGGTGTAGTTTGTAGCTGTGGATTTATTCGCTTGTGTAACTCGTTTCCCTTTGCCCACCGGTTCGCTGGGCTGAATTTAACCACAGCTGGAGATGAGGCTGGCGCATCTTGCACTGTGTTTGCTGTGTTATTTCGCGTCGAGGATAACGCTTTGTTGAAGCAAAGYTGTAGAATGAACCCAGAAAAATTCCAGGGTTACTTTTTAGTTAYGTTTTTGCTGTGTATTAATCAGTTTTGCAACAGCTAACTGGGTGTGTTGCAGGGTTGCAAGCTGATGCTGACAGCATCCTACACGACGGGCTTGTAAATATCTGCAAATATTTATTGAAAGTACCCAGCTGTAGAGTGTGCCTTTAGGGAGGATACCGCTAAATCTTAGGAGAGCTGAAGGGAGGAGAGAGAGAGAGAGAGAGAGAGAGAGAGGAAAAAAGAAAAAGCGCTTTTTAAATAAAGCCCCAAACAAAGTTTGAATAGTAGCCAAAGAACTATTGCTCGTTGCCAGTAAAAACATTAACTAATCTTGGCAGCCTTTTAAGGAGAGTATCTTTCTTTCTGGTTAAGAAATAAACCTGCTAGATTTATTTATTGTCCCCTGCGCAGGTTGAGGGAGGCTGTCTGGAAACTGCCTGTAAAGTCCACGTAGAGCTAGAAACACGCRAACCGCTGCGCAGGGTGAGGTGGTAACGTGAGGCCGTGCGAATCTGCGGCCAGTGAATGTTTCTGATCTGTGACTCTTCAGAAAAGTTCGCTCGGAAAAAACCCTCCTTGGCCTGCTGATCAGGTACCACCCTAACATTAACAAATAAAAATAAWGAACTTGAAAATATTTTGGTGCTGAAACAACCACAAAAGTTTCCAGGGTAGGTAGCGGTGAGATAACGATCGCCGTCCACTCGGGTTACGTTTGACCTCCGTTCCGTGGAAACGTACGCTCTGCTCCCTTTCCCCTGTGCTGTTCCGAGTTCCCAGATGTTTTCCAGATACCAGTTATCTTTATTTGCCTGTGCAGAGGTGACATTTATTTTGCTAACACTTATCAAACCTGCCAGAAGGAAGCTGTYTCTGTGAAAATAAAAAAGTCACGGGGCTTTACTCCGGACCCCTTGGTGCGCTTTGTGCCGTCTCCGGTTAGAAGCCAGAGATTGTGTTTGCTGACTTCTTGCTTGATGCTGTCTCGCCAAGGATGTTTTTTTTTTTTATGTATAATCGGTGTTTTAAAATACACRTTTCCAATTGGAGCTATGCTGAAACAGCCTGCAGGATGCTCCGAAGCCGTCGCTAGACCAGAGGGACTCTCTTGGGTCGTGCAGCTTCTCTGTCTTTGCGGCCGGCCGGCAGTTGCCTCGTAACGTCCGCCCGCTTGCTGCTTTTCTTCGGAGGGGGAGTTTGTTTTCATTAATGGCTCTGCGGGCTGCTGGACAGGGAGTGCCTCACCGCTCCTTGAGGAGCAGGAAAGACTGAACCCACCCAAGCGCCGAGACAAACGCAGCTGTTTGTTTTGATTRCTGAAGAGTAAAAGGCGGAGGGGAAACCCGTACCAACGTCTCTGGATCGCSGCGGCGCGCGGTGACAACGCTCAGCCGGAGAAGGGCTCCGCCAGCCGCCTGCGAGAAAGGCTCTTTTCATGAGCTACCTCGCTCCCGCCCCGGGGGCCCCCCCTCCTTTCGGCATACCTGGACGTTTGCCACGCTCAGGCTGGTTTTGACGGCGGCGGGAGCAAGTTCCAGGGTCTTTTCGCCTAGAGTGCCGGGGAGCAGACGGYGCGCGTACCTCTGCTGACTTCAGCTTTGGCAGAACGGCCCGAGGTGAAAGGTTTTGCGCCTTGAGGGTTTTTTTTTCTTTTTTTCTTAAATTCTGGATCCCTGGCCAGGTAAGAGCTAACTGCTTCCCTCCTCCCAGCTGCTGGTGTCTTACCCCTGCCCTTTGGCAGGCGGTTCACGGAGCGATAGCCCTCGAGCGCTTCGGGCCCGCCGCCTCGCGGGTCTCCCGGCACCGCTTGTGACAGCGCTTACCGTTATATCGCATCTTATTTCTTGCCAGCTYGCTTTGCTCAGGCCCCTGGAACCCTCCAGGCCTGTCAAATTACCGCTGGCGCTCGACGTGTTGACGCAGAAATGCACCCGGGTTCTCGCGTTTCCGTCCCGACGTGCCGTAGATCGGCGCGGGGCCGGGGCCGCTCTTCCTCGGTCGGCGGTCGCCGGCATCGCTGGCGTTCGCTCTCGGGCAGCGCGTCGTGTTGAAGCCCCGAACTTTCCTTGCGCTCCGGCGTCCCTGGGCGGGAGCAGCTGCCCGGGAGCTCCGGCTCGGCGCGCGGGAAGCGCAGAAACGCGGCGTAGGGGGAGAGGAGCGCGCGGATTTCGCGCGGCGGACTTGGCTCCTGCCTACCTGGCTTCTCGGATGAATAACGCGCAAGCTTGCGGGCGCTTGGCAGAGGAGGAAAAGGGGGTGGGAGGGAAGGAAGCGTATTTTCACGTCGTGGTTACAGCTGATGCAGAGCCTTCCGCTGGGAATTTTGCGCTCCTGGAGAGCGAGCGACTCTCCGACTCTCCGAACACCTGCGTTCGGGAGAAGCTGGCGGGAAGCGCGGCGTGCGGGTGCTGAGACCCGCTCGCGCGGGCAGCGGGAGGACAGACGGCTCTGCTGTTCGCTTCCTGCCCCCTTCCCCGAGGAATTTCCTGACTCCTCTCTACGGTTTGACTTCCCCTTCCAGGCTCGTTCTTTACCGCGGATTTGTGGCCCGGAGAAGGAGGAATCGCGTCCGTATCCCTCCGAACCGCCCGTTGCCACGGCTCCGCCGTTTTCCCTGCGTGCTGCTCCGCAGCGAACGGCTTTGCCTTTTCTCCTCATTATTTTTTTTTTTAACCTATATTCCTTGTTTGACCTGCTGAGCTGATTTTTGTTCCGCCTTTAAAAGCAACGAAGTAAACCCCCCCCCCCCCCCGAGATGGGCAGTTTGCGGGTATTTTTCGTCTGTAGGCTTAGGCTCGTGCCAAACCGCGAGCGGGTTTAAAGATCGAAGCGTCTTGGGATCCGGTCGGGGCCTCCCCGGGGCCGAGGCGGCTTCGTTCCGAGGGCTGCAGCCTAGAAGCCTCTAATAAAAAGCGGCAGCGAGATAACGCGGGCGCAGCCGCTCGTTAACGCGAGCGGATTTGAGTGCTGGGTTCTGGTTCTGCCGCCAGCTCGTCTTCCCCGCCGCTGAGCGATGCAGCGCGGTGGGACGGAGCGTCCGCTTCCGAGCGGCGATTCCTCTAGGTGTCCTCACTGCAGCGCTTGCGTAGTCGATTATAGATATATATATTTTCCCCCCCTTTTTTCCGGAGTTAATGTGCTTACACACCCCCTCGCTGTCCCCAAAATAATCTAACGATGTCGCCGGCCAGCCCTGCCCGCCCGCGTGCGAAACGTCGCCCCGCTCGCGATGCCGGGTGTGGTTGGGATTCTCCCTTAAGGTCCTGTCTCCSCCTGAGGTTGCAGGGAACGTGGGCTGCCCCTTCCCCAGGAAAAACCAGGAGGGCCGAAGCCCGTCGTGGGGGAAGCGGTAGCCGGCGGTCGCTCGCTTCGGCGCCGCAACCCCGTCGCCAGCAGCGCTCAGCCCGTCCGTGCTGCTAAGGAGAAAGGATGTTTTAGTTTTTTTTTTTCCCCCAGAAGTCTTTCCCTGACCTCCGGGAGAAATCCCAGGGACGTCGCGCGGCTTCCGTGCAGCCTAATTACAGCGGCGGCGTTTTTATTTAATAAAAACTGATGTCTCCGGAGCGTAGCGGAGGGAGGGAGGGGTGTTTGCCGTCTGCGTTAYGAACTGAGCCGTGGCAGGTTTAGTGTTTCAAAGGCTGCTTTACGCAGCGCAGGTGCAGCTCGCGTTTCCAAACGGGTTTCCCAGCTGGTGTGATGTATCCTGAAGGATTTGCTSTTTTCTTAGGTTTTTCCCTTTAAGTGGGAGCCACGCTTTTTCCCCAGRCTTTATGGACATCTCCCGTTCCAAAGAGCAGAGCGCTTTTTGATGGTTTCTTAGCCCAAATAATCCCAACGAGCTGATCGCTCCGACAGACCGGGTGAAGCTGAGACCAGACGGCTGCACCAATATTTTGGGCTTTACAGACTCGGGGATGAATCTTTGCGTTACGTTTCGGGGTTTTTCTTTTAAGGTAGAGGGGGATAAAAAGAGAAATCAGCCCGTTGATGCCATTCCGCAGCCTTTGCGCTCTTGAGGCAGCTCTGAAGCAAATCAAATCCTTCGAAGCCGCTCCGAAACTAAATAATTTGGAGCGGGAGCTGCTAGTTCAGTTTTTCAGGCGCCCGTGCCGCGGGTCGGAGGCGGAGCGGAGGAACGGGGCGCTCGGTGTTTGGCGAGATCCTCCGTGCGCCGAGGCGGGAAGCGTCTCCGCGAAGTAAGTTGTCCCCGGGTCCGTAATTCGCGCGGCGCCGCCTCGCGCCCTTCGGGGAATAAGTCCGATCCTTGGGGCTTCCCGGTGCTGTGCCGCCCGTGTCGGGATCAGAGCAGCGTTCCGGAGCCGATTCCTGGAGCCGTTTCTCCTTCCGAAGGCGGAGGTGACTCGTACGCACCGGTGCCTTGCCTTAAGAGCTCGAGAGCTGGACAAAGAGATATTTAAATAACGACTATTTTCGCTGATGAAGTTGGATGTGTAATTCTTYTGAACTGTGCTTGCTCCACTCTTCCTTCCCCGCGCCGCACGTCTGCACGGTGCAAACGAGCTGTAATTTTTCTAAATGACGTAAGGGGCTAATTAAAGGTTTTACTTGGCTAATCAGCTTGCGGTTTAATTAGCACCGAATGGTAATYGCTTGCCCAAATGTGAATTGACTTCTATCCGCCTGGAACGGCATATTTAACAGCCCGCCCGCTCCYGGGGAGCGTGGGCAGCAGCAAAAGGGGCGCCGGCGCTTCCCACGGAGCCGCCGCTCCGGAGACCGGCAGCGTTCGTCGCGCCGGCGCCCGGAGGGAGATCGGCGAGCGCAACCGTCCCCGCCGGATTCCAGCGTCCGAGGACTAACGCGTGGGACGTGCTTTTCTTCCTCCTCCGCCTCGGGTAGGTAGTGACCGGACCGAGTTGCTGTCTGACTGCTCCCTCAACGAGTTTCGGCAGAGCCCCGAGCGAGTGGGCGTTCGGGTAGACGCGGGGCTGCTCGCGGGAGACGGACGCGCTCCCAGGTCCGTCTTTCCGACGGCGTTGAAGGTGCAGCGCGGCCCGCGCCGCTCGGGCAGATGGCAGCGCGTTAGGTCGTTAAAATCTCTTGGCTCGACGAGGGGTGAGAGATCTCCGGAATAACCGGAGATGCCCGTGCCGGTTCGTCCTCGCATTCCTCGCATGCCTCGCCGCTCCGCGCTCCCCAGCTCCCACCCCCGAGCCTGCAATTCCTGCCTCGCTGGAAACCTCGCGCCGCGGAAGCCGCGTTTCCCTATCCCTAAGGGCTTCGAGTCCCCCGAGGAGGCCGAGCCGGCGCCTCCGCGACGCGGCTCTGATCCGCAGGCTCTGCGTACGGATGAGGCCGCGTTCTCCGGCACCCGCGTGACCAACTCCGCGGGGCGAGGCCGAGCGTTTCCATCTGTCCTGCGAGTTTCTTGCTGCTCTTGGCTGGCTCCCTAACGCGACGTTATTTTTTGCTTTTGCAGAGTACTCGAATTCCGCCAGCGCGAATGTTAGGCTTGCCGAGGGCACGATTCCCGTGCAAATTGCGGTGGTGCCGGAGAAGGTCCCCTAACGAGAGGAAAATCTAAGCGCTGCCTAATGCTTCTTTGGCGAAAGGTAAATAAGGGGCCGAGCCGCGAAGCTGCGGTAGAGATGAACGTCAGCGTCGTCAGGCGCGGGCTGTAAAGCCGCCCACTCCTGTAGGAAAGGAACCTAAAGGAAAAGGCGTTTGGCTCTTGCGTGTCTTGGTGGCAGCACCTAGGGCAGCCCGAGAGCTGAGATTGCCCCGGTTTCCTTTCCTTGTCGGCGCCGAGCGGCGCCAGGGCTGCCGCTTCTTAACCGCGCCGATAAATCCGCCGCCGTTCGCTTAATCTCCCAAACCGTAAATACGTTGGATTTAGGAATCTGCGATATCCGGGCACGATTTCTCCCCTCTCGCCGAGCGAGGTCTCCCGTTCCGGCAGAGCCGTTCTGGATCCGTACGGGGACCAGTCTCCCCTTGGAGCAGACGAGGCGGAGGTYGTCCGCCCTAAGTCTTTCTTCCTCCGTAAGAATTTTGAAACCCGAGTTGCGTTTGGAAGTACAATCTGCTGCCGGATTACATTAAAATCATCATTACTGGTAATTCCCCTCCGAGGCTGCTGGGACAGCAAGACCAGTTATCCATAAACGAAAGGGACTTTGCCTTCGTTTGCGGTTATTTATCGTTCGAAACTCTCGGTCGCTGATGGTAGGCGGAGAGGTGACCTCCACGCGTAGCTCTTCCCTGACGCACGTTACCCTCCGTTTGCCGCTGCTGCGGTTATYTAGTTTAATAAAACGGTGGCTAATAAAACATGCTTAGTCCTAGGAATAATCTGAATGAAGACGTAGTCCCTCTCCGCTCCCCGTACCTCTCTGGAACGGCTGATAAACGAAGCTTGCTGGATGCTCGCGGGGTTTGGTCACAAGGTGTGTGTGACCTTGGGCAAGTCCGTGCTTGCTTTATTTATTTTTGTAATATAATTATATCCATCGCTGAAGAGCCAGAGCATCCYGGCTAAATGGGGAAACCTTGGCAGATTCGCTTTGCTTCCCTGGTGGTTTAACTCCTTGTTAAGTAGTTAGAAGGGAGGAGGAAAAAAAAAAGCTGCTGGATAAAGACCGAGTCTGGCTCCTCCACCCGTGACCAAAGAGATCGTGTGAACACGGAGAAACCTGCTTCTTCTGGCCTTGGGTCTGCCCAGTGTAGCCGAGGAGGACGAGGAGATGATGTCAGATATAAATTGGGAGGCTTTTCTTCTTTTTTTTTTTTTAATCATTTTGGAGCTTCCACTTGCGGTTATATTTGAGGGGGTTTCGCTTAGCCCCGCTGTAAGCGGCTGAGTCACGTGAAGAGCTCGTCGGCTGGTGGGCTGATTACTCCCTAACTGCTGKTTTTTTTTCCTGGAAGTTTTTCACGGGCTGGACCGTCGGGGCTCCTGGATGCCTGGATCGGTATTAATTAGCCAAGCGCGGATTTAGATCCCGACCCGAGGCACTCAGGTACGTGAGCTCGTTTGGCGAGTGTGGATTTGGAAGCTTTTCAGGAAGGGCTTCGGGTTCTCCTTTGCTCAGGATACCAACCTACGAGCCCTGAAGGAGCCCGGACTTGCAGGAATTGCAGCGCTTCCTCTCGGATATCCCATTTGAGAAGCTCTGAAGCTACGCGAGGCGGATGAACCTCCAAAATTACCTTCTTTCCTGCAAAACTTGGGGCCGACGTAGCTTTCCCGCCGTTCTAGGTAAAAACGAAGCRCGAAACAAAGACCCGGTGGCTCTTCCGAGGTCGCAGAGCCCGACGCTCGCCTGTCGGGAGGTTATTCGGAGCCTCGGAGAGCTGACGACCTCCTGATTTCCAGCCCGAAGAGCGTCGGGTGCCTTCAGCTCTCGAGCGTTAACTCRGCCCGGCGAAACCGTCGCGGAAACYYCKRCGCGCGCGCMGRRGTTATCTCGTCGCGCGTGCAGTTAATTCTGCTTTAAAGGGAGAAATTTGGTCGGCGGCGCTTCAGCTCGTATCTCTGGGAACCGAGATAAGGGTAATTAGAGCTCGTGCTCCGAGGCACAAATCGCCTCCGCGGGGGACGGAAGGAACCTGCCCGTTTCTGTGCAGTGTCGTGCTACAGTGTTTTAAGAAACCGGCTCTGAACGCCGGGTTTCTGTCTCCCTCTCGCCCGAAACCGGGCGGATCGAACCGAAACCAGCGCGACGACGCTTTAGAGGAGAAGGGACAACTCTGCGGCGGCACCCGAAGGTGAGCGATCCGGAGCGAGTGCCGTAAACTGGAGGARAAGGCAGACGCGAGCCGGGAGCGCCGCTGGGGCTTTTATTGGACTTTCCTTATTTACTTATCGAGGCGCTTTTTCGCCAGCGGTATCGGCCGTGGCTGGAGCTGGGTGACTGGATTTGGGCTTTGCGGTCGTCTCCGAAGGAGCGGGGAGGGAGCTCGCTGCGTTGTCCMTCGTGCGCCTAAGAGGTTTCCGTTCGGAAAGAACGTGCCGTCGGRTTTGAAAACCCAACCATCTCTGCCTCGTCTTCTTTTTTCCTCCCTTCATCCCATCCTTTTTTTCTCGAGCAGGGCAGCTAGTTTCGGGGAAAGCCGGAATCCTTTCCAGAATCYTTTTTTTYTCTTTCTTTCTTTTTTTTTTYCCCCCAAAGATCTCCGTCCAATCTCTCCCTTTCAGACAAGTCGCTGTTATCCTGCTCCGCCGAAGGCGAAACCGGAGCAGTGACTCGGGAGAAGAGGCGGGAGCAGGTACCCGAAACCCGCGTTTTTCGGTTCCTTTCCCCTTCGAGCGCCGTTTTAAACGCTGAGTCATCACAGGGCAATGCCGGAGGCTCCCGAGCGGATGGCAAAAGGGGAAAAATTAGAATTAGGTAAGCGTTTTATCGCTCAAACGCCAAACTTTCCGGCAGACCCGCGCTGCGCTGCTCGGAGCTCTGGCAGGTTTGCGCTCCCGAGCTTTTTTTTTTTTTTTTTCCTTCTCCGACTCCTTTCCCCGCTCTCGGGAGGAGACGGGAGCTGGCGTACAAAACAGGTTTTCCCCGTGGCGGCTCCTTGACCCGGGC
>NW_028186951.1:11062-13100 GCF_003343005.1 Rhea americana | reverse complement strand
TTAGGAAAACCGGGCGTCCCGGCGGGTCGCTGGTTTAACTGGTGCGCGACAGCGGCCGTGAACCGCATCCGAGCCGGATGTTTTTTTGGGGGGAACCGAACCTATGTGGCAACACGAGGAGGAGGGAAAAAAAATAAAAGACTCGGATATTTTTTCCGTGACTTGGCGGGAAGCGTCGTTGCCCTGCGGCCYGGGGGAGCGAGCGCGGATGATTGCTGCGCTGGCTGTCAGCGCGCTGAAGTCTGCTGGTATTTCAGGAGCTTCCTTGGAGGCGTTTGCTACAAAGAAAACAGCTCACGAGGCCGATTTTGTTTTATATTGCGTTTAATTATTTATTTTCCCTCGCGTGCGTGCGTGCCGGTAACTGTTTTGGCTCCGTGCAGCACGGTGCCGCTTCGCCGCCGCTCAGCGGAGCGTCGAGCGCTTATGAAAACAGCAAGGCGCCGTATTTATATAGCTCGGAAACAATATTTTGAAAGGCCCCTTCTGTCTCCTCGCCGGTCGGTTCCTTGCTCTTAATCCCCGTTGATGAGAAGGTACGGAGCGAGCGAGCGCGTTGCGGGYTTAAACGGCAGCATCGCCTGCGAGTCGAGGATCGCCGAGACGCGTGCTTTTTGCGAATCTTGTTAAGAGCCGAAAAGATCTCGGGGTGGGAAGGCAACACCGGGCCTTTGATGTGCTTTTATCTTTCCGCAAATTAATTAGCGCGCTCTGCAAGGCTTTAAAATTGATGCTAGGGGCTCTTCTTGCTCTCGGCAGCCCGAGAGAGCAGCTGGTGAGTTTGTGTAGTCRCGGCAGCTCTTGGAGACTCGTAAAGCGGAGGGTTTTAAGCGGCTGCTCGTTTGTACTGCTGTAAGAGGAATAAATTATTGCACGGAGCCGGGTAATTTCTTAAATCCGTACGGATCCCGAGCGCTCGCGGTCCTCCGCGGAGCGAGGCAGAGGAGGGCTCCGCTCCATCGCCCGGTGTTGGCCGGGCCGGAGCGGTTTGGGAAGCTCGCGTTTAGGAAACGAGACGGTTCGCGTTCATCCGGAGCGGCGCCGGAGGTTTCGGACGGCGCTCGAGGGCTCGACCCTCTTCCTTGGGTGAGGCCGCGCGATCGCCGCTTCCTCGGTCGCTAGATTGCGCCGGGGGGGATCTTTTGGCTTTTCGGCTTCGACCTTTCTCGTCCTTCGGGAGAGGACCCCGCGAGGCTGCGGCTCGACGGTCCCGGCCGTGATGGATTCGGTGCCCGCGCCGCTCCCGGGGCTTTTCCGCGCGGAAGAGAGGAGCCCGATTCCCCGYGGCCGGGCCGCCGGCAAAGCGCCTGCGTAAGAGCCCGTTCTTGGGGGGGGGAAAAAAAAAATCCCGCTCCGGAGAGGTCGCGGGCTGGGAAAGCGACTTCATCCTGGGTGCCCTTAAGCCTCTCTCCTGTTTTTTCCCGGCTTTTGATCCCCAACCAGCTCCTGGGGCCCCGGACTGGCTGCTTTGTTTCAAACGTTGCTGCCTCATTGGCTCCTTGCGAGCTCCGGCTTTAACCCCTCCGATGCTCCGAGCGGCTCGGCGATTCCTTCCTCCTCCTCCTCCTCCTCCTTTTTCTTCCCGGAGCTGCGGCGGCAGCGGGGCCGTAAAATGGTAAGGAGCGTCGCCGCGAAGCCGTCGGGCTCCGGCGAAGGGAGCCGGCGGGAAGCGGCGGTGCCTTATTCCGGCCGCTGAGTTCGCGGCGAGACGCCTTGCGCTTCCCTGGGCAAGCCCGAAGCCGCCGGCGGCTCCCACCGGCGTAACCGGTTCCCCGGCGCGCCGCGAGCCGGCTGCGCRGCGCGCCGAGCTGGCCGGGCCGGCGCGGCGGGGAGGAAGACGCCGGCGGGGATCGGGATCGCGGTCCCGGCTCCTATTGCGAGCGGCTTTCCCGGTGTTGCCGTACCTCCCCCCCCTTCCTCCTTCCTCCTTCCTCCTCCTCCTCCTCCGGCTCTGTCCAGGCAGGTGGTGATTTTCTTCCCCTCCTCCCCGCTCCGGCTTGCGGGAAGCAGCAGGATGGTGAAGGTGAGCGAGGCGCCG
>NW_028186951.1:6067-10353 GCF_003343005.1 Rhea americana | reverse complement strand
GTCGCTTTTTTTTTTTTTTTTCCCCTTTTATTAGATATTTATTTCTTTTTTATTGGTGCTTGGAAATTCCTAGCCGGCGCTAAAGTAACTTCTGGGCCTGTATCAGCAGCGGGGAGCGTTCTGCCCTATTTTGCTTATCCGGAGCCGCTAAAAGCGTTAGTTAATGGCTGACTAATTAAACGAAGCGGAGATAAAGGGAACGGGAGCCGGGTGAGGACGGCGGCGCTGGAATGTGCAGCGCCGCAGCAGCAGCCCGGGATCCGGCGGCGCCGGGGCGCAGGCGTTAACCCGTTCCTCCCTCCCGCGAGAGGCACCTTTTGGCTCCGGGTTATCCGAAACCGGAGCTTTCCCTCTCCCGTAATCGGGGGAGCGGCGAGTTTCTCCCGCTCGGTTTTCTCCGCACCCGCTTTTCGGGTGGGGGAAAAAAAAAAAGCTGCTTTAAAGGAGGCGTCGAGGGAAACCCGGCTGCGATTTCCGAGCCGCTTTTGCCCCCGGGGCGCAGCAGGTGGGGAAGGAGCCGGCTGCGGAGCGAGAGCCGCCAAGGTACCGCGGATATTTAAACCCCAGCGAGGAGGAAACGTGAAACCGGCCCYGGCGCGTTAGGTAGGAGGAGGAGGAGGGAAGCGTCGATCCGATCGAGGAGGGAGAGCGGGATAAAAGTGCGCGCTCGAACGGGCTCCCTCCGACGGCGATCGATCGGCCGCGGCGAGCTCTTCCCGAAGGACGGGTCGCGCCGTTCCCGCGCTCCTCCTGAAATCCGAGCTGCAAAAGGGGTTAAAGAAGCCTTGAAGAGCGGCCGAAAACCTCCGGTTTGTTTTACTCTCCTGATATCCGGGCTGGGAGCGGCACAGGACTCCTCCACGCCGCTTTACTAACACAGAAAAACCCACAGAACTGGTTTTTCCGCTGCTGCTGCCGTTCCTCATTCCTCCTTGGAAAGCAGAGGGAATTTTGCAGGTGGGGGGGGGGGAGGTTTTTCCCTCTGCTCTTTTTGATCCGTTGCTCTCGGAAGCAAAACGAACGCAGCGCAGATTCCGGAGAGGAAGCAGGATCGTCGCGGAGGGGAGAAGGAGCCGTTGGGCAGCTTCTGGGATTTCTCRCCTTTAAAACCGGGTCGGTTTTAAAGCAGCCGACGGGACGTTTGAGGCAGAAGAGCMAAGATGCCGAGCGCAGAAAGCAGGGCTGAGAGGACGGTCGGCGACCGAGAGGCAGCAGCTCGGTTGGGAAAGCTTTTAAAAGCGTCGAAGGCGCCTGAAAAAAGGAGAAAAAAAAGAAGAAATAATAATAAAAAAAAAAGCCAATGCTTCCCCTCGCTTTGCAGTTAATTCCCCCGGACCGGCCGCCCTCGGGGCCCTGTCGCGGCTGGGGGATTGCAAACCCACCCGTGAAATTAGAAAAACCAAGAAACCCGARCGGAGGACGGCCGGGCTCAAGGGCTGCGTAACGAGGTTCGCGTCTGCGCTGGGCTCGTGGAGGCTAAAGGTGTTTCCTTTTTGGCGCGGCAGCTGACGTGCGGCGAGTTAATTCTTTTAGCAGAGAAGAAGGTCAGTCCTTACGGCTGGGGAGATGCGTTTTACGGCTCGCCGCCGTCCCCGGGGTGATGCCTTCCTCTCCCTCCTCCTCCTCCCCGCTTCATTTTGCTTCATTTTTTCCTTTTTTTTTTTTTTTTTGCCCTTCTCTTTTTGTCCCCCAGGTCTTCTAGCCGATCTCGCCATGTTCAGCAAGAAGAAGAAGCGCATCGAGATCTCCGCCCCCTCCAACTTCGAGCACCGCGTCCACACCGGCTACGACCAGCAGGAGCAGAAGTTCACCGGGCTGCCGCGGCAATGGCAGGGCATCATCGAGGAGTCGGCCAAGCGGCCCAAGCCGCTGGTGGACCCCGGCTGCATCACCGCCATCCAGCACGGCTCGCAGAAGGTAGGCGGCTCGGCCGGAGCTGCCGGGGAGCCGGGACGGGGTCAGGATTTTGGGGGGGGGGGAGCTGCTTTCTGCCCTCGCGGCGAGCGCGGGTGGGTCCGGAGGCGCCTGCTCCGCGTGGGGCCGTGAGCGCTGCAGCCGCTCGGCGAGAAAAGCCGGGCTGGGATAACCTCAGGGTTGGTTTGGGGGGGARGGGGGAAGATTTTCGCCCTCTTTTCCCCTCTCCGGGAATAACCCGTGCCTCGAAGCATCTGGCTCCGGAGAGAGGAGGAGGAGGAACGGACCGGGAACGGGGGGTGGATATAAATAGAGAAAACCAGCAGTCGGAGCTCGCTCGCCCCGCGCCGAGCTGCTCCGCGCGGCTCTGCCGTGACGGCGGTCAGAAAGATCAGCCGAGGGCGAAGATAACGCGYGACGAGGAGGCAGAGCGAGTCGTGTCCGCGTTTAGGCGCCGCGCGGAGCGCCTGGGGCTCTTGTTTCGTGGGGGACGCTCCCGAAAACACTCCGACCTCCTTTGCCTCGCGCCGGCCCGGCTAAAAATAAAGATTTACCCCCAAAAAGGAGAGGAAACGGATCCAGCTTTTAGCATCCCTCTTGCTTTGTAATTATTGCCGAGGGGAAGAGCTGAGAYGGCGGGAGAAGGCGCAAAAGCGGGAGCCGGTGCAAATCCCTCCGTGCCGCGGCTGGGAGCCGGGGGGAAGCCGCAGCTCCCCGCTTGGGGTGCGCAGCCTGGCAGGGCCGAATCGGGGCTATTTGCGCCGGCTGCTTTTCCCCAGCACTCGGGGTTATTTATTGCAATTTTAGGCRCGAGGCTTGTTTGTTTTATTTTATTTATTTGTTTTATTTCGCTCTTTTGTCGCTCCCTTGCGCTTCTCCGCCGGCCGCTTTCGGACGCGGCTCGCTGCTGCCGCAGGGATCCGACCGCGGCTTCGCCCCGTTGCAAGAGTTAAATTAAAACTTTCCTGGCGCTTTGCAGGGCCGGGCGCGACGCTGGCGCTCTGCTCCGGAGCCGTGCCGAAGTTTGGGGCTCCCTTTCTCCTCCTGCCTGGAGAAGGCGATGCCGCGCCGGGAGTTTTTTCCTCTCTCCGTCCTGGTGGAGAAACCTGCTGCCTCCGTGCAGTCGCTAATAATTTAAATTTGCGGCAAAACGGAGCCACCGGCCAAGTCCCTCGAGCGGAAGCTCCAGGGCCGATCGCTCGCGGTCTGGGGAAGTCGTTTAGCCGGGAGAGGGATCGTTTTTTCCGACGGGAAAAGCTGCCGTCGCGACGTCCGAGGAGATGCCCGGGATCCGTCGCCTTTCGGAGGGAGCCGGCTCTCGCGCCGGATCCCTCCGGTTAAAAAGCATCCCCAGGTTTTTCCGGAGGAGGCGGCGCGGCGCCGAATCCGCCGCGTCCGGACGAGCTGGGCGACGAGCGGAGCCGCCGGCTCCTTTCCCGGGGCGGCGCGCGGAAAAGCCGCGAGGTTTAGGAGCCGCCGAAGCCGAGCGAGCGCCGTGCCGGCGTCACGTCCGTGCGAGCCGAACCTTCCCCCTCCTCCCCCCCCACCCCGCCACCGTGTCCCTGTCACCACCAGACATTTCATTTTTTTTATTTTTATTTTTATTGTTTTGTTTCCCTTTTTTTTTCTTTCTTTTTTTTGTTCTCTTTCTGTTCCTGTCCGCCTCCCGTCCCGTGTCCTGCGCAAAGACCATCGTTCGGGGGAGCAAAGCCGCCAAGGACGGCTCCCTGGCCTGGCTGCTGGACGAGTTTGAGAACATGTCCGTGTCCCGTTCCAATTCTCTGCGCAGGGACAGCCCCCCCTTGCCGCCTCGCCGCGACCGCCTCTACCAGGAGAACGGCCTCTCCGAGGGCCCGGCTAAAAACCGACCTCCCGAAGCGGCCGTCGGCGGAAGGAACAAGGAGAAAAACCGTCCCGGCGTCAAGAGCGGCGAGTCGGAGCAGGGCAAGGAGAAAACCGGCGACGGGGACGAGCAGCGGCAGCAGCCCCGCGGGCAACGAGCGGGCGGCAAAGCGGCTCCCGGCGGCCGGCCGCCCCCTCCCGCCTACGCCAAACCCGCCGGCGACGGCAAAGGGCGGGCGGCGGAGCGCGACGGCGAGCCGGCCGACGGCGTGGTGCGCCGCGAGCGCCCCGACGCCTCCGACAAGAGACCCAAATCCAGCTACGGCGGCGAGAGCTGCCCGCAGTCGCCCCGCGACAAACGGCCGCTCTCCGGACCCAGCATCCGGACTCCTCACATCCCCGTGTCCGAAGGGGTGATGAAAACGGCTCAGCAGACCGGACGGCCTTTCAATACCTACCCGCGGGCCGAGAGCGATGCCGTCAGGGCCGCTGGTTCGCAGGTAACCCCCTGGCCTGGGGCGCCACGGGCC
>NW_028186951.1:3066-5666 GCF_003343005.1 Rhea americana | reverse complement strand
GGCTCGACCGCCCGGCGCCTGCCCGCCGCCGTCGGCGGCCCGTTCGCCTCAACGGGAACCCCAACGCGTCTCGCACGAGCAGTTCCGGGCCGCCTTGCAGATGGTGGTGGATCCGGGAGACCCTCGCGCCTACCTGGACAACTTCATCAAGATCGGCGAAGGCTCCACGGGCATCGTCTGCATCGCCACCGTCAAGAGCAGCGGCAAGCTGGTGGCCGTCAAGAAGATGGACCTGCGCAAGCAGCAGCGGCGCGAGCTGCTCTTCAACGAGGTACGGCAACGGCCGGCGGCTCGCGATGCCCGCCGAGGAATCGCTTGCGGGTTCGGCGGCCCGTCGGGAAGCGCCCGCGGAGGCGCCGAAGCCCCCTCGGGTCCGGCGAGCCGAGCGGCCGCGCGCGGCGGCGACGGGGGTTTTTAGGAGCCCCCGTTGCCRCCTCGTCGGTTCTTCCGTCCTTCGCCGGGCGGCTCGGCCGCCTCCGCGGTCCGACCCTTCCCGCCGGCCTCCGTCGTGCCCTGGGGTTTCCCCCCCCCTCCACCAACCCCGCCGCGTTTTGCAGGTGGTGATCATGCGAGACTACCAGCACGAGAACGTGGTGGAGATGTACAACAGCTACCTGGTGGCGGACGAGCTCTGGGTGGTCATGGAGTTCCTCGAAGGCGGCGCTTTGACGGACATCGTCACGCACACCCGGTACGAGGTGCCCGGCGGCGCCGATCGCCCGCCCCGCGGGGCAGCGGGCGAGCAAAGCTTGGGATTTTAGCCGGCCGAGAGGAACCGGGAGAACCGGCTCCTCCTTGAGCCGCCCGCCCCGTCCCCGCTTGCAGGATGAACGAAGAGCAGATCGCGGCCGTCTGCCTGGCCGTCCTGAAGGCGCTGGCCGTCCTCCACGCGCAGGGCGTCATCCACCGCGACATCAAGAGCGACTCCATCCTGCTCACGCACGACGGCAGGGTAAGCGCCGGGCGCCGCGGCCCCGGGATGCCGGGCCGTCGCCAGCGGGGACCGGGCAGCTGGTTTTTAATGATAATCCGCTCTCGTATTTATCGGAAATCGCTCTGCTCCGGGCGGAAGAGACCGCGGGAGTGAGGAGAGCTGGCCAGGCAGGGAAGCCCGCTGTGCCCACCCTGCAAACACCTTCCTCCTCCTCTTCCTCCTCCGCCTAGGAGGGGCCCCTTAGAGGAAAAAGCAGCAGCTTTGCCGACCTGCGACCGCGTCTTTTTTTTTTCTCTCCCCATTTTATATTTTTTAAGGCGAACGTGTGCTTCGGAGCGAGCTTTTCTCTCTGCGCCGTGGCACGCGACAAACCGCTCGCTCACCCCCGAGTGCCGGTTTTCCAAGGTCCGGGCGAGCCGGTGGGTTTAGCGGCAACGAGAAATCTCGTTGAGCGCAGAATTTCTCGCCCGGAGCCCGCGGCCGCCCGAGACTCCGCATCGGAGCGGTTTTTCTCTCTCCCTCTTTAATGTTTCGCGAGAAAACGTCGTCTTCCCCTGCTCCCTTCCCGAGCAACCCGACCTGGCGGCTCCCGGAAAAAATCCTCGCGGGAGCTGCCGGGGTGTTTGGAAGGAGGACGGTGCAAACCCGAGAGCTCGGAGGGAGACGGGGGAGAAGCTTTTTGGGGSCGGCAGCCGTGTCGGGAGAAGCCCGAATAACCGCGCGGGCCGCGGTCGATCTTCGAGGCGACGTCGGCGGTTCGGAGGCCGGAGCATCCCGGGAAGCTCGGCGGCGACGGGACGCCCGTCGCGGGCGTTTCCACGAGCCTCCTTTTCCTCTCTGCTTTCCCCCCTTCCCAGGTGAAACTCTCCGATTTTGGGTTTTGCGCCCAAGTGAACAAGGAGGTGCCGCGGCGCAAGTCGCTCGTGGGGACGCCGTACTGGATGGCGCCGGAGCTCATCTCCCGCTTACCCTACGGACCCGAGGTGGGACCGGACGCGCCGAACGGGGCCGACGGGGGTCTGGGGCTCCGCTAGAGCCACGAGCCGAAACCGACGATCGCCCGGCTCGGCGCGGGGTGGTGGTGGGGGGGCTCCGACCTCGGGCACGGCTCTGGTGCAAGGAGGGGGGGGAATAGGGTTTATTCGCCCCGCTGCGGCCGTGGTCGAGCCGCCGCCGTGAATCGCCGCGTGCCGATTTTGTTTTCCCCCCCCTCACCGCCGTTTTTCCGGCTCCTTTTTGCAGGTGGATATCTGGTCCCTGGGCGTGATGGTGATAGAAATGGTTGACGGGGAGCCGCCCTATTTTAACGAGCCTCCGCTGAAGGCCATGAAGATGATCCGGGACAACCTGCCGCCGAAGCTCAAAAACGTGCACAAGGTAAAAGGGCAGCGCCGGCGGCGTCTCCCGCTCGCCTCGGCCGCGTCCCCGTCCGGCACGGGGCGGGGGGGGGGTTTTTTGTCCCTCTCCCACCGCCGGCTCCGGGGCCGAGCTCGCGCTCACGGCCGCTGCTCTCCGTCCCGCCGCAGGTCTCGCCATCCCTCAAGGGCTTCCTCGACCGCATGCTGGTGAGGGACCCGCTGCAGCGGGCCACCGCCGCCGAACTCTTGAAACACCCTTTCCTGGGCAAAGCGGGGCCGCCCTCCGCCATCGTGCCCCTCATGCGGCA
>NW_028186951.1:0-1717 GCF_003343005.1 Rhea americana | reverse complement strand
TTGTTGTTTTCTTTTATTTTTTTTTAAATGAAGCTATTTATATTGTCGTTTTGTAACGCTGCAGTGTTGGGGCGGGCGGAGGCGCCCGGGGCCCCGTTCGGCCGCGGTTGAGATTACAGGTTTCTTTTTTTGGAGAAAAACGAGTGTCCGCTGTGGGGTGGTTTTTCCTTCTGCACGCGCTGCTTGGGCGTGCGAGTGCGTGTGCGCGCTTGGGTCTGTGCACGCGTGTCGTGTGTGCGCACGCTTGTGTGGGCTTGCAAGCGTGTCTGCTCGCGTGTGCCTGCTCCAGGGCGCACGCTTGCATGCGCCTACTTGGGTGTGCATGCGTGTGCACGCTCACGGGTGTGTGCCCGCGTGCGTTTGCCCCCGTGTGCACGCTTGRGTGCGGGCACGTGCTCGCTCGCGTGAGCACGGTAGCGTGTGCGGGCGTGTGCCTTGGCACGCCTGCCTGCGCACGCCGCTGGCCCCACACACGCACACGTGTGCCCCGCGTGGCCCCGCAGATCGCCCGCGCGTTGGAGACGGGGGCGGCAATGGCTGCCGGCACCGCGGGCCCCCGCGCCACCCCCGGCTGCCTGGGTCCCGCCGCCGGGGATGGGGGCACCGCGTGACCGGCCTGGGGCTGCCGGTCCCCTGCCTCAGTTTCCCCACCCGCTCACACGAGGACCGACCTTGCACAAGGGTCTTGCACGCCCATATCTGCCCCCCTCCCCCACCTACACATCCCCCTGGGGCAAGAGCTGCGGCTTTGAGGCTTTTTATTGGCACGGGATGGGGGGGGCGGGGCCTGGTGCCACCATGGTGGCGTGCGCCAGCCCGTGTCAACCCGTGTCGACTCACATCWATCCATGTCAACTCGCCTTGTCCTGGCCCGTGTTGGCCCGTGTTGACTTGCGTTGACTCGTGTTGATGCGTGTTGACTTGGGTTGACTCACGTTGACCCGTGTCAGCCTGTGTTGACTCGCGCTGACCCGTGTTAACTCACGGTGAGCTGTACTGGCTCATACTGACTCATGTTGATCTGTGTTGACTCATGTTGACCTGTGTCAGCCCATGTTGACTCTTGTTGACCTGTGTTGACTCATGTTGATCCATGTTGACTCATGTTGACCTATGTTGACTTGGGTTGACCTGCACCAGCCTCTGTTGATCCGTGTCGACTCACGTTGACTCATGTTGACCTGTGTCAGCCCATGTTGGCTCATGTTGACCTATGCTGAGTCACGTTGATCCATGTTGGCTCACGTTGACCCATGTTGACTTGGGTTGACCTGCGCCAGCCTCTGTTGGCCTATGTTGATGCATGTTGACCCACGCCAGCCCCGTGTTCACTCGTGTCGATCCGTGCCGACCTATGTTGGCTCCCGTTGACTCGTGGTGCCCCGCCGCCGCCCCCCGCCACCCCGGCTCAGTTGCACTTGCAGTAGTAGCCCTTGATGGCGTTGTCCCAGTTGCCCAGCAGCCCCCGGCGTATCTCCTGCAGCCGGGGCACGGCGCCGGCGCTGAAGCGGCGGCTGTAGCCCTTCTTGCCGGCCTTGTCCCACACCGTGAGCTCGCAGCGGGTGGCCACGACCAGCGAGGAGACGCGGGCGGCCCAGTTGCTGGGCATGTAGGGCACGTCGGTGCCGGGCGCCACGGGCAGCACGGCGCCCGCGCAGCACTGGTCGTAGTAGGCGCTGTTGTCGGCGTAGAGCTGGGCGCAGATGCGCGAGCCGTC
>NW_028186950.1:0-23641 GCF_003343005.1 Rhea americana | reverse complement strand
TGAGCCCCAGGATGTCCTGCTCCGCCGTGTGCGCCTCTCCCTGCGGGGTGGCCGCCCCGGCCCCGCTGGCCGACGCCTGCAACGAGCCCTGCGTGCGGCAGTGCCCCGACTCCACCGTGCTGATCCAGCCCCCGGCGTCGGTGCTCACCTTGCCCGGGCCCATCCTCAGCTCCTTCCCGCAGCACAGCGTCGTCGGCTCGGCGGGAGCCCCCGGCGTTGGAGGGGGCTTCGGCGGCACCTTTGGAGGCTACGGAGGCCTTGGGGGCTATGGAGGCCTTGGGGGCTATGGAGGCCTCGGGGTCTATGGAGGCCTTGGTGGCTATGGAGGCTTTCGGGGCCTTGGAGGGTTTGGGCGTTATTGGGGTCTGGGGGGCCTTGGTGGCTCTGGGGCCTTTGGGAGCTGCGGGTACGGGGGCTGGGGCCTTGGGCACCGCTACCTCAACGGCAACTGCGGGCCCTGCTAAGTTCCAGGTGCTAGAAGAAAGTTTAATCTTCCCGAGGTGTATAAAAAATTCTGGAGAATAATCTCATCTTCCTTTTATGCTGTGATAAAGCATCTCTTTTAGAATACTGATTTTTGCTTGTTATCATAGAATAAGTTTGCAGATCTTCAGCTGCTGAGTGTTACTCACTTTGTATTACATCTGTGGGACGTTCTGTGATTCTGGACTCTCAGGAATATCTGTTGTTTGTGTTTAACTCTGAAATCTTCTCTTTGTGGTATAGCAAAGCTGTGCTCATGCTTGGATGACTTTCCTCTGCTCTGTGCTGTTCTATGCTCCTGCAGTAACAAAGGGGGAATGTTTGGGGTGAAATAGTGCATTGGGATGTGTCACAAGTCTGGTAATTTTCAGACTTCTGGTTCATTTTTTCTGCATTGTTTCRTTTCCTCTTGTCAGTTTTTATGCCATTTTCCATCCACATTAAAGAATCCTCATTGCATGAACAACTTTTTTTTTTACTGAGTTTGGTCTTCTTACTCTTCACTATGGTGACGTATGTCTATGACTAAGCGGTGGTGTTAAATGTCGTATGGCAAGTGGGTTTTCTAAAAAGCTTATTGGGAGTTCTGAATGGCGCATAGAAAATACTTCTGAAATGCACTGTGAAAAAGTTGCTACCCAACTGTTACCTTCATTGCAAGAAACAGCTTTCAAAAGAAAGACATCTGTGTATTTTTTGTTGCTCCATGTTGGAATTAAATTTAAGCAGGTGGAATATTTCCTGGAAGGACACCTTCCCCATTTATACTTTTGAAAAAGAATAGAAGTTTTTACTTCTAAAGGAAGAAAATATAGAGGAAATGAATTTGGTTGTACTAAGCCCAGTGAGGAAATGATGAAGGAAAAGTTACAGCAGGACTCAATGTGATGTTTCTTTTATGCCCCCACTAATGGCTGAAGGAGCCTAGCACAGCCTCATCCCTACTCATCTGCACAAGGGACCTTGCACCAAGCAGTGTCTCCCCCAGATCTTCTGCTCCCTGCAGCCCAGCAGTTGCATGTGTCTTGCTTTGGGGCAAAGCCCTGGGARGACACTCTATCCAGAGATGGAGATGGCAAATTTGGGCTGGAGCCCTTTCTGAGCTGCCGGAGGCACCGCAGTTACAGATTACTGCCTGGGACTTAGGTTGCTCCTGAGTGGTGTGTTCAGCACACATCTAACAGGACTTTGAAAATGAGTGAGTTCATATGATTGTGTAGAAGAGTATTCCAGAGATCCTCCGACATTTCGGCWTAAAGAAGCATGGAACACCTATGACTTGTGGGTAAATATACTTTAAATCTAGCTGAAGCACGAAAGAAGAAAATGATTGCGTGATAAAGAAAACCAAAAGACGTTCTATGGAACAGAAATTTTATTTGGAATGAGATCGTTTTTTCTACAGTTCTGGAACAAAATTGTACAGAGTATAAAGATTATCTTTCCAGAGGCTCAACGGGGCACTGACTGACCACCAAGGTCAAAGTGATGCAGTCTATAAAAAATGTTACTCTCCTTTGCTGCAGTTGTGTGCAATTTCTAGCACCCTAAGTCACATCTCTAAATCAGTGTCAAAGCCAATACTGTAAYTGGAACAACACAAAGTGCAATGCAAGCGGATGACTAAACTGCAAAGCCAGTAGATAACAAATCTAAGTTAAAGGGAAAATGAGAAAATGCACACATGAGCCTGCCTGTGAGAGGTGCTGGGCATTCCTGGATCTCATTCTGTTCGGCTAGAGCTCGGCAACACCCATTGCTTGGGCTCCCACCTCTCAGCTCCACCCTCAGTTTGCAACKTGAGCTTCCTTGACTACTTTAAATTGACGGTGCATGTAGAGCCCAAGCTTAATATGTCCATCGTTTCCCAGAGCGGTATGARTTGCATGGATGTGTCCATTGGGAAGAGTAGGTGTATGAGTATTTTGGGGCATATCGAGGCTCAGGTCGTGAGACGACCTGGGGGGCAAGTTTCTCAGCAGCTGACTCTAGCCGCCCGGCAACCTCGGTGGCCAGTGGGGCTGTGGCAGGGGGCTCTGCCAGCGCTGCCTCGGGCGGCTCCGAGGCTCCCACCATGGTCTGCTGCGGGTAGGTGGTGAGGATGGGCCCTGGGAAGGTGACCACAACGGGTGGCGGGTAGATGATCACCCGGGAGTCAGGGCAGGCCACTACACAGGGCTCGTTGCTGCTGGTGGCCAGGGGCTGAGGACACTTCACCTCGCAGGGGYTGGTGGGTGCCAGCTGCTCTGAAGCCATGCCTGGCTTGTGGAGGAACGCCTGGAACTTATCTGCAGAATAAACAAAAGGCTGTGAGCCAGGAATGAGGGTTTCTAAGCTCAGCTCCAACAGATCTTTAGACAGTACAAGAATCTGAATAAAGACAGCAGCCTTAAATCTTTCCCTCTTGCTTGGCTTAAATCTGTTTCTGTTTCCTAATCAGCTGCTTTAAGCCTTTTTTGTTAATTTTACTCCTTTTCCTCTGAGAGCAGAGAGCTCCCTCTTTTCTTGTGAGCTCCCTCCAAAACAAGYATCTGCTCTAAAACCTCTGAGCCCTCTGTAATATTTCCCAGAGACRAAGACAAGCTCGAGCATGTGCTGGCAGAATCTCTTCTCCTCCCACACGCAGCTTCTCAAGGTAGCTCCTGAGATCGGCATCTTGCAGGCAGGGTGCAAGGGAGAGAGAGGAAAATACAGATTTTTTTCAATAGCTATAAAGTACTCTGAGCACTTTGAAAATCTGGCATGGTTCTTTGTGACTGTGTGGGAACCTGGTGTCAGAAGAGCTGAATATATATTTCCTTGAGTCCCTAACTAATGCATTTTATGCATAATATTCAAGTTCTCTGTAGCTCAGTCAATCTAGCATCCTGCTTAATTCCTTCTGTTTTCCTTTTCTCTAATTTTGCTTTACGGATGAATGATGTTCTCAAACCAAATGAGAAAACTGCAGCTTCAGTACAGGCTACACACAGATTTAATAATGTTTATTTCCTTCTTCAGATTAAATCTTATTATCTTCATGGTACAGTGTTGCATTAATTTTAAAACTGTAAATCAACTATACTTTATAGTGATGAATAAGCAAAAAGTCTTACTTTATTCCCAGGTAAATCCTGTGGGCTGATATAAACTAAAATTCTTGTCCTTAAACTCTTAGAAGGAGGAGGAGGGGTCTAGGCTTTAAAGCACCCCTTATAAAAATTAAGCAGAAAAGGCAGGAAAAGTTTCTAAGGCAGATGGAGGGTAACTTAGAGCTCATCTGTAAAATCAGACCACAGAGCTGTCTGCTCACACTATTTGCTCACTCTTGGCATAGTTTTGAGCTCATTAGATCTCCTCCGTGGAGAACCGGTGCACAGGCTCCTACAATGTACAGCCAGCAACACTTGCTAATGAGGGAACTACTAAACTGCCGAGTATGAAGTGAAAATCTCCTAAAAGTTACTTTCTCTGACTTTAGGAGCTTCATGCCACCTTGTGCCAGCTGCACAGGGGAATGAGCAGAGCAAGGATCCATTTGACCTATTTACCTGTCTCAAATAGGCTCAGAGGAAAGTAAAAATGTCCTCAGATGTATCATTCTGGGAAAAAACCATACACAAAAATTTTCCCTCAATATCCTTAGGTTAGAACTTGGCTTCAGCAGAGGAAAAAAATTCTTGATTTCACTTCTGCAAAAACACATTAAAGCAGTTGCAAAACCATATGATAGTAGTTAAAAATTTAAACTTTCTTCACTTATATTGAAATAATAATATCTGATCCTTGCTTGCTTGTTGTGACTCTAAATTAGCTAAGGATGGACAGGTTACGAACAAAAGCAATGCTACGTTTCTACAATTGCACAAAATGAACTTGAAATAACAATGAGATTTACTTCTATAGTTACCTATGAAATTCCCCCCGACACTTAACAGGAGCTGAATCCTCTATTCAAGCCACATATGCAAAAGCAATGCTAATATCTATTCTCAGAACACTTCAGAGAATTTTTCAGAACTAAGAGACTGAGATTCCCCATTTTCACAAAAAATTAGCAGCCCAAAGGAGTCTTGAAAAAACCCTTGATTTCATTTTTACAGCCTTTATCCATCAGTATCTGTTAAAATACATCTCTAGAAAATGTCTGTAGAAAGATGTTTACTAATGTCTCTGAGAGTCAGAATATTTATACAGGATTTAGTCTCAATTTTAACAAAATTCTATCTAAAACAAAATTAAACTCAAGCTTTTTTTATATAGTTGTCAAATCAGACTTACTCAGTGTACCGGAGAGAACAAGTCAAGAGAAGTAGTTTAAAAGAAAAAGCCTTGCACTGGAGGAGTTTTTATACCCTTTCTTAGTTTGCCTGGAGGCACTGAGACACCCTTTGTGTCAAAGACTTTAATTACTTATGAAGCAAACTTTGTTGCATGCATTACTCCTCTAGTTGCTGTAATTGTTTTTCTTGCTGCTTACGATTATCTAAGGCTGAGTTAGTTCACAGTATGAAAAGCAGATTTAGACACGCAGGWTCCTTTCATCTTTAAATTTCCTGGTTTTGCTGCACTGATTTCATTAAATACACACCAAGAATTAATACACTTCCAGTGACTTATCTTTGCAAATAACATAATTGCACAGGGAGTCTTGGAGCTGTCTGTCACAGGATGTCAGCACACCCAGGATTTGTTTTCCTTGCTGGAAACACAGGCTAACGTGTCTCCTCCCAGTGCCTAGATAAATCTTTAGAAACACAGGGCTTGTTTCTCAGCTGACATCATGTCAATGCAGTTTGGATCTGCTCTTACCTGGGCCAGAAGAAGCATCAGGTGCAAAAACTTTCAACAGTGAAACTAACACTGAACGGTCTCAAATCAAGCTGTCTCAATTATGAAGCTTAAAGTTAGGWGCTGATTAAATAAGTGTCTTGTGCATTTCACTCTGTATGAGATCAGAGCTGTCTAAATCCACTAGGATATTATTAGTATTAACATAGCATAATCTCTGCATATTACATAATATATATATATATATGATATAAAAAATTATATAAATATATAAAATATAACTATAAAACTACACAGTTTTGATTTTTTTTTCAGTGTCTTTTCATTCCGATTTTAGGGGGGGATCTCTAGCTGAAAGACCTCTCCCTCCAACCTTGCCCCCAAAATTGCTATTGCAAAACATGGGCATGAAAGTCACCCTACAAAAAGATCCCAGCTAAGCGCACTGGATTCTCACTTCAGTTAATCCATCGTTGGGAACTCCCTGACAGAATAGAGACTGGATCCTAGCTGTCACATTAAAATGCAGCCCCTTAACTGCARGATAACTTGCTCTTCAAAATTCAGCAATACTATACAGAGTTGCTCTTTTCTCCAATTTTTCTTTGCTCTGGAGTGAATAGCAATGGTAATAAAGACAACGAAGGGCAGAGTGATGTGGGCTGTATACACCACAATATAGAATATTAATATTCTGAGCAGCTATTAATTTTAAAACACTTTAAAAATGATATCTTTGTGTATATTTTAGTACTAATCCTTTCCTTGCAAAGATATGATCTATGCGGTCAAACCAGTTCTGTGCAACTTTAGAGCACAAATTCTTGTTTCTAAAGCTGAGTCAGGAGTGTTTGCTAATGAAGGAATGATCAAAAGAAAAYGCTGCTGATACAGATCTGCATTATCCATTCCCTTGACTTCAAAGAAGCTGAACTTGCTTACATCACTGATGTATCATATCAGCAAAAATTCTGCCCACTAGGCAAGCAACAACTGAAATATATGTCCAGCTCTTTATATTACATAAGTGATTAATTCTTGTTGGTGTATGGATCCACTGTATTTTACACCAGCAAAAACTGCTGCTTACTGGTTTTTATAAGAAACACAAGGGAAAGTTGAGGCAATGAATCATGGTATGCCCAGGACAATGCAAGGAATGACTTCGATGCCTCTCTTTTTGAAGTGATACTGTTACCCAACAGCAGGCATCACACACTGCTTATTATCTTAATCCAACTATTTGCATAGGCAACATATTAATAAGTGTTTGTGAAATGTTTTCAATCCTCAGAGCATTCTCATGGCGTATAATTACTCAGGGTGTTTCAACAGACATTGCATAAATCCTAATTTTTGGCATAAAGAGCATAATAAATAAAAATCTGCAAACTGGGTATGTGATGGGGGAGAAGGATGGTTTTCTCCCAGTGTGTTCGTGAGTTCAACAAAACAGGGCTTTTGCTGCAGATGTTCTGGTAATATTTGGTGGTGAAAAAGGGAAATTTTGCTGCAAACTCTGATAGTCTGATGAAGCATGKAACAGTCAGCACTTTCCAGGCTTGTCAGATCCCCACCACGGGCATGAGGCCAGGCTTCCTAGCCTTTGTGTGTCTCCACCAACTCATTTCTGGGGTTTAGGGACCCATCTGAGAACCCTTGAATAGAGCAAGAGAACCCAGGGCTTCCACTTCTCATTCCTTCCTAAATGGGGCTAAACTAGATTTTTCTACTGAAAAACAGCAACTAATCTTAAAGGATTATTAATTTGCTTGATAAACTTTAAGGAAATGAGTGTTGAACTGGCACTGAAGGAAAGGGAATGAAGGGAGCAGGGTGGAAGAGAGAGAGGCAGAAGCATTAAGTGGATATTTGGTGACTGATGTATGAGGAAGAAAAAAAAAGAGAAAAATGCAAAGATATTTTCAGTAACGGACAGAGAAAGTCCATTCAGAAYAGCAGGGAACTGTCAGATGCTGCAGAAGTCCCCATGTCTCCTCGGTGATCCCTTCTTTGCACACTCCACCCCGCTCACTATCTCTAACTTTTCACTCATGTACTGACCAGGTTTGTACCAAAACGTCACATAACGTGAGGAAACCTGAACACAGCCCTGGTCTGACTGGAACAGGAAAGCAAGTGAAATGATTAAGCACTGTAAAATCTACTCTGTGCACTTATGTTGCATGCAGTCCTTGACCCACCATAGTCTTTGTTTTTTTGGGCGATAATCCCCTCTTTTGCTGTAATGCRGAAGCCAGTCATGCAGATCATTTGTGAGATGCTGAGTTAACCACATCCCGTTTCACCTCTACAGCTCCCTCTTGTAGCCCTATGCAGCATTACACAACCTGCCTCAGTTTCCCTTTAAGGCTTCTGGTTTTCTTTAGTTTTTCCTCCTGCTTCGCAAGCATCTACCCCAACCCTTCGTTGTGCAGCTGGAGGAGGCAATTCAGGTGGTGTCCAGCTGCTTCTCTTCTGTCGCCCGTAACGTGCACAGACCCTGTCTTAAGTGAGTTGTCCTGAGATGATGAAGCTGGGCCCACTCCAGCAGTGCGTGGTGGGGGGACAAGAGACCATGGATATAAACTGAAATGAGAGGTTCAGACTGAGATAAAGAAAAAGTTTCCCCTGTGAGGACAGTCAAGGGAAAGGGCCCAGAGACTCTGTGGAAGCTCCATCCCAGCAGGTTTTCTGGACAAATATGAAAATTAAATATCTGTTGCTTCTTGATCTATGTTAGCAGAGAACATATAGGATCAATCTTGGTATATAAAAAGGAAGATTATTTTTCACTTCGGTGGCACCAGCACTTAGGCAAATGCTGATGGCATGATGACGTGATACCACAACGTGGTGCACATACAAAGTCCTGCAGAGCATTCCTGAAGTGCTTTGAAAGCCTTTGATCTCTGCATCCCCTGGGGTATGTTCCACAAGTGAATCTTTCCCCACAAGGGATCCACAAATTCACCTCAGAATTTAAGGAGGCTTCATGGCATGGAAAGCTGAAGTCAGCTAATCGGGAACAAACCACAGGAATGTAAACAAATTAGCCAGGAGAATGCAGAAGGTATTTTTAGCAAGCCGTGGGTGTACGGACCGCCTCCGATGTGAGTCACCCCGCGTCCTGCCCGGCAGACCTCAGGCTCCGAACAGCTCCACGGTCCCCTAAGGAGGCCTCGTCTCCCCCAGTATCCCGCGCACCTGCTCCGGGGGGGACTTTCCATTGAAATCGCGCCCCAGGAGCTCAGGGGCTAGAAATAAAGATAACTTTTTAACRAAGTATCATGAATGACATTCACATATATAGTTTAAGGTGGTACTGTTACTTAATAGCTGGATGTAGAAATCCAGTAAGATAAGATTAGATTTATTGCCTGTCAGAAGAAAAAAAAATCGAGACAGGGGTTTTGAGCTCCTTTGCTCTAAAATAGCCATAGGTAGGGAGCTACCGCTTAATGGTTCCTTGAGAGGGCACACCAARAAGTTGGGATAAACAGTGTGAAAGAGGTTGTAAATTTAGGAAACAAGCAAAGGGCAAGAATGCAAATAACTGACCGGACTATCCTGGTCACCCACACGAAGGAAGGTTTCTCTGAAATCAGARCCAGGGCAGAAAAGGATATTAGGGAGAACAAGGAATGGAGACGGCCACATGGGAAACTTGCAACACGGAGRTAAACAGGTTTAAAGCAATGAATGATCCTTTTGCATGTTTGAGGTTTATTATCAGATAAGTCTGATCTAGATAAATAGCTATTTCTTAGTTAAAATTGGGTTCCAGAACACTGAAGTTGAGTTATGTGACATCAACTGCACAACACTTTGCCTATGTAAATCAATACAAAGCATGTGGAAAGTATTTCAAAATTCTTTCTCTGGGGGCATTTGGAGATTTCCTAGTGARTGATTTTTGCCTCAGGGACCCTCAGGGAGGTAGTTTGCGGTATAGTTCTTTCTATTAAATCAAAAGCAAGGCTGCACAGAAATTGTGCAATGGAGTGAAAASAGATTTCTAGTCCAGAGTGTGGGGCTGAGCTATCCTTCCTGCAGACCCTGGCTGAGCGGAGAAGCTGTGTGCCTGCCCTTGTTTTCGGCGTAGTGTGGCC
Source organism: Rhea americana (assembly GCF_003343005.1). Lineage (NCBI taxonomy): Eukaryota > Metazoa > Chordata > Aves > Rheiformes > Rheidae > Rhea > Rhea americana. Next base: position 14,276 of record NW_028186950.1, on the reverse strand, counting down.
CAAAGGGCTGGGATATGTTTCAGCAGAGTGAGTTCACAGTAAAATCACACGCAGCACATCCGTGCTAAGCTACCTAGGAGCGTGCTGAGCTGTGCRGGTCTTCCACAGATCCCTGGGGAAGGAGGCATCGGACACCTACATCTTCCCTCATTGCAGGATCGATCTGGGTGAGCCAGGACCTGCTGTCACCAATGCTGGGACAAGTGGTGCAATACACGTGTAGGGTAGGTTGGTGGTGGACAGTCATGCAACTCTGCAGGTACACAGTACCTCCAAGTTAGATCTAGCAAATAGATCACYACTGCAAATGCCTTCCTGAGTCTGGACGGTTACAGGGTACCAATATTCAAAATACAGTGCCCTATGCAATGAACATAGCGCATACCAGCTCMCTGAAGCAGGGACAGAGATCTGACTTCCACTGCTGTGGGATTTGTCCCATGTGCTTTAAATATTTGGGTACATGTGGAGGTCTTGATTTGAAATGAAAACAAGTAAGCAACTTGCTTATTTTCGTTTTCATGTAAAAACTTACAAAATAATGCTCTCMTGTGGCAAACAACACTTGCAGTCCTCATGCATGTATTTCTAAAGTGCGGATGTTGCTCAACATCTGGATGTCTAAATTYGAAGGTGTATGCTTAATGTTTTGCAACTGCTGTTTTGCAACTGCTGCAAACTTACTGTTTTGCTCTGCTTGTGTACAAATACAATTAATGTTTATGAAACCCTCAGAAAAATTCAGAGATATGTGTTATTACTTAAGGCRTCATACAGCATCCATCATAAATTAGGTTTAATTTATGGAAAAAGACGTTGCACATTTAATTTGCAGATTCCACGAATTCAAGTAGATTAGTATGCTGAAGATGGCCTGGAGTATGAGAAAGGCTGTTGTGATAAAATAGGGTCATTTAGAAATCACAGTAGAGGAAAAAGATCTCTGCTTCAAAATCTTGCGAGGTAGCAGCTTCTGTCTCACTCTAGCAAACTTTGACATCATATTTTTTGTGGATTTACTGAAATATAGGCCCATTCAAAAATGATCCACTTACATTTCTCCTTTTTTTCAATTATTTTGGATGTTTYTGGTGCAGAATCAGAGAGAAAAGTGATCCTTCCAAGAAGAGTTGCCACAAAACAGATATTTAAAAGCAAAATCGCTTCCCTGCATGGCCCGGGAAGACTCTCCGGAGGGGATCACAAGTGCATAAATGTTTAGCCTAGAAATARTCCTAGCTGTTACTGTTACTGATACTGTTACTGATAAATATTTGCTTTTGCACTGTTGAGTTGTGCTTATCCCAGTTGCAGAGTCTCTTTGTGCAAGTTGTCCCAGCGAAGTGACTGAGAGAGAGGGATACAGCTGCTGCCTTTGCCTGTACTTGCTTTGTAAGTGATTTTGTACTTTTTTTGCTCAGGGACAGCTTTGYAAGTAGGCTGGGAAAGTCATTTTAGTATTTCAGTGAATCACGCAAAAAATCTGTGTGCATCTGCCCTCCTCACCCCCCGGGAAGTTTCATAGGAGGTTTCATAGTGCTCTGGCCTGCAGAAGCCAGAGGCTTCCCATGACTGGCTTGGAGGCAGCGGCGTCTTTATTCCATGCAGAAAGGCAGTTTGGACAGATTCTCAAAAAAATGCAAAGATTTAGTAATATTGGGCAGTGATTTAGTTGCTGCTGGTCTGAGTGCTAATCCTCTGCAGGTGACAGCTACACTTGCAGGGGATTCTGAATGATTCAAAAATGAAGCATAGAGGAAAAAAGGAAAAACAAAAAGTGGACATTATGCTGCATGATAATGTTTAATGGGAATGAGAAGCTGAATATACATGTGCAAAATAAGGTAAGTAGGATATAGCCAGAAGMGTTCAGGACTTTGTGAGGGTCTACAATGTATCTCTAGGTCCATGATTTTGCACAGGTTGTTCTTCTTTCTCTGACTGATTGGAACTATTTTACAATAAAATCTGGTATTTAAATTGCTCGAAATGTCCCCTCCTCCCCCCCCAGTTTGCATAAAATGAAACATAGGCAGAAAGATAAGGGAAGCCATCACAGCATGGGTCTAAGAGGAAATAAAGCACAAGCAGGACTTACAAATGCTTAATTTTAAGAAATGCCAAGAAGAGCTGATAGTTTTTTTTTTCCCCTGATGGTAAATGCTGCTTCAGCGTAAATAYACATGTGAATTTCTATTTTGATAAAACTGCATTTTGGAACTCAAGATTCTCAGTCAYATAATTTGAATAGTTGGTTTTCTGCTTTTTATTTCAAGAGGAACTGATAATAAAAGTCAATGTTGGAATAAAAATTTTAATTTATTGAAAGTTAACATTTTTACCAAGCCAAAATATATTTATTTTTGAAAATTTTGATTCATGGAAAATTTCCTTCATATTTCATCCTAATTTTGACCTAATTTTGAATAAACCTCAAATACCAAAATTTCAATTTTGCGTAGTCTGGAAATTCTAGTTTGCATGTAGGTCTAGCACCAGGAAGTCATGCTTTTATTGACTCTCCTGGGAACTGTGGGAGCTCAGCACTTCTACAATCCKTTATCCATAAACTTAGTCGTGATCTGTCTTACTTTTCAATTCTGCTTTGCACATACTCCATGGATATTCATGTGGGATTTAGGCTGGCCTGCAAGTTCTATAGCAAAATGGTTTGGAGAATTGAAGTGAGAGTGGATTATAGTTTCCTGTATCAAAAGGTGATAATCCTGAGTTGTGCGCTGTCTCAGAACTACACAAGCCCCTAAATGCAAGAGATCCCCTGGAACCAAATAAGCTCCCGAGATCGAACAAGGCGGTAGATCCCACTATGGTTTGTTGAGGGAAAGTGGTGAGAATTGGGCCAGGATAAATCACAGAACGTGGTGGCGAGTCAGGGTCCACTATGTCCACTACTGTGTCGGGGTATTTAATGACACAGGTCTCATTGGAGGTGAGGGCAAACGGCTCAGGGCAGGTCACCCCCGACGGCACGCAGCACTCCTCGTAGAGAGACATGTGACGGGTGTAGACCTGAAACACAGAGGGAGGGGAGTGGAGAAAAGGCGGCTGTCAGTCCAGCAGCAAGTTTATGCATTAAAAAAAGACTTCGAGAAGGTAGATTTATAGCTTGGATATCATGATTACATGCAAATGGGAACTAGAAAGTGCAAATATTTTAGCTGATAGATAGATGTTCACCCAGTTTCCTTGTTCCATCCAGTAACTCTTCTTCTCAAGTAACCCTTTTGAACTTCTTTGCATCCTGATGATGTTTTTTAGATCACCTGATGATTTCTTTTAAATCACCCCCATTTTCATCTTAAAAGGTCTTGTCTTATTACTTCTCTTGTTCTCTTCCATTGACTTTATAACCTGTTCCACTGCTCTGTCTCACTTTTGCATATTCAAACACTATTAAAAGCCATATCCCAAATCCACTCCATGTTCCAACACTCAATTTTAATCCTCACAGTGCCCACCGAACCAAAACACCGAGGTGAAGTCTCATCTCACCTGKTTAGAAGTGGAACAGTAAGGATAGCGATCCTCCCAGCTTATTAGACCCATTACTTCTCCTCTGCATTACAGTATTTTATAATTGTATTCAAACACCCCTTTAAACCTATGGCTGATACCAAAGGGGCATCATATAATTATGCAGTCCTTGCCCTGAACTGTGCCCACACTAATTAGAGCAGGCAAACAGAGTGAGGGAGAAGTGATAATTATCTTGACTCTATCAGTGTGAAACTGATGTGGAAGAGATAAAGGGTTTAGCATAAAGGGTGGCCCTAAATTGATTTCCCTCATAAATCCCAATAATTATCCCTGGGAATCTGACAAAATTTAGTGGAGATTTCTTGTGTCTCCATCTAACCTTCTTGTTTTAGCCACACACCATCATTGTCTTCTATAATCCTCAAAGCTGCATCTTCAGCATTTTCATGCCAACTAACCCTGTGCCATTGACTTGAAGGCAACCACAGAATATTTTGCCAGCTGAAGATGTGGCTCTGAAATTGTTAGTTTTGCATTTGACTGGAGAAAGATTTGCTACAGGAGGTCAGTCCAAGAGCAAGTATCCTCGCGTGGTCTCATGCGGATGAACAATTTGAAAAAGCTTATCCTACCACATATGGAGAAGAGGTGAAAGAGCATCTGGACACTCCTTCYAGATCTGGAATTCAACACTATAAATGTTTTTTAAACAAAAACAGTTGTACAATGATTTTTAGTAAGAAAATCTGAGTTCTAGTCTGCACAAGATTTTGAAAATATTTAGGGCAAATTCTTCAACTGTTAGAAGAGATTGTAGCTTCCTTGAGGACAACTGAGGGTGAAGAACTTTAAAAAAAATTTTTTTTCAATGACAATTTATGTTTAATGTGATATAGTCCTTATAATATGAAAGAATACTTTCCAGTGTCAAATTACTGAGACTTTTCAGAGCTGTGAAGGAACTGTATATATATCATCCCTGGTATAAATGAACTATTGCCCTAAAACATTAACACAGCTTGCAAATGCCAGCTTTCATGTCTCAAGTTTAAAACTTCTATTGACATAAAACTGAAGGACAATTGAAAGTATCTTTCTGGAACAATATCCCTTACCATTTCCTAAGTTCAACCTATCATTTGATAATATTTAGATAGCAATAAGTAAWTGATTCAAAATTGACTTACCTGGATCACCAAGGAGAAGAGTTTAAGAAAAGTGATTGGAAGAGTTCAATGTAGCAAATGCTTTTATACACTTAGTCAAATTGCCTGGAGGACGTGACACCCTCTTTGCATGAAGTCCTAATTAGTTGCAAAACAAACCTCTCTGCATGCATAACTTCTGTAAGGAACGAAACTGTTTTGCTTGCTGTTTGTGTTTGTTAGCTCTGCCATCCTCACAYAGTGCACCTTGCGTATTACACCCTGCAGCTAATTAGCTTTAACATTTCGTGGGATATAAAACTATTGATATACTTCATTAATCACACTTCAGTTATAACATGAATTGACCAAACATTCAGTTATTTGCTGTTTTTTTTCCTGCTCAAGTTCAATCTGTGAAAAAGATTCAAGGGGGCATCAGTAATGCGATTTGTGGTGAGGGAACAGGATTTTATTTTAATTTCACAAATCTTAACTATTGTTCAGTGTGTAAGAAAARAGAGTTTGCCTCTGAAACTCCCCCCCACACAGCTTGACTTTAAGCTGTTCTCCCTGACAGTGAATACACAATGTGCGTCAGGAGGAGAGCTGAACAAATTCATAGCGATTTTCCCAATGAGACYGGTCATCTTTGAGCGGGATGTGCTCCCAGGGAGAGAGCTCTGTGTTCTCCACTTTCGTCTTTACAAATAGCACTTGCACAAAATGTAACTGGAGCAGGTGGATTCATGTCAGCTCTCTTTGTAGGGTTTGACCATGTTGCAATTAAAAGCAGGTAGTTGTCACCAATAGCTTTTGGTCATTGACTCAAAGCCATGGTGAAGTCATGGAGCATTGCTGAACTGTGAGTTTTTGCCCAGTCCCAACAGACTGGACAGGAGCCTGGGACTGGTGGTTCCATCTAGGCTTTGTTCTTCTAGGACAATAACAAGGTGAAGACTAAAAAAAACTACACAGGAAATATATCTGTCCTGATGACAATTTGTTTTTAACACAGATGAGAGAAATAAGTTCAACCTGAGACTACTCAAGAGGCCTTGAAACAGGAATTTGAGATGAATTTTTGCTTTGATTTTTGAGAAATTCAGCTGGCCTTTTTCTTTCTCTGGCTGCCCTTCTCCTCTGCAGATATTGCTCCTGAAACAAATGAGACTGAAATCAGTTTGTTTCACTGATGACCAGTTTAGAAAATGAGGGCTCTCAGTTTGTTGAGGTTCTGATGAATGAGGCAGAGGCTATTATACTACAGTGAAAAACATTTTAAAAAAAGGCTTTAAAGAGGAAAGCAATATGACAGAAATATCATGTTAAGCAAGGAGAAGGGAGTCGCTATTCTCTGGGGAACGTACTTCCCGTAAAGCTGCCAGTTAGTGCAGCTCCTGCTTTTTGTCTAACAGTCACCTGAAAGGTGAGCCCATAAGTCTGTAAGAGTTTTTGTTTTTCTTTTAAATACAAATAAATGAAAGCTATTTTTAATTAAAATCCTATTGCACTACCAAGGACATGGATCATTTACATATGTGGGGACACACTTAACAAGTACGGTACAACTCACTGTGTTGCATTCTCATACCTGATGCCCAATACTTTGTCTGAATAAATGACTGGGAAATAATCTGAAATCTTTTGTTCTGTTCATGAGTCCCCATAAATACTTTTGCCCAGGGACCCCTGCCAAGCTCTCAAGCTACAGATAATTTATTATAGGAAGGAAAATTTTAGGTAAGTAATAATTAAGAACAAAGGAATCTTGCCTCCAAGTCTGCAAGGCAAGGGAGGCAGGACCATTGTCTTCAGAATAAGCATGATGGTTGCCCTTCAGTTTGAATATAAATCTTACTAATGGAAAAAAATGCTTTTGACAGCAGTGTTTCTGCCATGGGGCTCTAGAGACTGTCAGTTGCTTTTAAGGCAGTGAAGTTTAGTATGGGGCTAAAAAGCTTCCTGGAACTGGAGTAAAAACTATCTGGCTACCAACAACCTGGCTGAGAGGGCTCAGGTCTGGACCTCCCAAAAGGGGAAATCGTCACTTTGCCCAGACATTCAGGTGGGTGTCCCAAAGGGCCCTCCTGCAAGGGGTGGAGATGCACCAGCCACACTGGAGACCGGGAAGATCTAAAGCTGAAATACATTATTCATTAGCACTTCACAGGTTCATCCTCCCCCCCACATACTTTGCTTTAAACCACTGAGCTCAGTGTGGGAGTTGTTCYGAGAGAAGGAATACTGTTTCTTTCTAAGTGCCTGTGTGGTAATTTAGACCRTTTGCAGTTGTGCTTTCCCTTTTGAGAAAAGGTAGCAAGTCTGGAGTAAAAAGGTGGGTTTGTGATTCATGCTTATTGTTGTCTGATCTGTTCTTTTTTCATTAATATGTTTTTACACCTTAGCTAGGTTATTTTGTGTGYAGTTTTCTGATTAAAAATAGGCTTTTTTGGGGGTACCAGGTGAGCAGGGAGGAAAAGCGGGTAGGAATGTCCTTAAATCTACTCATACAACTGATCTACTAAAACACTGCCCYGAAACTGAGGGATTGTGTAGTACTAAAGCTGTGAAGCAAGGCTTGTTCAGCTGAAAAACTGTAGGTATAAAGTCATGTATGTATGTATATATTAAAAAATGTATTTAGTAAGATTCTGGTTCTTGTAATTTGACCATAGATAGATAAAACGGTTGATGTTGTCAATATAAAACTTACACCTTATGCTGCTTGTAAGCTGAGTCTGGGTAAACCTGAAAGCCCTATAACTAAAAAAAAAAAAAGTCAGTCTTTAACCAGGCTCCATAAAACAGCGTTGTCACGATCCTCAGTGAGGAAAGCTATTGCATTCAGGAGATCCCTTAATTATTGGAAGCTTCCTAGTTGCTCAGTTTCATAGATGAAGTRGCAAAATGTCCCAGGACTGTCCTGGCAGCGGGATCCACGATGGGAGAGCCCCCGGGAGCCGGCACGAAGGCAGCTCTGAGAGCGAGGGTGATGGTGGGTCCCTGCTCTGTCCCTGGGTCCAGGAGGGTGAATCGGTCCTGGACGTGACCTGAACCATGGTGCTGCCCAGTGCACAGCTGCTGGCAAGTGCTTAGTGAAAACCTGACATTTTTTAATAGACATTGCAGGAAGATAGCTAGAAATAGGCAGCAAAAAAAGCTTAGCTGCCAACTATGCTGATCTTCTGCCACTTAATCATCTTGAGCCAATAATCCAGGTTTAGCCTAACCTCCTTTTACATGACTTCTCACTCCTTTCTAAAYACTATTCCTGAAACTCATCAGTGCTTCCTGCTCATTGCATTCTTTTTTTTCCTCAGCCCCTTATATCGCGCTTTATATTGTGAGACTCCTTGAGATTTGCTCTTTTGCAGTTTTGGGCCATATTTAAAATGTYAGCTAGCACTTCCCTTGCAGCTTAATTTTTTTATTGCCTTGGGCAAATTTTAATTCTAATTATTATCCAGGTTTAATAAAATGAAGCGCAGAGGCTAAATGAATTGTCAGAGGTCACTTGGTGAGCAAATGGAAGAGCCTGGAGTAAAACAAGCTTTCCTTATTGGCATCTATCTTATTATTTGTAATTTGAATTCCAATAACTCTTTGAAACCATAACTAAGATTGCATTGCATCAGGAAAACAAAGGCAAGTCTCTGCACTGAACAACAAGCCTTCAAACTGATTAGATATGAGAAACAAAAGAGAAATAATTATCTCTTCTACAAATGCAAATTTAATGCATAGGTATTAAGGGAGGGGCTCTCAGTTCGGAAAAGCACAGTAAGCACTTTTTGATGTGGCCTGAAATGCCTTTTCCAGCTTTACATAAGCAATCTGTGGCAGTGAAAAAGTAAACACAGATTTCCTGAGTTCTAATAATTGATTTAACTCCAGGAGTCTTCACTACATCCACATTCTCCCAGTGCTGTTACTGCACTAAACTGAGGATTTGGTGCAAAAGCTCAGCCTGTAGGATGACTAAAGTGTGCATATATGACCATGGCTAAACCTGTGATCGGAAACCTAAGTGTCCTTCTCTCCGGGACTGCTATTTCTAGACAAGAGTTCTGAAATGGAATTGGAAATCCTAGTATTGCAGAGATCTGCTTCATCTGAGCAGCAAGTAGCCCTTCCCCAGGGCAGGAAATCTCAAACTGAGATTTTCCCCCCATCACCCTTACTTGGAATGAATAGTGAACATTGATGTTCCTCTCCCCCCCACCTCAACACAAAATAGAGAAAAGAGCTTCCAGGTTTTCAAAGGTGCTTAGTGTATTTAAGATGCCWTCTCCAGTTAAAGATCAGTGGCTTCATTTGTGTATTTTGAAACCTGAGCTGTCTTTTAAGAGATCTGCAATTACCAATGCCTGTAAATTAATAACTACAGAATAATGATCTTTATTAAAAGAAATCCTTTTAATGAAAATCCTACTTTAAAAATTATCCCTAAGGTATTGTTGGTTACTAAGGAATAATTGTCTTAACTTACCTAACCTTGGTTTACTTACTTTGCTGAAAAGAATAGTTAGAGAAACAAAAAAAGCAAGCAAATAAAGGAAAGAATAAGGAGAGAAAGGGGAGGGCTGTGTTATGGAAACCTTCTTAAATTGACTGAAGTATTTAAGAAAACTCTTGTGTGTGTGAGGTCCTATTTAGTTATTCATTTTTTATTTATTTTATTTTTTTACTGGAACAAGAGTTGCATATTCTCTGCACTTATCAGACTAGCCTGATCTGCACATTTTCTGACCCTCGCATTATTCCTGCGTGTCTCTTCCATTAGAGATATACAAGAGCCTAAGCCATTGCTGATATCATTCTCCTGACTCCTCTGAAGTGGCCTCCAGAATTAGAAGATCTTTATTTCGCTACTCTTTTATCAATCTGAGAATATGAATAGTTCAGGGAAATGGATATTTTCTCTCTGATGTCCCAGGTGGGCGCTCTGCTGCTCCCCCCCCCCATGCCCCTAACTGCAAACTAAACTAAATGCGGTGTGTGGGTCGTGTATTCTCACACAGTTATTCTTTCCTGTTTTAAGATATATAGGAAAGAGCAAGAGAACAAGCGCACTTTGGTGTAATTTGTGAGAAATTAGTATTGTCTGAGAAAGTTTAGGATTGCTCTGTTGTGCCAGTTGCCTGTTTGGAGAAACCTATCTTTGGCCAGTCCTTGTTCTGTGAAAACTATCCAGGTTTTTAAGTTTCTGAGAGGCGTCAAAAGGATTCAAGTGGGAAGGAGAGAAATGTTACAGGAAGATTGTGGTCTCTAAGGGTCTATTATTAAAATTGCTGTTTTTTTATCTACTGTTTGAATAGTGCTAAAATCAGGAGAAATATTCTGATTTAAACCTACTGATATGTTGGCTTCATGGTTTTRAAAGTGCTCTTAAAGCAGTGTAAAGCTACTTTTCAAATACAAATCAAACAAATGAAGTATGATGCAAGCACCTAGAGAATGTACATTAATAACCTTGACACACATTTCAGGGTGACTTTATAACTCTATTCTAAAGCCTTGCAATCATGCTGGATACTTAAAATATGATAATAAATGTTTTGCATTTATAAATCACTAATGAGGCGTTTCAAAGTGCTTTTAAATCCTTTAATCTGAAACTTCCGCAGGCTGTTCCCAATGACTGTCATTGCTTTACACCTCTCTTGCAGGAGTAATTTRAAAGATGAAGACCACAGATTAAATGAGTTATTAAAAACATAGTAAATGAGAAAGTTAAATGGTTTTCAGAGAAAGTTGGTAGAGCATGAAAAGGTGAGCGTGAACACTTCTTGTGTTAAAATCTCCCAGTATCCCACCAGGTAAGATGCTGTCACTGCTGRAATACCATCTTACCCAGACAGACTTACTTGCATGGTTGCAGCAGCTTGTACTTAAAACCTGCAAACTGTTCAGTCCCAGCATTAGGAGAAATGGAGTCCTCTGCTGCTCCTCAGTCTGGTCCAAGCAGCTAAGGAAAATGCACACGGCCAAGAAGACTGTCTGCTGCAAAATTATACATCAGTCTGTGAATGAATAACACTTCCTGTGGATAGGATCCAGATTCTTTGAAGTATAGGAGTGTTAAAGGAAAAAAATTTAGGACCAGAGAAGAGAAATTTCTTCTCCCTATATATCATGTAATGTGAACTCACTCCCCTAAGCCTGCAGGTTCCTTGGGTACTGACTAAAGTAGTAGGTGCAGGAGGGTAAACCTTTCTTTAGGCTCACTAAAATAGTAGGTACAATCTTTTGGTGTTACTTCACACAGTTCAGTGATTTCCCTGTAATCCCACCTCTGAGTCTCCAATGAGCCTGGCTCTGGAGCCAGGAGGACTGCAGGAGACATCCAGGGAGACAATTTAAAAGAAGGGATCCAAATTGCTCCTGCTTTACAACTTAAATGGTGCTTATTTGCCTCTACTGGTATCCAAGGTCAGCAGGGACTACTTAAGGGGTGAATATGATCTAATATGAATGCGGTGTTGGGGGGGGACCCAGACAAATCCTGCGTTATGAGGCAAGAAATCATGACCTGATTAGAACCTGACTAGTGCAATGACTTGTGACTTTGAACCCTTTATTTTAAAGGGATCATATTACTCAATTCATGGGTGTCTGAAGTCAGTGCTACATTTTAAATATAATAACACAGCATTTTGCATTTATAAACCATTAATGAATACTTGTGATATGACAGTTGATCTAAGGAGGCCACAGAACTTTCTGATAAGACTTAYTGCCTGAAGGATCCCTCCAGCACACCTCGTAATTTAGAAGGGATTTACAGAGAGAAAAATTTGCTGCTCTATTTAAGAAGCAAACAGGTAGAGGGTAAACAACTCCAGACAGGAAATCCGTCCGTAAGGAAGGGCAGAGCCAGACTCTCAGGGAACATGAGACACTACCCAATCAGCTCGTCCCACGGGCTGACAGCTATGACTTCTGACACAGGAGCGAAAAGACGAATTATGCAGAGATGAGAAAAGTTCTTGTTATCCTCGGTGGCTGCGGCTGTTCATCCAGACCCTTAATCAGGATCAGTGCCCAAATAAGCATTGCAGAGGCCAACAAAGCTTGAGCATAGAATGACATGTTGTCTATCAGAAAAGGKTAGGATGGCCGGAACTGCCCCTTTCTAAAAAAAGAAAAAAGTTTTTTTTTAAAAAAAATCCAATTTTGATTGGTGAAAGACAAAGGGAGGAAAGCCATAATTCATAGGATATGTATAAAACAAATCTTGGAAGTAACAGAGACAGTCGTAGAACTATTGGCAGCAGGCTAGTGCTTGGGAAATTGGGTGGTTTGTGTTGTTGAGTTCCCCAAAATCATATTCCAACCTTATTTTATTGACTAGTGCTTCATATAGTCATAAAAAGTTAGAGTAGTTGAGGATCAGCTCCCGAAGTTTTATAAAGAGTTCTTATGGCAAACACAAAATCACTTTTTTATGAAAAAWTTAATAACTCTGGTTTATGAAACTATTAAATATTGCATGCCTAGGGAGTAACCACGACTGAAATTTAAAGTGATGTTATTGTCTGAATGATGTAACTATTTGAATTTTGTCATATGCTTGGAATATTTACATAGTATATTCACTTCATRTGTCTCAACCATTAATGAATATTTYGGACTAACTTTGAAGTTCTTTCCTTTAAAGAAGCCAGAAGAGAAGCTTCAATATTGTTATACAGCCTAAGGGATCTGCAAACAGACACACCTCGGTGGTTTCTGAATATATAATRGAAGAAAATGGAAAATCAAGATTCTGATATTACCGGGTAGAAGAAATTATTATAAACAATATACTTTTATAGAATGAAATAATGTTTTATAAAAACATTCCATCACTCCTGGAAGTCAGCACTCATTCCAGTCCAATGATTGCTACAGGACACATTCCTGAAGAATGTTGAGTAGTATTTTTTTCACTGAGAAATATTCTGTTTTATGCCTTGGACTATTGCAGTCTCCATTGCCGTCATGGATGATTCAAAGACTTACTGTGTGAAGAGTTTTCTGTACTATGCAGGACTCTGGAGTGTCTGATCTTGCACAATGGATTTTAATTGATATCCTGGATGTTCAACTCAATCTCTGGCCAGGTAGAAACAGCTGAGTTGTCTAATTCATTGTCCTTGCTCAGTTTGAAATGAGAGTCTGTAAAGTCTAACAGCTTTTGGTCTTGGCTTTTTGAGCCAATTCTAAGTCTAATTGCTGTCAGGAGAGGGTTCAGGAATCTCCTAGGAAGCTGTTGTTCCCTTTCAAGACTATGTAAAATAAGAGAGCTCCTCCAAGCAAATCTTGACTTACTACTGGAAGAGAGAAGGAAATTAAAAAAAATATATATATAAATAAATAAATAAAAAGGCGCTGTGAAGTCTTCTGTAAAAGTTACTCTGCACGTCAAGGGGTATTTTTAACCGTGGCTTGTGGTCACCAGTTGGCTTGGAAAAATATATATATATAATTTAAACATTTTTGGTGCTACCGTACTATGTGTGTGTAACTGAAAGTAAATGGGTGTTTTAGAAAATAAGAAGAGAGCAATGCAGTATGGTACTCTTAAATCTCCCTGTATTTCCTAAGTCTGGCCTGAACTTTCTAAAGTAAGACTATGAAAAAAAAAAAACCCAGCTGTCCTATTGAAAAACCTCTAAATGAAAAAAACAACCATTTTATTTCAGAAATTAATTATTTAATGTTGGCTCACAAACCAAAAAATAAACAGGAAAGTATGCAGGAAACGTAAGTATTCAAATAATATCTCTCCACTTCAGCATCTTGATGATGTAAGACTTCAAGTGTCCGAACACTTAATGAAAGCTCAGGATGGGCTTTGAAGTTTTTCATCTTTCAGAGGCCTAGCACCAAAAGCAATGCTTTTATTTCTCAAGAATTCTACACAAGATCTCATAATTTAGGGCTATGTTGCTTCACAACAATTAACTGCAGTGTGATAGGGGAGAGATCTTGGTGATGATATTCAGCCTGGTCTCCTTATGCTTTTATATAGCTAATAYGTATGTGCAAAATACCTTCCAAGAAGAGACACAAATTACAGTGTAGCCCAATACTAGGAAATGGTGAAAAATACCTGGAAATTAGTTTGTATAAAACACAAATTTTCCAATGATATTTACTGTGAGTCTGGCATGATTCTCTTTACCAAATGGCCCTGTGAAAGACAAGGCAATGATTAACTGAGAGAGTGGAGGGAAAAAAATATATTTTTATAAACAGAGTGGCATAAATATATAAATGATGTGACTTGACAGGAATCTGTTAGATATTATTTTCATCTTCATGCCATATAAAAGAAGGCTTAGTGGTGGAAGGGACATGACATTTGCAATGAAATGAAGAGGGGGCATGGAAGGAAAAAAAGACAAAAGCCTGTTCTGTGAGAATAAGATGATTTGCCTGCAAGATGAGCGTGTTGGGAAGCACATCACGTGCGCAGAGGGCGTCTGTGGGCCTGGGGCATCYGGAGCAGCATAAAAGRCAGCGCGACTCCAGGCCCTCTCATCCACTCCTCTTGCCTTCTCCTCCTTGGTGAACCAGGTGAGCTGCTCTCCCCTTTGCCTCTCTCTCTGCTCCGTCTCCTCCTCGTGCTGTGGGCCTCCACCA
>NW_028186949.1:8188-23960 GCF_003343005.1 Rhea americana | reverse complement strand
CAAGTTGCTACAAGTCCTACCAACAGGAACGAAAACTGTGGCTCAAAGCGCTATCCCAGAAAATGTCAAGCTTTGCCTTGACATGAAGGAGCAAGGGAAAGGCACCTTCTGAATGAACATGCAGCTAGAGGCATTCCCGTTTCTTTCATGTTGGCGAGGGAGGGCAGGAGCACTTACAAACTTGCATAAACTTCCCAGAAAGTAAAATAGTCATGGGAATTGATTTGTCTTCAATAGCCAAGAGTAAAGAAAGACGGGTGGGCCTGTGTGGCATTAGACTAGCTGAGTGATCGTTTTTACATCCCTAAGTGCTCAGATCCAGCAATTGCTGGCATTCTCCGTGCCCTAGCTGCTTACAGAATTCAAAAAGCCTTTGTCAGCAATAGGGCCATGAATACTTGGTTGGGAAGCTTCCTTGCTTCGGAACACTTCCAGGCAGAACTAGTGATGTCAGTTCCGAGAAGAAAGTCGTGTCAGCGGTTGAGTGACTGAAACCCCCCCACCACAATGCTTCTAACAGGTCTGATTTATTTTCATAAGGCTTGCCAGAGCAGTGCAAAGTCACCATAGTCTAGAAGTGMCCCCCATATGCCCCCCGCTTTCCTCTGCTCTTAATGTTCAAAGCTGCTGCCCAAAGCAGCAGGACAAGGAATGGCCAGCATGACCGGCCAGCACACCTGCCTTTGTTTCCTTAAGTCTTCTGCTCCCCACCATAGGCAGACCATGCAGCGTTATGCAGAGCTTGAAAAGCAAATGCAGAGCTTTCAGCAGGTTGGAACGGCTGCATCAAGCAGCCTGCCGATGGAGAAGACTATCTTGACCTAAGTTCTCAGTCTTCTTTAAAAATCAGTGCAGACTACACAACGGGCAGCATTCAAAACTGGATACAAATACAGGTGATTTAATGACCTACAGACCATGGGAATATGGAGCGTCATAGCCAACGCTGTCTTTACAACCACAATTGCTCCCAACAGCTTCATTTACACTAAGCAGAAAACACTGCATGGAATTTCCCATAGAAACAAGAACTCACCTCCACTTGCATGTCAAATGAAATGAAACTACTTTGAATCATGTACCAGAAGCAACTAAAAATATATGAACATTTATCCACAGACTCTCTCTCTAACTAAATTACCTATGTGTATCAAGAAAATCGTTTCTATACTTCACAACGAAATTGCCAAGTGACAGTTTCTGGAAGGGGATTCTGGCTTCAAGTGCAGAACACAAGGATTTCAGCTGCTACCTCCAGAATCGTCTCATCACTGGCCCCCAAAGCATGCCTTCCTGAAAACTGCTGGCTAGTGGAAGTCTCTCTAAGGCTGAGGATCACCTCTCCCAAAGAAAAAAATCTTGGTGCCTCTATACGGAGGTCAGACTGCCACGGTTACAAGGCTACAATTGTTCCATTACTCGGTGCTGGGAGTGACACCACTGCCGATAAACAAGAGCTGTCACTAGCTGTACGCCCACCAACCTGTTTGTTCTTTTGCAGACAGGGCTTTGTGACGAGCACGTGTAGATGTAGCTCTTTGTGTGGGAGAAGCAAACAGCCCTGAATAAAATGTCTTAGCTTGTCCCAACTCCACTGAAAGCAAAAAATTTACAAGAATATTGCACATGCTTTTCAGGTACACCTGGTTCGTCAACAAGGCAGGAAGTGGGATGGGTTTCACCGTCTTGAACTCCAGACCAGAGGAAAGTTCCAAGTGTTTTTTTACCAAGGCTCAGGGCAAGTGAACTAAATGCACACCTGCTTCTGAAGGAGAACTGAAAGTCAGAACAGAGCACAAAAAGCAAGCGGGCTCTGCTACTAYRCTTTTGAGGACACACAGGTCATTTGTTTTACTTCTGCGTGGACATCTTTCTTTCAAACTTGGGAAGTTCAGCTGCAGAAACAGCAAAGCTTATTCTGTGAAACTTTGATAAGAGCAGTGCAGTGAAACCCCAAGAAGGTATTGCAACAAGTAGAGAAAGAAACTGAGTTCTAACCAGGCATCTAAGAAAAACTGTGGAGATTTTTACTTGCAGAATGAAGGCAAGGAATTGAAATAAACGTGGTGCGCAGGTGTATAGATTTTTCTTCACAAAATTATGCCCCACCTATACACAAGAAACTGGCCCTTCAGAGAGSTTCTGTGAATATCGCATTTTACAGTGCGGCTTGATCCTGCACCACGGTTTTGCTTGGGTGAAGGTTATGCCGCTTCCGAGTATCTTCGCCACCTTCGGCTTCTGGGTGTTCACCTCCTTTGGACAACCCTGTACTTACAGAACCTAGATAACATTTCTTATTTGTGTGTGCACATCTACACTGTCATTCAAGAACCCATATCCCCAGTAGTTCAGCTCATTTCCCTTTTAGGTGAGGCTCTGGGCTGGAATGTGGGGAAGGAAACGGAAAGCCAGAGCTAACCGACAATTTCTGCCTCAGGTTCTTGAGTTTCTTCCTGTTGCTTTCCTTGGGAGTATGTATCCAGATTTTCCTAATTAAAGGGAACAAGAACAATCAGCCCCAATTACACTGCAGCTTGGTGCCTACCTAGTAACTTTATCCAAATGCTGCATATACACAAAAGAGTAGAGTCAGATACAGTTCTACTTCACAAATAGCAATGAAGGATCCATGGAGTACAACCCCCAAGTGTTCCTTATTTTCACAGGAGGTACAGATTGCATCAGCTTGCCTTTTTGCAGGCAAAAACATACCAGAAAGTGGGATGAGAAATGGAAAATGTTTCAACAGAAGAACTGCAAATGTGTATTTAGTTCGGGGCTCCCTTGCCTCTCCGTATTCAGTTTTGTTCATGGCCCAGGAAATGTTGAGAGAAGAGGCTCAAAAAATGATATGCCTAGCAGGCAACAGGAGACCAGAAGAATTCCATTTAGCAGAGCAAAACTGAGGGAGAGGAAACACGGTTGCAGGCTCTAATCCTAACAGAAGTTACTGTAGTGRCAGAGGACCACGGGCTAAGCTCACGGGCAATGCTGGCCCAGGAACAGACACACCTGAAGTAGCCAACAGGAAAGTTATCATTAGAGAGCAATAATGCAAGTTCTTTTAGACAGCAGTAGGCTTTGGAAGAAGTTACTTCAGCTAAGTTAAAACTGCCACGGCATCATTTTGCTGAGTGAAATAYGTTACTTACACAGAAAGGGTAAGATAAGTGCAGTTGTACTCCTTCTGCAACGGGAAAAGCCTGGAAGCATGTGGAGTCCATCATCTTCTCCATGTACACAGAACAGGAAAGGGAAGCAGGCATGAGAAAGTGTTTGAAATAATACATATAATCAGCATGACATTCTAGTACAAAATGATGGAGTCAAATGGACACTTAGCCAGGGTGTTGAAAAATAAATAAAAATGAGATCAAATATTAACATCATTCTTTAAAGCACTGTTTCAGAACCGGTGTTGGACGATTTGCAACCACACGCTGTACTGAGGTTTAGTTTCCCTACTGCTGGGTGCTGTGAAAAATCCACTTAAGGAGGAGGGAAACAGAAAGAGTGTGAAGGCCTGTTTTGAATGACGTGCTGCTCAGGAAGAAAGATTCCCAAAGACCAAGCTCTGCAACCCCGAGAGCACCCTTTTACGGAGGGCTCCCACAGCCAGCAATTATCACCAGGACAGATCGCTTACATAGGAGCATACAGGGAAATCTCAGCCTACCTAGTTCATACAAACAGCTCTGGTGGCCAAGAATAAGTGCTCCTCTCCAATGTCCTCCTCGGAACGTCACCAAACCACCTCTTGCACTGTCTCACCACCTCCCCTCACCTTCTCCTGCTCAGGGCACAGTGGTCCCTCCAGAGCAGAGAGGTGGCAAGAGCAGCCCCCAAGACCTGRGCTCAACTCAGGCTCGCTGGGAAATCTGGGGAGAGGCAAGAGGTGCCTGGAGAGAGGGGAGTTGTACCTGTATCAGTGTCCTGTACCCTGTCTCCGCACAGGTCCCTTCAGTCCTTCCATATCCTTGGAATATGACCTCAGACATGGAGGTGATGGGAGGGGAGGGGAGGGGACAGGAGAAAGGCCCAGGCTGGAGTGCTTCAAATGAGGTGAGACTCCTGGAGAAGTGACTTTGGGTACTCCTGTGCTCCAGGACGAATGCGAGGCAGCTGTTCTGCTTGGCCGTGTTGCATGTATTAACACTGAGAGATTATGCTCGTGTGACCTCTGGGCTTAAGTCTCTGCTCCTCCCATGCCGCGCTGCCTCGGCGCCCGGTGCCCTCCGACGGCCCCATGTCCATCGCCTGACGCCCTCACCACCTGCGTCCCCCTGACGACTAGCCTCCTTGCTTGCCAGCTCCCTTGGATGCTGCCGGTAGGGACACAGCTGCCTGAGCCAAAAACCCCCATCACTGACACAGTGGCCTGCACTGAAAGCACTGTTAGGGACACAGTTGCCTGCTCTGAAAGTGCCGTTGCCGAAACATCCGCGTTCTGCAAGGCGGCCGCTGCCGGGACACCTGGGCCCCTCGGAGGACTGGCCTCGTCCCCTCCTGGGCAGCGCGGGCAGAGCACAGGGCATATATCGACACACGCTGCCAAGCAGCTGCCGCTGCCGCTCCCGGGGCGGCAGCCCAAGGCAGATGGCAGGGCCGATGCTGTGGCGTGGGGCAGGGCAGATACCACGGCAGGATCCCAAGGCAGATCCTGGGGCAAGGGCCAGGGCAGAATCCTGTGGCAGCCCAGGTATCATCCTACTGCAGTTCCCAGGCAGGGTCCTGGGTCAGCTGCCCAGGATTGCAAACCTGTGGGGCCTTGCCTTGCTGCCTGGACCCCAATCCTGACACAGACCCTGTCCCAGCCCCCGACCCCTGCCCAGTCCCTGCCCTGGTCCGTAATCTGGACCCGATTCTGGATACCCTCCCAACCCCTGACCTGGACCTGTACTATGGACCAGTCCCCGACCTGGCCCCCAACCCAGACCAGGACCTTGGACCAGTCCCTGATCTGGACCTAGTTCCTAGACCAGTCCCTTACTCGGCCCCCAACCTGGATGTGGACCCTTACCTTGGACCATTCCACTACCTGGACCACGTCCCCTGCCTGGTGTCCGATCCAGACCCGGTTGCATACCCCCACTTGGCCCCCAACCTGGATCCTGGTCCACACCCCAGTGCAGAAGCAAGTCCAGAGCCAGATCCTGGACCGGTCCCTGACCCAGACCCAGATCCCAGCCTGATGCCCAATCTGGATCCAGTTCTCTATCCCCACTTGGCCCTTAAACCAGATCCTGGCCCGCTCTCTAACACGAACCTCAGTCCCAGCTGGGTCTCTTACCCAGTCCCCAGCCCAGGCCCAGACCCAGCCCGATCCTCAACCTGGACCTGGATCCCAGCCTGGTGCCCAATCCAGATCTGGTTCCATATCCCCACTCGGCCCCTGACCCGGCCCCCAACCTGGCCCTTGATCCAAACTCGGACCACAGTCCCATCCCCGACCTGGTCATGGTCCTGTATCCCCATGCGGACCCTGTCCCAGTCCCTGCCCCAGACCCCAGTCGAAATCTGGTCTGCAGTTCAGTCTCCGACCAGGACCTGACCCATGCTCCTGGGTGGCCCCGCAGCTGCTCCCATCCCTTCCCATCGCCACCACCACCGCTGCCACCACTGGGAACAGCCGAGCCGCCACCGTCTCACCCCAGGGCCCCAGCCCCAGCCGCTGCTGCCAGCGCCCTCCCGCTACCGACCCAGGACCCCACTGCTGGCCCCAGCCCGAGCCCCCCGCGCAGCCCCACGAGCAGCCACGAGCAGCCCCTGCCCATGGCAGGCATCGCCCAGACACCTCCGCTCCTCTCAAGCCATGCTGCCTCAGCACCTGGCGCCCTCCGATGGCTCCATGCCCATTGCCTGACGCCCTCACCACCTGCACCCCCCAACGACTGGCCTCCTCCTCGCTCGCTGGCTCCCTCAGACGCTGCCGGTAGGGACACAGCGGCCTGCTCCGAAACCACCATTACGGACACAGCGGCCTGCTCTGAAACCACTGTTGCCATGACATCCGCATTCTGCCACGCCACCGTTGGCTCTGTTGGCTCATATAGGGAAATTCCTGAGAGGCTGCATCAACTTTTGGGGACTATGATGCTAACTCCTAATCGTAACTGGGGAGATGTGCAGACGCTATTGAATACTTTCTTGACGGGAGAAGAAAGGAGGCTGGTTAATTGATAAGGCAATTAAGAAGAGGGTGAGAAAAAAGGATGGAAGGGGGATCCTGAGGTCTGTTTACCCAGCAGAAGGGATGCAGAGTGGGCTCCAAATAGGAGCAGGGTCTGGGAGTTATTGAAGCAATGTCAACAGTTAATTCTCTGTGGGGTTTGATAGGGGGTTCCAAAACCAAAGACTGTATCCAAGTTGTATGAAGTAAGGCAAGGGCCTGAAGAAAATCCCTCGGCCTTTTATGAAAGATTATGTGAGACAGCCAGAAAGTAGAGAGATTTGGATTCAACTGAGGGAGCAAATTAAAGAAAATTTAATATGCTCTTTGTTGGCCAGTCAGCTGAGGGCATTAGAAAGAAGCACAGAAGGCAGCTGGAGCTGGGGGAATGTTGGTTTCACAGCTGATGGAAAGAGCGTATAAGGAATATAATACTGGAGATGAAAAGGGAAAAAGAGAAACACAAAAGCGAATGAAACTACAGGCCTTTCTCTTGGCAGCAGCCCTTTGGGGAGATGAATTCCAAGGTAGGGGCAGGCGAAGCGGAAGACAGAATAGAGGAGGAAAAGGTGGGAGGGGAGGGAGGCCAGGAAGAGGCCTCTGCAGGCCCCCTTTGGGTCCAAATCAGTGCGCAATTTGTGGGCAGGAAGGGCATTGGAAAAAATGAGTGTCCAAACCGAAGAAGGATAACAAAGCCCCAGAGCCCAGAAAACACCAACCTGAATATGTTAGAGGAGTCAAATATGGAACAAAGGGGACTGGGGGAGAACATCACAATGTAGATTTTTTATTAGACAGTGGAGCCACTCATTCGGTGATAACTAGTTGTAAAAGACCCTTAAGTAAGACTACTACTATCATAGTTGGTGCTACGGGGAGGAAAACTTGGAGGCCATTTTTGCAAGCAATGGAGCGTACAGTTGGAGGTACTAAACTGACTCATGAGTTTCTCTAGATGCCAATGTTCGCTGCCTTTATTAGGACAGGATTTACTATGCAAATTCAATGCGCAGATAACCTTTTCCAAGAGTTCTGTGCAGCTCCACAGCCATCCAGAACCGGCATCTGGAGCGCAAATCTGCCTTTTGATGGAATCAGCTCCGGATAAAAACGGTGCAAGTATCCTTTCAAGTGTATTGGATGCAGTGATTCCCCTGCTCTGGGCCTTGCCAAAGCCAGGTAAAGGGAAAAACGCAACCCTGGTCAAAATAGAGCTACAACCGGGAGCAAAACCAGTTAGGGTGCATCAAGACCCTATCAAGGCAGGAACACATAGAGGATTGGAACCTCTACTTAATACCTTCTTGCAAAATGGCTTGCTTAGAGAGTGTYGATCTGAATTCAACACACCAATCCTGAGGGTAAGAAAATCACATTTGCAAGAATATCAGCTGGTCCAGGACCTAAGGGCAGTAAAGCAGGTAACAAAAGATATACACCCAGCCATGCCAAACCCATACACTCTTTTAGCCTCGGTGCCTGAGACTAACATTTGTTTTACGGTGCTAGATTTAAAAATGTTTTTTTCCTGTATTCCCATAGAAGAGCAAAGCCAGACAATTTTTGCCTTTGAATGGGAATGTCCCACTACGAGGAGGAAGGAGCAGTTATGCTGGACGGTTCTTCCTGAAGGATTCAAGAGTAGTCCTACCATGTCTGGTGAGAGCTTGGCCCAGTGGCAGGAAGGTAAACAAATGCCATTCTTTTACAGTATGTGGATGGCATCTTGATTGGAGCTGACTCAGAGCAACTATGGCTAGAAGCGACAGTGAGTCTGTTAAATTTTTGTGGGGGAGGGACTTGCTGGGTATTGTGTTTCAAAGAAAAAGGCTCTGATTGTGAAGAAGTAAGCAATGTAAAGTACAGACAAGAGCTGTTAAGATTATTACAGGCAATAACAGAACCCAAAGAAGTAGCTATAATGCATTGCAAAGCCCACCAGCAAGGAAGTAGGGAAGTGGCACAAGGTAAAAGGAGAGCAGATATGGTAGCCGGAAGAGCAGTGTTAGCGGGACAAGTGATGGAAGCTTTAATACCCAGTAGAAAGATACAACTGAGACCTCCTGAATATTCAGACAAAGAAAATGAATTGTCAGGAAGGCTCAAATGTACAAAAAATGCTGAAGGGTGATGGCTCACCCCAAATGGGCAAGTTTTAACTACTGCCAAAATGGTAGAAGTGCTCCTTGAGAGACTGCATGAGGAAACTCAGGTGGGAGCAGATGCTAATATAAGCAGTGCAAAAAGATATGCTGTGGAGTCAAAGATGCAATCTAAWGCTGACCTTATTGTAAAAAGACGCCCCAGCTGTTGTGCAGATAACTCCCAAATTTAGAAGGAGCCACCAATGGGAGAAGTAAGAAGAAGATTAACCCCAGAGGATCAGTGGCAGATAGATTTCTCTGAATTACCTAAATGTGGTCGTATTTATTTGTTTTGGTAGATACCTTTTCTAGTTGGCCAGAAGCTTTCCCATGCTCCACCAATGACACAAAAGAAGTAACTGAGATTTTACTGAAAGAAGTAATTCCTCGATTTGGGATTCCTGAAGGTATGTCCTCAGACAATGGACCTCATTTTTATCTCGGATGTAGTTCAGGGAACATGAGAATTTTTACAGACTCGGACCATAAAACAGCAGCGCAGCTTAGTAAATTTTGTCAAGAAACATCTCTAAAATGGCCACTAGCTTTACCAACAGCACTTTTGAGGATTCAGATACAGCCYAGGACAAGAACTAGGATCATCCCTTATGAGGTGTTGTACGGAAAACCATACCAGGTCCCCTTAATACCTGGGGAACCCCATATAGTGGGTTAGGCAGACTTACGGTTATATTTGATTTTCTCTGCTTGTGTATCACCCATCAGCCCTTGTGTTGCGGTAAGGTTCTCTGCTAACAGCCCTGCTAGTGGCTAGCAGACTTTCTGGAGGTCTGTGGCTGTCACGTTGCAGTGACTGCTGTGTGAGAGCAATTTCTTGGAGGCGTTCCTTCAAAGCCCAGTGAAATGAAGTTGCCACTGCTGCGCATTTGGGCTGCCAGATTCCTTGGGAAGGTGAGTGCCAGCATTGGCAGTGGCTCTGCCATGGGGCTTGTCGTTAGGTTGGGTCTAAGTGAGGTGCAGTGAGGGGTGAAGCAGAGATGGGAGGGGTAGTTTTCTGCAAGGCCAAGGAGTTCTGTAGGGTGCGCTTGCTGGTGGGTGTGGGGCAGTAGGGGATTAGGGCTATGTTTGGAGTGGTTCTTCTGTTCARATGAGGGCACCTGCTGTTTGCTTGGGAGAGCAGCATGTGTGGAGCTGGGGCTGCGGTCCCCCCAAGCAAGACGTTTGCTTTGCGGGAAGAGTGTTTGGGTTGGATGGGGGATGAGAAGGCAATGCAGATGTAAAGAGCTTCCTTGTTTTGTACTTCCAGGTGGTCTTACAGGGAAGTGCCTCCTTTCCCGAGGCCATGTTCAGCCAAAGCTGACCTCAGACATGGAAGGGAGGAGAGGGGAGGGGAGGGGAGGGAACAGGAGAAAGGCCCAGGCTGGAGTGCTTCAAATGAGGTGAGACTCCTGGAGAAGTGACTTTGGGTACTCCTGTGCTCCAGGACGAGTGCGAGGCAGCTGTTCTGCTTGGCCGTGTTGCATGTATTAACACTGAGAGATTATGCTCGTGTGCCCCCTGGGCTTAAGTCTTCTGCTTGGGTGGGAAGTGCGTGGCAGCTTTTGATGAGTCTCTCACCTGATGTCTCCTTCTGACTTCTAGGTTTTCAAATGAGCAAGGCCTGGGCAAAGTGGCAAAAGCAGCTGTCGCCAAACAAACCTGAAGAGCTTGCCCAGCAACAGAAGGGAGAAGGCAGCTCCGAGGAGCTGAGCGATGTAAGAGCTGACATAACTGCAGACTCTGCTGTTCAGCCTCTGGAGGCAAGGAAGCAGTAGGACAGGAAATCCTGGGGGGTTGGGAGAAGGTTGTGCCCTAGAAAGGGAGAGTTGGAAGGGGCCACGAGGGGCCATGAGGAGTCTGGATTTAGTCCATGGTAGCCAATGTGTGAGGATGCTGAGCTGTCCTTCTTGTGAGCCCTGTCCCCGAGATGCAGTTGTGAGGAGCTGCATTACAGGCCAGCACCTGCTCTCCCAAGCATACCAATGCTGTGGAGGTGCTGGGAGAAATGCTGCAGCGATGAGGATCTACAGAGGCTGCGGTGAGGTGGGGCTGTTGCAGAGACAGATTGCAGAACCTCCTGCTCCTTGCAGGCTTGGCTCCTGAGCACACTCCTGCAAACTGCCTGGGTGGTGCGTTTGCAGAGGGCTGCCAGCAAGTGCGGGGAGCTGTGTGCAGAAAGGAGGAAAACGT
Source organism: Rhea americana (assembly GCF_003343005.1). Classification (NCBI taxonomy): domain Eukaryota; kingdom Metazoa; phylum Chordata; class Aves; order Rheiformes; family Rheidae; genus Rhea; species Rhea americana. Next base: position 13,454 of record NW_028186949.1, on the reverse strand, counting down.
GCAGAAGGAGTCACCTGAAGCCAGAGTCCCTGCAGGGGAYAGGCAGATGAGAGAACTGGTATGTGCAACAGATTTACGTAATGCTGGTCCTTCAGTTGAGTGTCAAAAAGCATGGCTGTATGGGCATAGAGACCTCAAGGACAGCTTCAGATGTGTTCGTTGGTTTTCATGGAGTCTTGCAAATGACTCCATGCTTTTTCGCATGTCTTTCCTGCTTGCCAGCCCATGACCATATGGGAGAAGTTGTCAATAAAAGCCAAAGGACAGAAGAGGGGCTGTGCTGTGCTGTGCCGTGCTGTGCTGTGGGGAGGGCCTAGACTAATGGTCGCCCTGTGAGTTGGTTAGACTTTGCTGGCAGTGCCTGTGCAGCGRTCAGGGTCAGGCTCTTTGAGTCCGGTGGCTGGAGGCAGTTGTAGCGGGGAGCTCACAGCGGTGGTGTTCCTTGATGTGCTGTACCTCTAGTAGCATGAATTAGTTCTACTAGCTTGAGCAGTAGCATTCTTTTGATGCATAACTAAGACACAGTTTTGTAAGTCAGTTTGTTGTCTGAAGGATTAGGATTGCCTCCCAAGCATGCTGGTGTAAAGAAGAAGGAAGAAGAAAGCCTGTTGCCTCCCATGGCTGAGGAGTGGAGCCGTTAATGTAGACTTGGTTGGGAAAAGCAGGCGCTGGGGTTGAATGCTGTGTGACTGACTGTCCAATCAGTGGATGCCTCCTGGGCTGTTGCGTGGGGTTTCCTCTGATCTCCGGTCCATCTGAAATGCCTCCTCTCTGTTTGCCTTGCACTGTAGTTGCCACTTGAGGCAGAAGAGTGTCAGAGAAAAATGGTGGCTTTTGTCCAGACAAGTTCCAGATGAAGAGAAAAACGATGCAAGAGCAACTGGCAAAAACTGTGGTTTCTCTCTCCCTTGCCCACACAGAGGAGAAGAAAGTGACCCAGAGGCTGGAGATGCCACAACAAGCGTAAGATTATGCCAGCTCCTGCCAAGGCCCAGGGGAGTGCAGCAGCATGGACTGCTGTGCTGCAGGGTCGCAGATCCTGAGGCCTTGGGTGGATGCAGCATTCTCTGCTCATTGCAGAATTATGCAGTTGTCATCTTTTACCATAGGAATTGTGCTGTTTCCACCTGAGATTGTTGCAGGAATTATGCAGTTGCCACCTGCTACCATAGGCATTACACAGTATCAGTGGATACCTGCTGGACTGTTGAGTAGTGTATCAGTAGTAACGTTGCAGGATTTTGTGTTCCATTTCTTGAAAGTCATGTTATCAGCATTCAGGTGCGTCAGCTGATACTTGTGGGCGCGCTGGGGAGACAAGGCCTGTGTTGCATGTTGTTTAGGGAGCAATTCAACCTCCTGTGGCACACAGCTAGTTACTGAATATCCTAGTACCAATGGTCGACCTTTTTCCAGGATGGTAGCTGCAGCCGCAACTGATCTGATGCATGTGGGAGCTCCTTGTGCAGCTGGATCTGAGTGAGCCACTCGCCTTTGATAGGGACCTGCTTTTTGAGTTAAAACTCCACTGGCTCCCTGCTTTTGTTCGTGCCTCTGTAGGTTAAAAGGCTTTGCGTAGCCCGGAAGTCCTATGGCTGGGGCTGAAGCTAGGGCCCCTTTTATAGCTCGAAAGGCCTTTTCTTGTTCTGATCCCCATTTGATAGGTTCTACTTTGTCCTTTTTAATTGCCTCTGTCAAATAGCAATTAAAATTTTCTCAAGTCTCCTAACCCTGGTGTCCATGGTGGGCAAAACCTGACTGCTTCTAAAATGCTTGCAGCTGTTTTTTTTTTGTAACTGGTTAAGGAAATTCAGTGATGGCTTTTACCCTTTCTGGATCAGTTATTTACTGCCGCTCCTTTTGAATGAATCCCAAATACTTCACCTCTGTACAACACAGGTGGAGCTTAGATGGAGATGCACAATGCCCTTTAGTTGCTAATGCAGTGCATAAATGTATAGTATCATTTAAACAATCATCATAGTTTTTACCTGCTTTCAATAAGTCCATCCACATATTGTATTCAAGCTAATCCACCAGGTARCTCAGTATCTTTTCAATCTTCCTTCAATATTCAAGTGAATATGGTAGAAGACCCAGTAAATGCTTGTGGAAGTCCACATTAACTGCTGTCCTTTCCAAGTACAGGCAAGTAAGGGTGGGCTCTCTTCATCTATTGGAATGCTAAAAAATGCGGCAGTTCAGTCGATCACAGTAGGATATCCAGCCCAATGTGGTATTTGCAAAAGTGTAGTAGAGCTGTTGGTTACCACTGGGTGCAGAACTATAACATGCTGATTAATTGATCTCCATTCCTGTACCAACCAAAATTATGCATGCCCGTCTTTCTCCAAGCTGTTTTCACTTCACGGTAAAATTGACATGTTGTACAGGGATTCACACGCTTTTAGGACCCTGGTTGTTATTGGGCAAAATGAATCTTCTAGGAATGGGTTTCCTGAAAGGACAGTCTTGGATAGAGAGCTAGGGAAGTAGGGAACTAGGAGTCCTCCAACTGCAGGAAAAAATCATCTCCGCACGATTAAGCTTATGAATCTGCAACAACCACACGATTAAGCTTATGAATCTGCTACAGCTAGCCCCGCTCCTGCCTAACAGCAAAGCAGTTAAGGTTCCTCAGTGTAAGCTCCCTACTCCTGCCATGAATCCTGTGGCACATTAGTCAAACAATTAGAGCAATGGGGTATTACAGAAAAAAACAATTCACGATCTAACAGCCTAATATGGCCTGCTTAAGAAATAGATGGATAGACAGATAGATAAATAGACAGATGGGAGGTGCCACATGACTCTTGACTATAGGACTTAATTAAAGCAAGTGGCCCTTTAAGAGCCGCCGTTCCTTATTGTAGTAGAGCTAGCTAATACAATAAATGAACATGTTTTTCCATGGATGGGCGTGTTAGATAGAAAAGCTATGCTCTTTCCAATCCCAATTCAAGAGCAGGACAACCCCAATTTTGCTTTGACTTAGGGTAGACTCCAATACACCTTTAATGGCCCACCCCAAGGTTTTCAACCTAGTGCCACCGTTGCCCATGTTATTTGAGCCAAAGAACTAGAGCCAAGCATCCTCTCACCTGAAGTAACCAGCTTACAATATAGAGATGATACTCTCAGCAGAGGACCAGAGGAGGACRCGGTCCACCAAAGTATGGACGCTACTGCCCAGCAATTGCAAGAACTCAGTAGTAGCATTCCCAACTCAAAAGGGCAAGGGCTGACTCAAGAGGTCCTTTATTTTTAGGTAGTCAGTGGCTAGGAGGATTGGAATCTGCACCAGAATCTGTATCAACAAAGCTACAGAATAAGCCAACACCTTCCAATAACACAGAATTGTGAGGACCATGGGGGTTTTGGAGCGCACACGTTCCTAGAGCCAGGGTCCTAGCAAGACCTATGTAGGACTGGCTGAAGAAAAAGGCAGTATGGAGCTGGGAACAGAAGTATTGGGCAGCATTAACTGTTTGAAAAGAGGAGAYTGTGACTTCCCAGCCTGTGGGACCAAGCCACCCTACTCACTCATTTACATTCCACATAGCCCCAGGCAATCAGGGATGCCGATGGTTTTGTAGTGTGATCTCCGTATATTGCTGCCTCGCTTTGCTGAATCAAGAACCCCATGTAACATCAGACCTCTTCAGAGAAGTAAATGTTGCGATTGCACATTTTGCTATTAAGCATTGCATTCTCTGTGTGTGGACTATCTAAACAAMCCTGGTGAGAGGGTACTGGCTTCTGACTCGGGGTCCCCAGACACCTGGTTCCCTGGGGACAGCGAGGCAGCAGATGCCTGGATCCATGGGGGGAGTGTGGTCTGGGTGCCGGGGTCCCTGCAGTTAAGGGGCCCCGGAGGCCGAGGTCCCTGAGCGAGTGCAGCTAAGAGAGGCTGTGCTTTGTGCAGCACTTTGCACAGAAGAGCGCAAGGAAGGGGCCCATGTTTCCAGGCACAGGAGCGTACACTTCCTCAGGTATGGGGCTGTGGGAGTCACTCCAGCAGAAAGAGCTGTGGGAACCTGCCCCAGGATACTACACCGGGATCCTGCCCTGGGATCTGCCCTGGCAACTGCAGTGGGATCCTACCCTGGGATGTGCTCTGGGGCATGCAGCAGGATGCTGCCCCAGGCAGCTGACCAGGGACCCTGCCTGGGAACTGCAGTAGGATGATGCCTGGGTGATGCTTTTCCCATTGCAGAAGGAGTACAACTGCACTTATCTTACCCTTTCTGTGTAAGTAACATATTTCACTCAGCAAAATGATGCCGTGGCAGTTTTAACTTAGCTGAAATAACTCCTTTCAAAGCCTACTGCTGTCTAAAAGAACTTGCATTATTGCTCTCTAATGATAACCTTCCTGATGGCTACTTCAGGTGTGTCTGTTCCTGGGCCAGCATTGCCCGTGAGCTTAGCCCGTGGTCCTCTGTCACTACAGTAACTTCTGTTAGGATTAGAGCCTGCAACCGTGTTTCCTCTCCCTCAGTTTTGCTCTGCTAAATGGAATTCTTCTGGTCTCCTGTTGCCTGCTAGGCATATCATTTTTTGAGCCTCTTCTCTCAACATTTCCTGGGCCATGAACAAAACTGAATACGGAGAGGCAAGGGAGCCCCGAACTAAATACACATTTGCAGTTCTTCTGTTGAAACATTTTCCATTTCTCATCCCACTTTCTGGTATGTTTTTGCCTGCAAAAAGGCAAGCTGATGCAATCTGTACCTCCTGTGAAAATAAGGAACACTTGGGGGTTGTACTCCATGGATCCTTCATTGCTATTTGTGAAGTAGAACTGTATCTGACTCTACTCTTTTGTGTATATGCAGCATTTGGATAAAGTTACTAGGTAGGCACCAAGCTGCAGTGTAATTGGGGCTGATTGTTCTTGTTCCCTTTAATTAGGAAAATCTGGATACATACTCCCAAGGAAAGCAACAGGAAGAAACTCAAGAACCTGAGGCAGAAATTGTCGGTTAGCTCTGGCTTTCCGTTTCCTTCCCCACATTCCAGCCCAGAGCCTCACCTAAAAGGGAAATGAGCTGAACTACTGGGGATATGGGTTCTTGAATGACAGTGTAGATGTGCACACACAAATAAGAAATGTTATCTAGGTTCTGTAAGTACAGGGTTGTCCAAAGGAGGTGAACACCCAGAAGCCGAAGGTGGCGAAGATACTCGGAAGCGGCATAACCTTCACCCAAGCAAAACCGTGGTGCAGGATCAAGCCGCACTGTAAAATGCGATATTCACAGAA
>NW_028186949.1:0-5815 GCF_003343005.1 Rhea americana | reverse complement strand
CTGAGGATTTGAGAATCTTCTCTGAGGAATCTCTTTCCACCTAAGCTTTAGACTACCTTTTTTCCCCCAAGAGTGTTCAGTCTCATACGTGTGGAGACTCGCTTCTTTATAGATGCCAGAAATGCCTTTCGTTTGCTTCCTGCTCCTCACAAAGAGCTGAACGTGGCAAACTGAGAATCACTGAACTTGGGAGAGCAGGCAGTGCGTTAAGAGAACTCTAAAGTTCCTGCCTTTCTAGCAGTGTAAAACTGGCAGTTATAGGAATGGGAGAGTGTTTTTGTGGGGTGGTTGGTTTGTTTTTCCCTGAGAGACGAACGTAAAGCAAAATGCCATCATTTTGTCTGTAAGCTCGAATAGAGATTCTCAAGATTCACACGAGAGCCTGGAGCCCTAAGCCGCTGGGTGCGTTTCTTGAGGAGCTGGCTGAAAAAYGTGTTGGTAAGATCAAAAATGCATTGAGCTCCTGCTCGTGGCTGCATCCTGAAAGAGACCAAGCTTGTGCCAGGCAGTAAGCAAGCCCCTGTGCCTTGCCACAGAATTTGCCCCTGAGCTGGCTGGCAGGACTTGGTTGCTATCCAAGGATATCCAGCTACAAACCCCGTAAAGGAACTGCTCTGCAGAGCAGTAACTCTTTTCAAATCATCCACTGAACTGTTCCTATTTGGGCCACAGAGATTTGACAAGCTGCCCTTTGGCAGCCATGTCCCTGACTTCTTTGTGCTGCCTGAGACTGACATGACATTTAACTCTTGTCTTGCACATTAGGATACCGTGGAGCCAATATTCAGTCTCTCTGTGCTGAAGCTGCCCTCTGTGCTTTGCGCCGACACTACCCGCAGATATACACGAGTCGTCAGAAGCTGCAGATAGACACCACTGCCATTGAAGTAACAGCAAGAGATTTTGCGGAGGCTCTGCGGAAGATTGCACCAGCTTCACAAAGGGCTGTGGCTTCACCCACAAAACCGCTGTCAGCCATTTGTAAGCCACTACTTCAGAGGACTCTGGAGAGACTCCTAAAAGCGTTACAGAGAGTGTTTCCCCAGGCAGCGCTTGCACTAAAGAAGGACCAGCRGSCAGGTAGAACAGTAACATCACTGCCTTCAAATTCTGCCAAGGCAAACACTTCTAGCTGGTGCAGTCAGCAGAAACCAGTCCTTCAGTCATGATGGGATTGGTTTTAAATGGTAGAAACTTCTCCTTTGCCTACGCATGCCTTTACTTCAGGAATATCTGGAACAGAGTGCTGCCTAGCTTGTACTGTGGCTTCTAAAGCATTCCATGCTTTGATCAGTGGAGGCTGCTGACTGGTTCTGTGCTGATTGCTTGAGGCTGTCCTACCGCTACTATGAACTAGTGGAACTAAGGAGAGCTGCTAGATTCTTTCCTCTGGGTGAAAGAGAGGCAGAAAAGCACCGAGGAAAGGAAGGTGGAGAGGTGAGGGGGTTGGCAGAAACATGCCGCCCATGTTGCCCACCCTCCGTTACCTCCTCCTCGAGCGACCTTTGAGAGGCTGCATTTAGAAGGCACCCTGGTCTGTATATGCCAGCCCTGCAGTCCTCGGACAAATGGGAGTTTGCTGCCGCTCCGTTTCCTTAGTTGCCACTTGCTTACTGTGGGCTCTGGCTCCAGAAAGAAGTGACCTTGTTGGGTGCTTTAGGTGTCTAGCATTCAGTGTGTGCCCATCCAATGAAGGAAGACAAGCCCTGGCTTTCAGCACTCATTTCAAAGCTGTAGGAGTGCAAGGGARGCAGGTGTGGGCTCTTCTGGACAGTTAACAAACCTCTCTTGTCTGTCAGATGGTGCAAATCCTATCTTAGGAAACGGCTGCATGTGTAGTCATGAGGCGTCACCTTCAGATTTTGCAGAGGAGCTATTTCATCAAACAGCCAGTCCTCAAAAGGAAACGTTCCYTCACTTGAACAGGTAAATGTCTGTGTGCTTTTGATTGCAGTTCTTCATCTTGCTGTGTCCTTGCTGGCAGTCTTGGCTGTGGAACTGTGAGGGGGGTAGACCCAAATGCTTTTGACAGGCGTGTTTCATAAGAATAAAGCAAGAATCACTAACAGCACATGGGGGAAGGGATGCCTCAATAACTGAATTAAAAAAATGTCTTGCAGTTCCATGTMCTTCCTGATCACAGAGCAGTTTCTCACCTCTTGTGCTGTGAGTGTGTAGTATTTGAAGAGGAAAAAGAAAAAAGCAAGGAAAAAGAAGGAGGGACTGAACATCTGTGTCTTTACTGATTACTTTGTTTTCAGAGTGCTTGCTTTCTTCTTGTTGTTCTAGAGATGCTTACTGCCAGCCCACATGTTACAGGCCAAGGTTCTTAATAGCTGGAAAGCCCGGATATGGGCTCACTTGGCTCCTGCAGTAATACACGCGCTGGAGGAGTTTGCAGTTTACACACTAGACCTGCCGTCCACCTGAAGAAAGATGTGCACAGGTATCTCTTCTCTCTTGCATTAGCAGGAGTACTCTTCTAGCTGGGTACAGTTACAAAATGYAGCTAATACTGAGCCGGTAGCACTGCAGTCTATGTCGTAAAGGCAAGGACTCCCRGAACGCTTTATACTTGTGCACCTGTGTCTTTTGTTTACCTGGAGAAACTGAGCTAGAGTTAGTTGTGTTTAGCTCAAGGTGAAAGTAGAATGCAACGTATAGGCTGAGTGCCGTTTTATTCCATTTTACTCTTGGGCAGGGAGTCGACTCTGCTTGGCATCACTGGATTTTCACATGTTAACCCTTAGTAGAAGCACTTGAGAGCCATGCAAGGGAGACTAGACATGTTCCATGGCTGGGGGCTCATCAGTCACRGAAAGGCAACATCTCCTTCTGGGTTATGTGACACTGGCATCTGTGTCCACCTAGCCACAGTGCCTAACGAGTGCCTGGATATACTGCTGGTACGTTCCATCCTGGAACAGCAACTGCCTGAGTGCTGGTCACCTGATCAGGTGCCCAAAGGTATTCAAGCCCGGAAAGGATGCTTGCCGCTCTGTTCATGGGGTAGATGCACTGCCACGTGGACTGGGCTGTWAGGAGTCACCTTACGTCTAAGCAGCTCTGAAATCAGGTCTCTTTCTAGTCTTGAGGCTTTCTTCTGCCCTTTTCTCATCAGGCACTAGCACTTTGTAGCATGTGTTGACTGATAATGGTGTTGCTTCTTAGCAGCTTATTCTGTGTGGTTCAGAATTCTTATGCAAACTCCCATTTTACTAGTTGATCCGAGAAGCCCAGAGGACAGCACCAAGCATCCTTTATGAGCCTTATATCCACGTATGGTGGGAGGCTGCTGGTGTCACACTGAGAGCTACGTTTACAGTGTTATTGGAGAACATTCCAGCATACGCTCCATTTTTGTTGCTGGCAACATCAGATGTGTGTCATGCAGAGCTCACCCAAGAGGTATTTCGACTGCTGCTTTTCCTGCTTTTTTATGTCTCATTGGAACTTACCTCTCCAGTAAGCACCTGGCTACTACGCTCCCCAAAGCAGAGGGATCCTGGTGTTACCAGGGCAGCCTGCCTGAATCTTYGGAAATTTGCTTAGGCAGTAATCACTACTGAACATGTTTGTCTACMAGACTTTTGAAGTCAAGAGCCTCACTTTGACCCAGCCTTCTCCACCCCTATCGCCTTCTCAGACAGATGCCTGAATTCCCTCCTGGACAATAATCCCAGCGACTTCCACACAGTTATTGACCTACTTAGTCAAGTGTATGCAGTGCTTGCATTGAAAAGGGCAAAAAAACATGCTTTCTAAAATGATTTCTTACGACAGGCTGCCGTTTCCAAAGGCGGTTATTACACTATTAACAGACGGCAGTTAATTTAGACTTTCCGTGCCTTAACAGAAATGATCGTTCTCCCTTCATGCAGGCCAAAGAGTCCCTTAAAGAAGATGTTTCAGGATGCCACAGTAGCCTATGAAAATCTAGTCTTTAAGGCCAAGTAGCTGACTTACTGTAGCTTCTCTTGTACTCAAATCATTACCCAGCCTAATTTGAAAAGATACTCATGTTCTTGGAGGTGAATCTGAATTTCTGTAGCCTTATATCTGCAATGTCTTTCCTCCTCCCACCTGAGGTCYGAGATTTATTTTCTGAGGCTTATGGAGAAGTTTTCCATGTCCAGTTGCCAGACAAGGAAGAAGGCAGAAAGTTCTTTGAGGACTTGCTTTTAAATCAAGCTGCTAAACCTKCTGCCTCCAAAAGGAAARCAGGTGAGGAGAGTTTACAAGGAGGGCTTTGCTTACTGTTATGGGAGCAGCCATTTGGCATTTGTCTGGGCAACAGATTTTCAAGCAATAACCTTTAGAAGGCTTGCACGCTTTAGTGTGCTTTGAGTACTGCTGTCTAAAACACCTTCTGGCTGACTGCAGCTTGTCAGGAACAGAGCGTACAGCCTGCAGCATTTCCACCGGCAGAGGAGCAAATGAAACAGCTTGAGGAGCAAGTGGAGGAGACATTGCAAGTGGGGCTTCTACATTTCCATACACCCCTCCTGAGTGGCAAGTGGCATTTTTTTTTGCCTTTCCTGCATGAGTTGCTAATGCCATTGCTATCTCTCCCAGAGAGTTCTCACTGCAAACTCTCTCTTTCCCATGATGCTTTTGCTTCCTTTTCCTCTTCCTTTCCTTCCGACCTGCCTCCCCTGTGCCCAAAGAGACAGCAGTGTCTCTCCCTGTGATTTCCAGTTCAAAGGATTAGACCTGCCAACTCAAGTGGCAAAAAGAGGGAGTAAGAGTAATAGCTATCTGAAGGCAAGACCATTGTTTCTTCCCTGCCCTCTGCTTTTCCTGTGAGAAGGACACCAAGGAACAAGGGGCTGGGCTTTCTCTCCGCTAAGGCCCAGGGTATGACATGGTGTGACAGCTCCTTATCCTGCTGGCAGGACTTGGGAATTCTGTCACTGGTTTCATCCATGAGTTTTGTGCAATGTTCAGTGAATGCCAACATTGGTGTCTTCTCCTGGAAGGCAGAAGCACAAGGTTGGTTGTAAAGCAGGTGAACTGAATCTGCAAGCGGACGAGCTGTAAGTGCTTAAGGAGCATTTCCCCTTCTCCAGCAAGTACTCCCTTAAGACTGCCTCTTTATCTCTTCCCACCGTTGAAGAAGAGCTTGCGTGCAGTGGCTCTTCAGCTTCTCCTCTACATTAGTTCCTGCAGTAAGACAGTAAGCAACCTGTCTTGTTAAGATAAGCTTCCTTTGTGGTAAAGCGTTCTGCCTGAAGTCTGAGCTGTGCATAAAATCCTGCAGCTGACTATTCTGTGAATGACATTCTGTAATCAGTTCCTCTTCTTTTAAAATAGAAAAGCCAAATGGCCCCCTTCCCTTGCTCTCCCTACTTTCTCAATGTGCCTATGTAGAGGCACAGCACAGGGGTACTTCAATGCCCTTGATCCTTCTCCTGGTACTCCATGTCAGGTGATGACGCTAGAACTGACRGAAGGACTACATCGGTAATGTTTTGTTTTGCGCTTTCTGATGTCTCTGTGCAGCTGTATCAAGCAGAAAATGCAGAAGCAACGCATCACCGTCAGTCAGCGTAGCAGRGAAGAGGAGGAGATTCCCATCCAGTGAGGAGAATGACACTCACATCTGTTTAAGGGTAGGTTGGAGCTGACCGCTCTGCCTTTGCTTCCTGATCTGCTTCAGACACTTGAGCTATCTGTTTTGCCAGCGCGGCTGTACACATGGTGAAAATTCAGCTCCTGGGTCAAGAGAAGGAGCTGGGGAGGCTCCTGTTTGCAGCTGCCCACACCATTTCCAGGAGACCTGTGGCCTCTCTCCCAAACAGTGCCTCGTACTGCA
>NW_028186948.1:27841-28720 GCF_003343005.1 Rhea americana | reverse complement strand
CTGGAAGCAGCTCCGGAAGCTGGCCGAGAGAGCACAGATCTGGTGTATTGGCGAGTACCTGGTAAGGAAGCCCCAGCAGCGCCAGGCCTGTCCCGGAGGTGCTGGCCCCTGTCCCGCTGTTGCCAGCACCTCTCSYGGGAGCCAGMCCCTGTCCCAGCAGTGCCAGCAGCTGTCCTGCAGGTGCCAGCCCTTGTCCTGGAGGTTGCTTCTCCTGGGACAATTTGCAATCTGACTGGTTGCAAAGCCAGTGCCAATCCCTGTCCCAGCTGTGCCAGCATCTTCCCTGGAGGTGCCGGCCCTTACTGAAGCAGGGCTAGCTCCTTTCCCAGAGGTGCCAACCACTGCCCCAAAGGTGCCAGCATCTCTCCTGGCAGTCCTAGCCCCTGTCCTGGCAGTGCCAGCCACTGGACCTTCTCTGCCAACATCTTTTCCATCAGCGCCAACAGCTGTCCCGGCCGTGCCAGCCCCTGTCTTGGTTGTGCCCTCACCTGTCCTGGGAGGGGGGATGGACCCAGTGTTGTCAACGCCTCTCCTAGAGAGGGGATAGGTGTCCCACAGAGGGGAGCAGGCTCGGCGGTGCCAGCACCTTTACTGGGGGTCCCTGCAGGTGCGGAATGCCAGGCCGGTAGCCAGCAAGTATGTGAGCTGCAGCTGCCGGTACCTGGAGGATCCCCGGACCCCCCTGCGTGAGCAGGCGGCATACTTCCTCGGTGAGACCCCCCTCCCCCCCGGGCCCCCGCGACCCTCTCCCCAGCCCCAAGATCCTTCTCCTCAGACCTCTTCCAGGAGCCTGTGTTCCCCTCCTCAATGCCCGTGACCCTCTCCCCAGCACTGGGTTCCTCTCCCCACGCCTCACCCCTGAATGCCGAGGTCCCTCTC
>NW_028186948.1:21363-23023 GCF_003343005.1 Rhea americana | reverse complement strand
GGCTCTTCCTTGCATGCCCAGAACCATGTGCAGCATCAGCATCCAGATGTATGCAGCACCCBTTGGGTATGGACCTCCTCCTCCTTCTCAGCAGGGCCTGCTGAGGGCCTGAACATGCCCTTTAGACCCTAAATGCCTCCAAACTTTGCTMCAGCAYCCTCACCAACTCCAGAGCCYCCCTGAAGCCTATCCCAGGGCCTTAAACACCCCCAAAGCTGCCCCCAAACCCTGCCCCAACAGCAGCAAGCTAGCCCTTCACTATGCTTTATTCTCAATAGACAGATATCACTGGAATGAAATAGGGCAAAGAGCAGGGACCAGCCCGGCAGCTCCACCCCCTGCTTGTCTCTGACAACAGCATGGCTGGATGCCAACACACCTCCRGTTGACCTCACACTGCTCTAGGATCCTCCTTGCTCCCCAAGCAGGGACGGGAGGTGAGAAGAGGGAAGAGAGGCCTGGGAGCRCTGCAGGATGAGCAAGCAGACTGGACTGATCAGGAAGGGTCTGTACAGGTGGAGGAGCTGGAGGAAAACCCTCCTYGTGCATGACCTGGGTCAGACGTAGCCTTAGGAGACYCTTCACAGACAGAGATGAAGGAGACAGAGATGTGCTACCAGAAGGCCCCGTTCGCCTGACATCAAGGCCAGAGATGTTGCGAGGGAGGCAGCCAGCGACACGGAGAGCATGCCTCTCGACCCAGCAAAGCCCAGAGGAGCCAAGCCAGTGGCATCTCCTTTGGCCAATGGCTTTCAGGATGCAGGGGACAGCATGTCCCTTGCCTCATCAGCAAGCACAGGAACAAAGCCAGAGGCCTCCCCTGCAGCCAGAGGTCCTCAGGAAACAGGGGGAAATGTGACTCCCTCTCCAACAGTTCCTGCAGAAGCTCTGCCAGAGGCCTCTCCCTTGACYGGAGGCWCTTGKGATAAGAGCTACAGCCTGCCTTGAAGCACCATTGCTCATGGAAGTAAAACCATCAGCTTGTCCCTTGGCTGGAGGCTGTCCTCATCAGGTCAGCAAGGAGCACATCACCAGCACCCACCATCAAAGGGAGCTGCTGTGCGAGTTGTGCCTGCAGTGTGCAGCGTGAGTGCGGAGAGCTGCCCCATTGCGTGGGAGCCTCCTGCCCATGGTGCCAAGCGGTGACCCCCAGCCATTTACCCTCTCCTACATCTCCCGTGGGGAGATGCCTGGTCCTCTCTGTTTCCAAGTGCCAAAGGCTCAGGGCTGACGTCTCCTCCGCCTGCTGTACCGCCTTCAGCCCTGGGGCAGGGAGGCTGAGCAAGGAGGGGAGGGGTGGCCCCAGCAGCAGCCCCCTCCCACACCCAGTGGGCAACCCATGTACCCTTTCTGCCATGTACCCGGCTGCCTCCATTCCTCCCTGCCTGTTGTGGCCCCCAGCCCAGCCCTGCTGCTACAGCCCCACAGCAAGCCTTCTCCCATTGCTGTGCCAGCTGCAGGTCCCATCCCTTGGGGCTCGCAGCCATTGGCAGCATCCCCCCACCCCAAACCCTTTCCCCTCATACATCCCGGGGCACCAAGATCCTGAGCATCACCAGCTGATGGCACACRGSTGTACATTCTTGCTCTCCCCAGGCAGGTTGCCTCTGAGCCCAAAGATGAGGAGAAGTCATCCTCTTCCTTCAGGCACACACCAGAG
>NW_028186948.1:16421-20745 GCF_003343005.1 Rhea americana | reverse complement strand
CACAGAGCAGTTGGGGTGGGAAGGGGCTTCTGGAGGTCTCTGCTCCAACCTCCTGCTGCAAGCGGAGGCCATCAGAGGGAGTTTCCCAGGGCCTGGCAGGGTCGAGCTCTGACTGTCTCTGTCAGACCACCCATAGGCTTCAAAGGCTTTTCGCACTCTCTGTAGGGAATTTTCCCTGCTGCTACTTGTGTCATTGGTCTCACCTCACACATCCTGTGCTCCAGCTCTCAAACAGCTCAGGGGCTTCACTTGGGCTCACACCGGTGTGCCCCATCAGTCAGAAGCTTGGGACTCTAAACTGGACTCCATGTCCAGAGGTGGTCTCTCCTGTGCCCTCTTACCTTATTCGAGTCTCCAAATCCCACAGCACACTCAAATGCCCAACTACCTGAAATATACCAGTAGTTCATATGCTGAGACTTCTGATCCTCCAAAAAATGAGGAAGAAATGTTCTTAACAGTGGAGTGCCCAGGTTCTGCTAACATTTTGAAACAACCAGACAAGATAGGCATTTCTGCCCGTTGCCAAGTGGCTAGAGCCGGATGTACCTGGACTTGCTCCAGGGCGAGAGCTCCACAAAACTTCTTTTTTATTCTATCTCAGATAGCGTGGCCAGGATTATGATTTTTTAGTGATAGAACATGTATTTGCAAGTTTAACTTGTTCATTAAAGCATTAGAACAAACGCTCAAGCACACCAAAGGAGGGAAAAAAAACACCCTATGAAAATGACTCTTTCCATTGGCTTCAGTGGCTCTGGGGTGAAGCTTGAGTTTGGTTTGAAAGAGAAAAGAATAAGGCCGGATGACCTGCGAGTGACTATAATCTGCTTGATGCCTTCTGTGCTTTTCAGGGATATTTTTTCTGATTGCYCCTCAGCCTACAATGCACTCTATTTTTTCCGTTGTGTAATAGACCAGACGTGTGGAGAAAGAACTGAATCAAGGGAAACAACATGCAAATAATCTGGGCAACCTGGGGAGCCCACTGAAAGAGAAAATGTGCGTAACAGCTCACAGCAAAAGCCTGGAAAAACCAATTGCYGTGGGACTGGATACAGCCTCCGATTGCTCATGACACAGGCTCGTGACACACCTCACAGAGTCAAATAAACTTCTGGGGGAAATGGGAAGAAGAAAGTAGAAAGGGATCAAAAGGGAGAACGAGGGCCAGGAGTCCCATCACTCCAAATAGGGGTGGATTTTCCCTCCTCCCTGGCAAGGCTGTTTCTTCCATGATGAGCAGCAGCTGGGGGCAGGGGGGTCTATTCCTGACACCCTTCATGGGATGGAGGGCAGCAGGATTGGYGAGACCCTTTCCAGACAAGGGGGAGTTGCTGGGCACTCCAAGCAAGACTTCAATCTCGGATCTTGAAAGTCCTGGTTGGCTGAAGACTACAAGATGCCGCTAATGTTTGGCTCTCCCTTTTTTAGCCAGAGAGTCTCGTTGCTCTCTCAGAGCACCCAAACTGAGATGCCTTTCCACTGGGAATTGGTACCTGCTCAGCCCAAGGTTTCAGCCCTACGGGACTCAGCCCCAGGCTGAAAAGCTGCACACAGGGCTGCACAACTGCCCTGAGCACAAGGGACCGGAGTCACATCACAGCAACCATAGAAATGCCCCCAGAAGTTGATCCTGCGACATCTGACCTGAATGAGACCTCCTGTATTTCTCTGCCCATCTAAAACGTTCTTTCTAGCTCCTTAGCCCTGGGGAGAAGTCTCACTCCTGCTTCCAGTGGGGAAGGCACCAGTACCTGCCGGTCCTATTGCTACACTCAGATTTTCATTCGGTTGAACTAAACCAAGTCCCCAAGTGACCAGCCCTGTGGTATAACTGCCCAGGTGTCCACACTTTTCTCCAGTGCAGAAAAATGGACTGCAGGTAGGAGGCAGCAAGCTCAGGGCAGGCCTTGATATGTCTCTGCTCACCAGCACGTGCCCTGGGGTCAGGGAGGAAAAGAGATGCTGGGGCCAGGGATCGCTGGCTACGTGTCTTTCTCTGCAGTTGTCTCCTTTTCAGTTCCAGGCTCTGGACACATGGAGTGGCAGAGCTATGGGAACAGTGGCCACATACCCCCTGAAGCCAGCTGGATGGGCACAGATGGGACCCAGCCCTTCCTGGCACGTGGAAAGCCCAGAGGACAGCACCAACTATCATTTATGKTCCATACATCCAAGGATGGTGGAAGGAGGCTGTTGGAGACTYCCTGGAAGCTCCGTTTACAACTTTCTTACAGACAGCTCCTTTCCATCGTTTCAGAGGAGGCTTTTGGCCAGAACACAGAAAAAACGTGAAAGACAGAACTACCCTGCAGTGCCATCTTGAGCGTGAGTGATTTCTTCATTTTCTTCATCAGTTCTTTAAGTTTCTGTCTTGTTCTTTCCTCCTGGGGAGTTCCTATGCAGCTCATGATAAGAAACATCAAGGAGCAGTCATAAAAACWCCGAGAATCTGACACACACACGCTTGGTGCATACRCAGTAACTTYATGAAGGCTCTCCATATGCACAGAAGATTAGCATACAGTTGTCGTATTAGGCAGAAAGCAAGTAAGGATCACTGGAATGCYGCTACATAGTTGTCCTTGTTTTCAAAAGAGATACATTCTGGTTTTGGCCTGGATGCACGGATATAATGTACACAAGCAGAAGGCCTGTCCTTTGAAACTTAGTTCACGGCCTACCTTGTCTCTCTCTGTTAACATGTTGATCCATGGCCCAGGACACGTCTATAAAAAGGACACAAGACATCCAGAGAGAACACTGACATGTACGAATCTATCTGCTCTTTATCCTAAAGCTCACCAGATCACATAATGGTTGAGCATGGAAGGGACCTCTGGAGATCATCTAGTCCCACCTCCCTGCTCAAGCAGCGTCACCTAGAGCACGTGTTGCCCAGGAACCTGTCYGCATGGCTTTGAATATCTCCAAGGGGACTCCACAACCTCTCTGGGAAACCTGTTCCAGTGCTCAGTCACCCACATAGGAAAGAACTTTTTTCCTCATGTTCAGACGGAAGTTCTGTGCTGCTGTTTGTGCCCGTTGCCTCTTATCATACCTCTGGGCACCACTAAAGAGAGCCTGGCCCCATCCTCTCTACCACCTCCCTTCAGSTACTYGCACAYAYTGATAAGATCCCCCACCAGCCTTCTCTTCTCCAGGATGAAGARTCCCAGCTTGCTCAGCCTTGCCTCACATCAGACATGCTCCAGTCCCTTCAGCATCTCAGAAGGACCTCTGCTGCACTTGCTCCAGTAGCTCCCTGTCTCTCTTGTACTGGGCAGCCCAGAACTGCCCATGCTACTCCAGATGTGGCCRCAAACAACAGGGCTGTGGTACCTGCAGGCAGCACCCGGCAGGACAGAACAGCAACTCCATTCTGGCACGCAGGATTAACCACAAGGATTTCTCCTCTAAACCAGGCTTCAGGAAATGTGGACGTTGCTGCGAATTCTTATCCAGATACACAACTGAGTACACCAGCTAACTACACAGTAGTGATCCACAGCTAGAATCGTGAAGAAAGGAACAGTTTCCCATTCCCAGCAGATAGGGAAGTATTCCTCCTGGCACTTGAGGCATATCACATGAAATACTGCGGGTAATTCTGAATTCTCATTTGGAAAAAAAAAATAAAAAGAGAGAGAGAGAGAAAGAAAAGAAAGAAAGAAAGGAACTGAGATTCCAACAAAAAGCTACAAAGGCAGCCTATGAAGATGCTCCTGAAATGAAGTGGCAGTCATYCAAAAGCGCACTAGGAGAATTCAATGTGACATAGCCAAACGAAGACAGAGGATGTAGGATTGTTACGTACAATCAAAGCTGCTCTAGGGACAGAAAGCCAGTTACGCTCAGAGGCAATGCTGCCACAAGGACAAACACCCATAAAGACACCATTAGGAAATGCCATTTGGATTTGAAAAGGAAATTCTGCATGTGGCTCTCAGTCAAGGAAATCTCTCACAAGGGAGCTTCAGTCAATTTATAAAATCAGTTCTTGGACGCTTCTGCCTATTACAGGTGATTGGACTACAGGACCCAGGAGACTCTATGCAAGGGCATGAGAGGTCAAGGAAATACAGGCAAAGAGGAACCAACACCTGAGTCACACGGACAGGCACAGGAAGCTAAGCAGTGCCCTTCTAGCCTGTAGCCTAACCCCACTGCCTGAGCACACATCATTCTTTTGTGCAAAAGGAACAACAAGATTTAGTATCTGAGGAGCAAATCACAAGAGATTAAAAGSTGGTTGTACCCAGGCGATGGAAGGCACCAGGCAATCTTCTTGCCTATTTCAACCCTAGCCATCATTTCAATA
>NW_028186948.1:13582-14935 GCF_003343005.1 Rhea americana | reverse complement strand
TTCAGCAGTGAACAGAGGAAAGAGAGGAAGCTGACAGAAAACAGGACTGGCAAGCACAAGAGAGCAGCTCAGGAATGAACACAAGCTCAGCAAGCGCCTCTTGTGCCACAGGATGCTGCAGCCCTCACAACACTGAGGATTTTTCAGYCAACCACAGCAGCCATTCCTCMCACCAAGGCACTGAAGACAGGAACCTGGAAGAACTTGAGGCTGGTGAGCTAAAGCCTCAAGCTGACAACACAAGTGGAAACAGATGACAATACTGCAGGCACGCAGTTGCAACAACATGGTGCATGGTGTGTGCTTGACCAGGTGCCAACAGCCATGTTGCAACCAAGCGTACTTAAGGCAGGCAAACAGCCCATGGGCCTGTTGCGAGAAAACATCTGGATTTGCAATAGCATCTCCTTCTTGGCTGAGGCTGGCTTCACCAAAAGAGAGGGTTTTCCTTTTTTTCAGGGTGAAGGGTGACTCTGCAAGCTTCAGTAAACCCTTGAATTCCTAGCCTTGACCAAGCCAAGTGCTAGTAAGCAAGGAAAGACTATATGAGTAGCACACAGTGCAAAAAGCCTTCCTCACACATAGAAGTGCAAGAGGGATATTTTGGACACACAACCAATTCTTCCCTTTCCAAGCTTCCAAGGCCCTTTATAGGGATGACCGCTTTCAAACTGGGCCCCCAGGTACTACTGCTTCCACAGTTAGAGAGAGGCCAGAGAGACACAAAGTTGGATGGAYTTCAACAAGCATGAAGAAGCTCTGCAAAGACTCCCCATATTGCTATTAAGCTGAGATTGAGATCCTGACTTCTCACTTCCACGGGTAACTTGCTATTTCGGATGTCATCCTCAGAGATGAAAGTCAACGAGATGTACCYCGTACCTCACAACAAACGTATGCAAAGACAAAATACATGCCAGTCTTGTACTGTCAGTCAACTAAGCCCATGCACTGTGGGCTCTGAAGGGTTATCCGACATGGAAGATGGAAACAGCACAGTGCAGACTGCTCAGAATGGCACAGAAACAAAATACGCAGCAGCAGGCAACCCCTGGGAAGTGCCCTTTGTTGAAGAGTGCTCCCCCTTCCCCCAGGAAAAAACTACTGGCAACACAGCATTCTTTACTCAACAACACACAAGGAAGAGTGCAAACAGTTATGGCAGAATATACTCAATCACCATYCCCTAAAAAAGAAGTGATAAGCAACACAAGCTTACCTCTGCACTGACTTGCTTCACTCGTTTGCCCTAGTCATGAGTATTTTCTGCTGATCTGTAACGCCTGGGAGAAGCAGAGAAAGACAGAAAYGAGCTGTTTCAGTGTCGTTCACATTCTGTTCTGATGATTCCAC
>NW_028186948.1:9434-13512 GCF_003343005.1 Rhea americana | reverse complement strand
GCCTGGGAGAAGCAGAGAAAGACAGGAATGAGCTGTTTCAGTGTCGTTCACATTCTGTTCCGATGATTCCACCTGTGGGTTACAGAAGGGCTTTTTGCTGTGCTCAGTCTGGCTAAAACCTCCCTTGCAYGCATGAACAAGGGAAAACATCACAGCAGCTTCCAGCACTACTCTTTTGGAGCAGCAAGAGTGGGAGGGAAAGAAGAGCTCAGGTCCTTTCCCACTCTCTACCCTCAACACATTGCCAGGAGCCCTTCTCTTTCTCTGGGCCAGTTTCACTAGCTGGAAAAGGGGGAAACCACCAGCACCTCCTCTGTAAAGTGCCTGGGGATCTACTGGGGAGGACGACTGCAAAGCTGCGTGTTTTCCTGCCAGGGAAAACAGGAATACTTCCAACCACACTGGCATCCAAGCACAGTTAGATTGCTCAAACTAAAGACCAGCATGCTGAGTTACAAATGGACATCCTCAAGATGCTCACTTGCATTTTAAAGGCCAGTCAGCAGGGTGACTCTCTCCATTTGGAAAGGACTATCATTAAAACCACGCAGACTCTTAATACCAAGCAAATACACAGACATTGGGGATGACCCTGTACATACCCCTACTCCCCCCAAAATGAGTACTTTCACTGTCACCAGAGGTATGACTGTTCACTCCACATCATCCTTTGGGCCTAACACATGCCTCACGCTGTGGCCTGAGGTAGGCTGGAGCAGCACCATTAGGCTACAGTGAGAGCAAACACGTACACCACATCCTCAGGGACAAAAAAAAAAGGAGGTCTGCTATCCTTGGGGGTTTTTCAGCAACTGCTTGTTTACACCTGAGAAGTCTGAAACTCTTAAGAATTAAGTAAATTCTTTCTCCGTAACCAAAAGGACCAGTAGGAACGTCAGGGACCAAACTTCCCAGCTGGAAGGTACAAGTACACCAGGTCCCCTGAAACAGCCTTTGAAGCAGAGCCAGTAGCAGCCAGCAAACTAGCAAATTAAATAACTAGAGAATTAATACTTTAGGCCAGTCTACAGGGAAAGGATTAACCCCTTCCTGGCTTTTTTTTTTTTACACCCACAGAGCTCCTAGAAATAGCCTTAGTTTCACAAAGAACCTCTGCCATCATAAAACCAACACACAAACAAGCAAGCAAGCAAGCAAAAAGACATACACACACACACACCAAACTCTTACAAAGAGATTATTCAAGAGTCTATTCTAAACTGTACATTGATTGAAGTAAAGGGCTCCTGAGGGTGCACAAAGAGTTTATCATCTACCATGACTGCAAACAGCCAGACACTGCAGAGGTCACCTCTATGACAACAGAGTCCCGTCTACACCTAAAAAACCTCACTAGTACACTCAGGCCTCTCTCACGCTTTTAACGTGCATTTTCCCCTTTCATAAAATCCTGATAAAGCCACTTCAGCCAATAAACAGCCAGGTGGCCTACTTTTCTCCCATTTGTCCCTCCTCCCGCCTTTCCAGATGGAGCTTGTTTTATTCCATACCATTTATTTAGCAGCAGAAGCTAAAATAGCACAAGTGCTCTGGCTGGTTTAGACTTCTTCAACCAAGACATTTGAACACCTTCAGGTGAAATGCTCTTGCTGCTGCTCATGTGTAGAGGCACATAACCAGAAAACAATGTTGTCCAAGCCACTCTACCGATTTTGGATCCCTCCTGCTGGCACCAGAAATAGCGTATCCTGTTGTACTCACTCAGCGCAGACAATATCATGTCTAGGGCTAGCCCCATGACACCTCCGCAGGCCCCTGGCCACATAGAAAGTCACAAAGGGAAAAGAATGGACGAAAAAAACACCCACACAATTGCAGTAACAATGGTTTCAGAGAAGAGCCAGAGTTTTCCAAGGAAACACAACACCTACAAGCAATAAGGTGTATCAACAACCTGAATAGTGTATAACTCCAGATTTTTACCTCTCTCCCTGAGTCTGGCCAGGGTCCTCCACACACGCCTCAATGCTGAGGAGAAAACAGGCAGAACAGGGTTTGGCAGGCACAGAGAAGTCTCCCAGGGACCCAGGGCCCCACCCAGGGCCTACACTCCCAACATCAGACTTCCAGTCCCAAAGTTTCCCCCTCCAAGCACCTCACRGATCAGCTCCCACACAAACACAGGAAGGTCCCTCCAGCAGCAGCTCCTGCCGCTACCGCAGCATCTCAGCAACACTCCACACCTCACCCAGGCAACAGACYGCTCACACACAGCTACTTCTACCTCCACAGCAACTTCAGCCTCTTTCTCACATGCCTCCCAGTAACACCCCCTTTGAGCACCCAAGCTTCCTGGTGTTACTAACAGCAACAGACTACCCTGGCCTAGATGTAAAGCTTGCTCCCTTCCTCAAGGAGAGCAACACACTAAAGGTTACTAAGCCAGCTCAGATYAGAAGGAAACATGTAAAGCACTACCTTCTGWAAGCTCCAGAAAAAGAAAAGCAACTCACASGCCCACTTAGGTAATGTCCTGCTAAAGCAGGGCTCAGYAACTRGGTCTTGCAAGARGTCWCARCTGCACAYTTCCTCAYCTGGCAGTGAGGAAGGCAATACTCAGGTGAAGTATTTGGTCAGCAGATTCAAAGATGGAGGCTTGCAAGCAGTTCTACTTCAGGAACACAGACTGAAAGCCATTTCCAAGTTTTCTTCTGCTTGCTTTCCAAAAGACTAGGCAGCACTGCATGGGTTCTCCAAAACTTCTTCAACAACAGCACTTCTTTTCAACACTTTTGCTCCCAAACCCAGCTGGTACCATCACTGCAGGACCACCTCCCTTCTATGTCAGGCGCACAAAAGCTTCCTACAACACAGCTGAGATCCCTACCTGCACCTTTCACATACTTGCTGTCAATAGACTACTCAAGTCAAGCAGAAATCATTGGGGGCTAGGTGCTAAACATAAATCTATGCCTCTAAAAATACATTCTCATTCAGCAGGGTGTGCTATTTCAGAAAGTCAAACTCAGGCTGGCAAAACATGGCTTAGCATTGTCCTGTGAAAGACTGAACCAGAAGTGACCTCACAACCATAAACAGCAGCCATGGGCCTAGCACATTGCTATAAAATACTGCTGCACAAGTGACCTCACAACCACAAACAACAGACACATGCCAGGCACAACAGACACAAGCCAGCGACTTATCAGGCGCTGAGGCAGAAGCCACCTCACAACCAGGAACCCCAGCCAAGGGCCTACCACTGGCCTACGAGGGCMTCAGGCAGAAGGGACCTCACAAACGCAAACAACGCCTGTATGCCTGGCATTGCCCTTTCACAGACTGAGGTAGAACTGACCTCAGAACCACAAACATCACCCAAGGGCCTAGCACTTTCCTGTAAGTCACTGCTGCACAAGTCGCAAAACTCCCGTTAACATCAGTCACATGACCAGCCCTGTCCTATACGGCACTGGTGCACCAGCGACCTCACAAACAGCGGCCAGGTGACCACAGCTGGCCTATGAGGCACTGAGGCACAAGTGACCTCACATCCACTAACAGTAGCCACGGCCATGACACTGGCCTATCAGGGACTCAGGCACAAGTGACCTCACGAGCACAAACAACAGCCATGTCTCCAGCACTGCGTTATCGGGCACTGAGGCACCAGGGACCTCCAACCAGAAACAGCAACAACATGACCAGCATAAGCACAAACAGCAGTCATGTGTCTCCTTGTTGCCCAGCATTTACAGAGGAACAGGTGGATTTACAACATGTATCAAACAAACTTGCTTGACGCTTGCCTATCCTGTTCTCAGGAAGTAGTGACTTCACTGTCTTCATCAGAGCCACCTGCTGGCCTATCCCATAGTAAGGCAAGTGTCCTCACAAGCAAAAACAGAAGCCACGTGCCTACCACTGGCCTCTCCCATGCTGAAACAAAAGTGGCCTCACACTGCACTGAAGTCTGCATGTGCTTGCTGCTGAGGCACACGAACAGCAGAAGCACAAACAGCACCAATCTCCATACTATCAGGTGCTCGCAAAGAAGTGAGCTCCAAACCAGAAACAGCAGCAATTGCTCAGTTTCTTCAGCAACAATGACCTCAGA
>NW_028186948.1:2950-8609 GCF_003343005.1 Rhea americana | reverse complement strand
GCACAAACCACAGAAAGGAACAATCAACAGACAGATCAACTCAACACTGCAACAGCCATTAACCTGATGCCAGACCTCTTCTACGCCAGCTAGTCTACAAACACACTGTCTCTGCCCCACACAGCTGGCTCTTCTGCTAGATAGAACCAAGGACCAGCAAGAAGAGGTGGAGGCATGACACTCGCCACTTGTAGGCTCCCCTGGCACTGCCCTGCTCACTACCTACCCTTGCCTCCAAAACACAGACACACAGGAAAGCTCTTGTGCTAACACCATAAAGTGACCAAAGCACTCTAGGCTCACAAGGCATGTGCAGAAGATCAGCACAAGATCAGGCAAAAAGATGGCTCCATGCATCAAGCAGCTCTTTTCAGAGAGCAGCATCCTGCTTTCTTTGGGCAGAGCAGGTTGCTGCTTTCCACCTCCATCCCCTCAAGAACCTCCAACTAGGAAGAGGAGGGAACCAGGGTTTTGTTTAGTAAAATAGAAGTTACAGATACAATATAGAAACATCAGAGAGCCCTGAAGGCCTCCTGAGCCCAAAGTAACCTTGGTTCCTTTACTTTATTTCCTCGGACAGGGAGCCCCTGTGAAGGAAAAAAAGGGAGTAGAGGTTTTGAAATGAGGCCCAAGCAAGCAGGCAGCCCCAGCCTGGAGGGCTGCTGAAATGCCAGCCTTCCTGGCTGCGCAGGCTCTGTGGCACAAGTCTGGGTTCCACAGCTGGGTTCACATAACACTCAGGGCTGGTGCCATGGACAATGTGACCTTGGGCATATCTTCAGCCCTCGCAGAGCCAGGAGCACAAAGAGCTCTGAGACTTCCTCAGTTCAAGCTACCAAAGCTTTGGGGCACTCACACAAAGGCACCGAACAGATGCTGGCATTTATTTTAAGGGTCTTTCACTGTCCTAGAGGACACAACAGCCTTCTAGGAAAAGGAAGGGGACAACAGCATTTGCTGAGAGGGCTGGCAGTAACAGTACTTGTGGGATGCGGATTGTGCAGCACAGCAGAGGTCCCGAGAGGTGAACCTACACTCCAGGTCATCGTTGGAAGCCAGGTGCATTTTTGGAAGCCTTTGCATCCATACATAGGTTCATCTCATTCACTTGCAGCTGCTTTCATAGGAGGCTCACAATGTTGGCAAAGATGTTGACCGATACAGAGACTAACCCTGGCACCCTGCCTCCATCCTCAGCAGCTCAAGGACTGCATTGGGAACCTACATGAGTCGAGTAACCWAGAAAGAAAGACAGAMTCAGAGTGTTACTGTCAGTCCTGCTGGCCTTCCACAGTCGGAACAGTCAGGGGCAAATGTCTCCCCTCTGTGCTGAGCTGTATCTGTGACAGCACAGCCAGCAGGACCACCAAGACATCCTACCCCTCTTTTTGGCACAGCTGAGACCATGTCTTTATACTGGGTCCCATCTGGGCTCTCCAATTCTGGAAAGCCACAAACACACAGGAGRCAGTCCAGCACAAGGACACCAARGTGGTCAGGGKCTGKAGCRTGGGRTGTATAAGGAGAGCTGCCCATYACCYTGAGAAACCTGACTTCTTGTGAGGYGGCATCTCTCCTGTCTGCAAGTGTCTGCATGGGCACCAAGTGGAGAAATGGCTCCGACTGATTTCTGCTCTCGGATGGATCGGAATGGATTAGCGCCTGAGATGGGAAGATGCAAGGAGGATCACAGCTTCAACAGAAAGCCTGGAAGGAGTGAGATCACTTCTTCCAGCAGAGTCAGTAAAATCCCAAAGACTCAGGAAGCCTCARGACCTTCAGAAACTGCAAGCCTGAACCTCACCTGACAGAAACCAACAAATTGCAAGCATCCCTGGCTYGCACCAGGATGCTCAAATGGGGCAACACAGTCACCASCAGTCCTCACCCASGTCTCCCAGAAGYACACCRTGACAGCAAGCTGGCCTCTGGGAGCAGAGCACTGCTCTCTCCAGAAACCTYCTCCCATGCTGAGCACCAAAACACTGGGCACACGATCCTGCTCAACTACAAGCCACCCAGCAAGGTATCACGCCACTACACCCGCACCTCTCAAACTGTTGGCAGCCGATATGTGCCTGTGCATCAGCACATTTGAAAATGTGGCCCATAGCTGTTTGGGGTTGACATTCCTTCTGTCTTCTCCAACAGCCTTTACACCCATTCTCCAATGACTGCATACCAGGACAGAAAACCAGAGGCATCTAACGTGTTACAGTTCCAAATGTGTCATAAAAGCAGGCGGGCACCTAAAAGATAGACACATCATTCAGACCTGGTGGGAACATCTCACAAGCTCCCTGCTGTTTTGACAGGGGGATCTTCCAAAGAATAGACATCCTGGGAATAAGAGATAACTAACACCACTGATTACACCAGTACTAGATTAATTTAGCAGCCTAAAAGGTCTGGCTGGGCTTCCCAGCAGACCGGGAGTGGGCTGCAAGCTTCTAAAAAGCAAGAAGCAGAAAGTCAAACTCCATGCCCATATTCACCAGAGAACATCATCCACATTTTAAATGTAGCAGCACTAACTCAGGATGACAAGAGTGGAATAGAATTTGTGTCAGATGATGTGGAACATCAACTTGTGCTTGCTTAATTAGTCGTCTTTCTCTATGGCTCCAGGGGTCAATGCCTCCTCTGGGCACACGCAACAAACCCAGACATCACCTCACCACCAACATTCAAGCCATGTCTCTCCTCCTGACCTATCAGCTGCTCAGATACACGGGACCTCACAAGTGCACATATCCCTACCACATGCCTGCACTACTGGCCTATGGGCTTCAGAGACAGAAGCATAAAAAAACAAACAAACAAACAAAGACATCCCCAGCCACGAACWACTGCTGCCCTATCAGGTCCTCCGACAAAAGAGACCTCACGCCCATGCCCAACTGCCTGCTGATGGCCTATCAGGGACTCTGATAAGAAGAAAGACAGGACCTCACAGTCACCTGCACAGCCATGTCTGTGTCACCAGCCTAGAAGCCTGCAAGACAAAAATTACCTCACTASAACTTCCTCAGCTGGGATCCAAATCCTGGCTTATCAGCTGCCCAGGCAGAAATGATCTCAAGAACACATAGCCCACCCACAGACCTGATGCTGGCCTATCAACTGCTCAGGTAGAAGTGACGTCACAGTTAGCTTTCCAGCCACATCTCTGCTGCTATTCAACCAGTTCAGCAGTCAGAAGTGGCCTCACAATCAACTGGCATGCCTTGTTCCTGCAGCTGGCCTATCACATACTCTGGCAGAAGTGACCTCATCAGCCCTAGCTGAGCCATGTGCCTCCTGCTGGCCCATCAGCTACTGACAAAGAATTGATTTGAAACTAGTGATTTTCTGGCACAGCTCTCATTGACACTGGGGACCTCACTCCCCCTAACTGACTACACGGCTGTTGATACCTGCAGCTCCCCCCACCTTCCCCAGAAGGCCAAGCCAGCTCCTGAACAGCCTCCCTGATTCAGTTTGTGGCTTCACAACAACCACAGTGCAGCAAAAGCTCACTATGTACCAGTCACTGATGCAAAAACAGGATTACTTTTGCCTCGGTCACCTCCATACTTAGCCCATAAAACTTATGAATTGGAAAACTGTCTGCAAGTCACTATTAGCTACGTTTTCTAATGGGAGCACTGTATGGGAGCGAAGACAGCAGGACCTCGTGTCCCAGTCCGAGGGAGAAGCCTTCCCGCAGCTCACAACTCTTAGTTCCTTCCCCCATGCTGAACAAACCCAGCAAACCTGCTACACACCAAGCACAACAAGCATTTTCCTATTTTATGCTCTGACAATTTGAGACATGGGGAAGGACTCTGGCCAGGACRTTCCCATAGCTGAAACCAGTAGAGACAGAATTCAGCAACTCCTCATCCTCGCCTACAACTATGGAAATAACAACAGCAAGTGCAAGGACTAGCCGTTTCATCAGCTTTCAAGGCCCTGAAAAGCAAAACAGCTCACACTTACAGAGCTCTTTTGTCACAGGTCTCAAGGCAAAGCAAGAGGCATGCAACAAAACGCACGGCTAGGGCAAGACATGACATGCAGGGACAGTCTCTCTCAGAGACACTCTGAAATGCAGTTTCCACAACAAAAGAAGCTGTTGGGAAGGGCACCTCCCGAGGACACCAGCAACCTGCTCACACTCTGCCCAGCAGCTCCCAGACGCAGCTCTGAGCACCTGGGGGCTGCGGGGACAGCAGCAGCTCCGGGAAATCCTTGAAATGCATCTCAGACCCACAACATGGGCAAAGCTTCCTGCACCCAAATCCCACCAAGCCGCCCAGGCCCAGCTGCTCGGTGGCACGCCGGCACGTCCAGCTCGCAGGCCAGTTCCCCTCGGTGACGGGGCACTGTGCCCTGTGCTCGCAGCCCCGCCAGCCCCTGCGGGAGCTCCTGCATGAAAACAGCCCCGTTGCCAGCACCACTGCCCCCGCCCCAGAGTGAGGGCACCCGCCAGCACTTGAACGCACCCACAGCCCCCACCAAGCCCACGCACACCCGCTCCCCCCTCATACCCCGCCTGCTTTGCTCCCTCGCCTCTTGCACGTCGCTCTTTCCTTCTCCTTTCCACATGACGGACTCTGATTGCCTGACAGAGCCATCAGTCACATCCATCCCCGCCCTCCCCCTCATGTCAGCCAATAGGAGGGCTGCCCTCTGCCCTGGGGTGACGCCCTAGGAACACTGAGCCCTCCTGTCCCCGCGGCCAGCTCTGCCCCCCCCCTTGGGACGGCGCCATCTTGTGGGCGACGGTGCGTGTCGCAGAGCACAGCAGGGCAGTAGGGCAGCCCGGCGCCCGGTGCCCAGGCAGTGTGGGGCCCTGAGGCCCAGCCAGGGCTCGTCAGGGGCTGGGTTCTGCCGCAAGGGCCCCGTGGGGCTCCTCGCTGCCCTCTGCCCTAGGGCTGTGCTGGGCATGAGGGGCAGCTCTGGGACCTGTGCTGGTACCAGCCTTGACGCTGTTGTGGGGGGCCCTGGTGATGGCTGGGGTGCCGGAGCCCACGGGCAGTGTGCTGCTGCCCCCGGGGCAGGGCAGTGTGCTGTCACCTCTTCTGCCCCAGTCCCCTCCCCACAGCAGCCCTGGGGCTTGGCAGCCTTCCTGCTCCACCTGGCAGRGCTGGACCGTGGCCGGGCAGGGGCTGCTCCATGTGGGGCTGGGCTGTGCCCCAGTGGGTCACTCCGGAGGGCTGAGGAGCCCCATGGTGGCATGGGGCAGCAATGGGGAGAGCAGCTCAGAGCCTGCCAGTGCCGGGGAGTGGAGCTGTAGGTCTGGCATGGGGCTAGAAGAAATGGCTGTGTCGGGCTGACTTCAGCACTGCTCACACAGATAAGAAAAATCTTTGGGGTCAGCCAGGACTTTCTTGTTTGGGATGGCGCCCCTCACCTGCTTACAAGCTAATCCCAAACATGCTGTCTTTTGGGTATAGATGTTTGAGCCCAGTTTGCGGGGGGGAGCAGGGGGGTAGGGGCAGTGGCCACCTGAAGATGGCATTTCTGAGCCCAGATTGTGCTCTGCCAAGCTGGAGGCACAAGAGGATCCAGGGGGAAGGATCAGAAGTTCTCCCAAACAAGCAAACCACTTGGATTTATTACAAAGTGAAGGATCCATTTCCAGCAAAGGCATTTCCAGCAGGCTCTTGAGAGC
>NW_028186948.1:0-2750 GCF_003343005.1 Rhea americana | reverse complement strand
ACGAACAACTGCTGCCCTATCAGGTCCTCCGACAAAAGAGACCTCACGCCCATGCCCAACTGCCTGCTGATGGCCTATCAGGGACTCTGATAAGAAGAAAGACAGGACCTCACAGTCACCTGCACAGCCATGTCTGTGTCACCAGCCTAGAAGCCTGCAAGACAAAAATTACCTCACTASAACTTCCTCAGCTGGGATCCAAATCCTGGCTTATCAGCTGCCCAGGCAGAAATGATCTCAAGAACACATAGCCCACCCACAGACCTGATGCTGGCCTATCAACTGCTCAGGTAGAAGTGACGTCACAGTTAGCTTTCCAGCCACATCTCTGCTGCTGTCCAACCAGTTCAGCAGTCAGAAGTGGCCTCACAATCAACTGGCATGCCTTGTTCCTGCAGCTGGCCTATCACATACTCTGGCAGAAGTGACCTCATCAGCCCTAGCTGAGCCATGTGCCTCCTGCTGGCCCATCAGCTACTGACAAAGAATTGATTTGAAACTAGTGATTTTCTGGCACAGCTCTCATTGACACTGGGGACCTCACTCCCCCTACACTGACCATGCGGCTGTTGACACCTGCAGCTCCCCCCACCTTCCCCAGAAGGCCAAGCCAGCTCCTGAACAGCCTCCCTGATTCAGTTTGTGGCTTCACAACAACCACAGTGCAGCAAAAGCTCACTATGTACCAGTCACTGATGCAAAAACAGGATTACTTTTGCCTCGGTCACCTCCATACTTAGCCCATAAAACTTATGAATTGGAAAAGTGTCTGCAAGTCACTATTAGCTACGTTTTCTAATGGGAGCATTGTATGGGAGCAGTTACCGTGAAACCGAAGACAGCAGGATCTCATGTCCCAGTCAGAGGGAGAAGCCTTCCCACAGCTCACAACTCTAGTTCCTTCCCCCATGCTGAACAAACCCAGCAAACCTGCTAAACACCAAGCACAACAAGCATTTTCCTATTTTATGCTCTGACAATTTGAGACATGGGGAAGGACTCTGGCCAGGACGTTCCCATAGCTGAAACCAGTAGAGACAGAATTCAGCAACTCCTCATCCTCGCCTACAACTATGGAAATAACAACAGCAAGTGCAAGGACTAGCCGTTTCATCAGCTTTCAAGGCCCTGAAAAGCAAAACAGCTCACACTTACAGAGCTCTTTTGTCACAGGTCTCAAGGCAAAGCAAGAGGCATGCAACAAAACGCACGGCTAGGGCAAGACATGACATGCAGGGACAGTCTCTCTCAGAGACACTCTGAAATGCAGTTTCCACAACAAAAGAAGCTGTTGGGAAGGGCACCTCCCGAGGACACCAGCAACCTGCTCACACTCTGCCCAGCAGCTCCCGGACGCAGCTCTGAGCAGCACCTGGGGGCTGCGGGGACAGCAGCAGCTCTGGGAAATCCTTGAAAATGCATCTCAGACCCACAACACGGGCAAAGCTTCCTGCATCCAAACCCCACCAAGCCGCCCAGGCCCAGCTGCTCGGTGGCACGCCGGCACGTCCAGCTCGCAGGCCAGTTCCCCTCGGTGACGGGGCGCTGTGCCCTGTGCTCGCAGCCCTGCCAGCCCCTGCGGGAGCTCCTGCATGAAAGCAGCCCCATCGCCAGCACCGCTGCCCCCACCCCAGCGTGAGTGCACCTGCCAGCACCTGAACGCACCCACAGTCCCCACCAAGCCCAGGCACACCCGCTCCCCCCTCACACCCCGCCTGCTTTGCTCCCTCGCCTCTTGCGCGTCTCTCTTTCCTTCTCCTTTCCACACGACGGACTCTGATTGCCTGACAGAGCCATCAGTCACATCCATCCCCGCCCTCCTCCTCATGCCAGCCAATAGGAGGGCTGCCCTGGGGTGACGCCCTAGGAACACTGAGCCCTCCTATCCCCGCCCCCAGCTCTGCCCCTCCCTCCCTCCTCGAGACGGCGCCATCTTGTGGGTGGCGGTGCGTGTCGTGGAGCATGGTGGGGCAGTGGGGCAGCCCGGCGCCCGGTGCCCAGGCAGTGCGGGGCCCTGAGGCCCGGCCAGGGCTCGTCAGGGGCTGGGCTCTGCCGCAAGGGCCCCGTGGGGCTCCTCACTGCCCTCTGCCCTAGGGCTGTGCTGGGCATGAGGGACAGCTCTGGGACCTGTGCTGGTACCAGCCTTGATGCTGGCATGGGGGCCCTGGTGATGGCTGGGGTGCCGGAGCCCACAGGCAGTGTGCTGCTGCCCCCGGGGCAGGGCAGTGTGCTGTCACCTCTTCTGCCCCAGTCCCCTCCCCACAGCAGCCCTGGGGCTTGGCAGCCTTCCTGCTCCACCTGGCAGGGCTGGACCGTGGCCGGGCAGGGGCTGCTCCATGTGGGGCCGGGCTGTGCCCCGGGGGGTCGCTCYGGAGGGCTGAGGAGCCSCATGGTGGCAYGGGGCAGCAATGGGGAGAGCAGCTCAGAGCCTGCCAGTGCCGGGGAGTGGAGCTGTAGGTCTGGCATGGGGCTAGAAGAAATGGCAGTGTTGGGCTGACTTCAGCACTGCTCACCAYAGATAAGAAAAATCTTTGGGGTCAGCCAGGACTTTCTTGTTTGGGATGGCGCCCCTCACCTGCTTACAAGCTGCATCCCAAACATGCTGTCTTTTGGGTATAGATGTTTGAGCCCAGTTTGTGGGGGGGAGCAGGGGGRGTAGGGRCAGTGGCCACCTGAAGATGGCATTTCTGAGCCCAGATTGTGCTCTGCCAAGCTGGAGGCACAAGAGGATCCAGGGGGAAGGATCAGAA
>NW_028186947.1:23047-23989 GCF_003343005.1 Rhea americana | reverse complement strand
CGAGGATACACTAAAGTGAATCCAGCCTGGGCATCCGACCCGTCCATCCCACAGCCTGCCAGCACTGACCCCTTGGTGCGGTTCCTGGGGTTCCTCATGCAGTCTGATGGGTAAGTCCTTCTTAAATTTACTTTGTTGTAACCCCTTACATGCCTTGACTGCCTCTCAGTGCCTGTATTCAACCCTCCTTTTCCCCACCTTGCAGCCCCCCTTATGGCAGGGTTGGCAGGTACTGGTGTGGAGATGCCTCTGTGGGGACAAAAGGGCAAGACAGAGGCAAGGAGCCACATCCTTGGGTGGCTTGCTACAGGTCAGTGGGCACCCGTAGCTCACTGACCTGTAGCAAGCCAAGGAGAGTCTCCTCTGAAGCATGGCTGGAGCTTGTAAGTGAGCTGGGGGAACCCCAGACAGACTAGAGGAAATGTTTTCCAAGCTCTGACTGGAGAAAGCTGGGCTGGTGCAGGGAAAGGCAGCAGGGGATCTGGGATGGATCCTACTGACTGCACTGCACACCCTGGGTGAGGTATTGTTAGTGCAGCACCCACAAATTGGGCAGCTGGGAGGCTCTTCCACTGAGGAGGCTTGTCAACTGACCTGAGAGGTGGGAACCACCACTGTGGAATGAAGGGAAAATCTGCGGCACTGCTGTGCGTTGTTATGGCTGACTGCATTGCAGATCACCCACATTGGAAATAGGAGTCGGGACAAGAGGGGACGTGAGAGGTCCATCCCCTGGCAGGTCAAGCACTGGTGCGAAAAGAGGATTGGGGTCTGGAAATTCGGGACAGTAATAGGTGGGACTGTGATGATCCCCCCACCCTCTGCCCCAGTTCAGTGTGAGACAGCGAGCATGAGGAGGAGGTAGCTGCCTGGGCAGCAGCTTCCTGGACCGAAGGCAGCCAGTACTCAAGGGACCAGCGCTACTTATGATAGTAAAGCTTC
>NW_028186947.1:15018-21002 GCF_003343005.1 Rhea americana | reverse complement strand
GCAGGTCTCCAAGGTGCACAGCCTCTGGTATGCTGGAACAATGTAGGTAAGGGAAGCCAGCAAGCCAGACCTGTGACTTTGGGATAAGGATTGACTCTAAGGGCTGGGTCGGTCACAACATCGCATGAAGCAAGGCTGGGTGTGCTGTGCAGCTGGCCGAGGTGCCGTGCACCCCACCTGTCCCCTCTGCCTGCTGGGCAAGTGGGGAAAGTGACTCTGGACATGCCCCGGGCCCTGTGATGCCATGCTATATGCCAGCAGCAATGACAGTGGTCTTGGCCTGTGTGGCTGGCGAGGCAAATTCCAAATATTCAGGCTTGTTGGCCACCTCAACTAGCTCACTGCACYRATAWCATCAGAARGATTATTGTCCTCARGGAAGGGATCCAGAAGGATTTTGAGAAGGCACAGATGACTGCTGGAGGGAGAGCAGACAAAATTCCATCAGCTGGGGATCAACTCCCCATAACAGCTCTGGCTGCTGTGGAAGGTGGCAAGGCAGCATCTGGAGGGGAAATTCCAGTTCCCAGGGTCATCTCTCCTCTTCCTAGCAAGTGGAGAAAAAGGGARTTAGAGAACTGGGCCARTCTAAGATCRCAAGGCTGAGTATTAACAACTTGGAGAATGRTAACAKCAGTMGTKATTGGCTTATACCCTACCAGGRCATTCTCCACAGAAAGCTACTAAGCACAACAGAGCTACGTGCCAATGTCTATCCCACAAGGGAGTGTTTGGCTTGAGGGCTGAGGGAAGGGCTGCCTAAGGGGTGCAGGCTCCGTCTGCAGAGTAGAAAAGCCGTTCCTGTACTATTGGATATGGCCCTTCAGTCCAGGATGCCCAGATCCAGAGGCACAACATCTTGTGTGGTGTGCTGGGAGAAGTGGCAAAAAGGCTGGGGTGGGTGTTATATTTAGAACCTAACCATGGGGATAACAACAATGAGCTCTTCAAGCCAGATTTGGTGGTACTTAAGGGGTCTTGGGTGACACTAGTGGACATTACYGTTTGCTATGAAAGTGTGTTGTCATCCTTAGGTGACACAGTGGCAGAAAAAGTCCACAAGTACCAATATCTGGAAGAACAAGTGAAGGAKGTGAGGAGACCTGGAGAAGTGCAGTTCCTGGGCTTCCCGATCGAGACTCACAGAAAGCGGTACAAAGGCAACGACAGGTTCCTTGCAGGTCTTGAACCCCTCAATGGCCGTCTGAAGAGGATAGCGAGGCTTTTCTTGTGCAGGGTTCTCCTGTGCTCTGTGGAAATCCTGCACATCTCTACCAGCAGAGGTAAGATTTTTAGTTTTTTAATTCTCTTTATTTACTTGTGTGACTTTGTTACTCCAGAGTCCTTCCATGGAAGGCAACAGTAAAATTCTTCACAAAGATGACATGGGTCTGCTCAGTCTTCTGTACRCGCTGAATTTTGCTCTTGCCCGCCTCCCTTGGGGTTGAGCCCTGTAGGTGTGGGACGTGGGATCTTGTCCCCAGTGACGCTCACCAAATTTGACAAGAGTAGACAGTCTGCCTACCAAGCCCAATTCAGAAAAGGTGTCATAGAAATTCAGTGGCTGATTAATAGCCAAATGCCTCATCATCTAATCAGAGATGTGCATGAATGGCTGAAGGAGATTCCCACTGTCCCTACCTACTATCCAGCGGAACCACCCCAAGGGAACGGGCTTGGCGGAATCAGTGGGGAAAGAAGGCCCTGTTGAGCTTGACTTTAGTCTGGTGCAGTGAAGAGACGTGAGAGATGTAGAATAGGACCTGTCTGCTGGTGAAATACCACTACTGTGATCATATTTTCACTTACCTGGTGATAATCCCTGTGGGGATTTGAGGTTGGTGCCCTCCCACTAGGGCCAGGTACCCTAGCATCCATGTTTCTCCTGCCCCTCCTTGATGACACAGCTGTGTGATGTGCAGAGACACTGCACAGTCGACCTTGCGCCGGCCTGACCTAAACGCGCGTCCTCGGCGCGAGTGCGTGCTCACTGCCGGGACGGTGAGCCCCCACCGTTGGTGGTGTGGACGCTAAGCCTCAGCGCATCCACTCTCCTGCCTCGGCTGGTGCTCTCAGCCCCCCAACGTGGCCGCTGGCGGCATGCTGCCCCGGCCCTCCGCCACCCGGCGCACCTGCCTCACTCTGCCCGACCCGGCTTTGCTGGGCGGTGGGTGGTCGGCGGGTAGGCAGCGGGGGTGGCCCCCCCGGTCTCCGTGTGGAGGCGGGGAGAGCGGGTGCCGTTCCCCGCCTGTCCCGTCCCGCCCGCCTGCCCGGCGCCGGGCGTCTGTCCGCGGGAGGGCAGGGCGAGCGCGTGGTGTCGTCCGGGAGGCGCGAGTGCGCGCGCGGGCGCCGTCTCGGGCACGGCGGAGCTGGCAGAGGCTGGCAAGGCGAGTGTGGAGCTTGGGAGTGTGAGGCTGGTGGGCCGCGGAGGCGTGGGCAAGTGAGCTGGGCCGCTTCTGGTGGTGGCCAGGCTCTGATGCTGGTGGTCTGCGGAGACCCCCCCCGTCCTTGAGGCAGGTGGACGCGGCTGGCGCGTGGGCTCCCTGCGGGGCCGGGCCGAGCCGAGCGCCTGGGCCGGACTCGAAGCGAGAAAAGGGTTGTCCCAGGTCGGGAGCAAGGGCTCCCTGCCCTTCTTGTTTGGGTCTGCCCTTCCTCCCCCCCATCAACCTCTGTGCTTGTACGGTCGGTGAGGCGAGCCCACTCTTCCCGCTGTCCTTCGCTCAACAGCCGGTGGTGGCGCGAGGAGGGAGGTGGAGGGGAGGGAGCCCTCAGAGGCTGCAAATGCTGCCTGCTCCCCTCGTGCGTGCAGCGGGGACCAAAAAAGAGACAACTCTTAGTGGTGGATCACTCGGCTTGTGCGTCGATGAAGAACGCAGCTAGCTGCGAGAATAAACGTGAATTGCAGGACACATTGATCATTGACACTTCGAACGCGCTTGCAGCCCCGGTCTCCCGCCAGGACTACCCCTGTCTGAGCATTGCTTGATGGTCTATTGTCAGCCCCCCAKTGGTGCAGCGGTGCCATCCCTCCTGGGGGGCGGAGGGGGAAGCATGCGGTGGCGGTGGTGCAAGGTGAGTGCAATGTGGTGCGGCTGGGACGCCTGGCAGGCCCTCACCCTGCATGGCTGGGCCTTCGCCCCCCCTAAGTGCAGACACGTGAAACCCCCGCTTCCGGAGCGCTTGCTTTGTGGAGTTCGTCCTGCCGGGCCCCAAAGGTGGGTCGGTCATAGTGGCCCAACACTTGTCGCCGCCATCTGCCACTGATTGCCATTGCCGCCATATGGGCTCTTCTCCATCACTCTCCCATTGGTGCGCTGGTCCCCCATTCCTCCCTGGGCCGGGGAAGCCAGCTGACTGTCCCCCACCTGACTGCCCTGACTGCTGCCATTTCAGTGCCCGCCAAGCCCCCCCCAACCCCTTCCCCACAGCTCGCCCATGTCTGTAGCATGTTTCGAGCCACTTCCACCTGCTGGCTGGCATCAGCCGCAGGGTTGTGTTGAGGCCGGCAGTGATGGATGTGGGTCCCACATTGTGGTAGAGGGGGGCGGTGTGGGCCCCACCTGGCGCCAAGGAGGGAGAGGTGGGGACTGGAGCAAGCGTTTTGGAGCCGGCCCTGTGGGAGGTGCGGACCTTATCCCCTGGCCCCACGTGGCTGTCTGCAGGTGGGTACCACGGTGGTACTGCACCATGCTGCCGTGCGTGCGTGTCGGAGGGCCCCCCGCAGTCCTCCCCACTGTGTGGCGGCGACCTCGGTTCGCTGCGCTGCTTCCCCACATGGTCCTGGCTAGGGGCCTCGGGCCATACACCCGCCAGTGGGCACGTGCCCGCTGGCTGTGCCCCCCCTCGGGCCTCCTCCGGGAGTCGAAGCGTGAGGGGCAGGTGCGCGCACACCCGCCCCGTCTCCATCTGATTGCAACCTCAGATCAGACATGGCGAACGGCTGAATTTAAGCATATTAGTCTGTGGAGGAAAAGAAACTACCCAGGATTTCCTCAGTAATAGTGAGTGAAGAGGGAAGAGCCCAGCGTCGAATCCCCGCCCCATGGTGGGGCGCAGGAAATGTGGCGTACAGAAACCCCCATCCCTGGCACTGCTCTCGGGGGGCCCAAGTCCTTCTGATCGAGGCCCAGCCGGCGGACGGTGTGAGGCCGGTAGCGGCCCCCCGGCGYGCCGGGACCAGGGCTTCTTGGAGTCGGATTGCTTGGGAATGCAGCCCAAAGCGGGTGGTAAACTCCATCTAAGGCTAAATACCGGCACGAGACCGATAGTCAACAAGTACCGTAAGGGAAAGTTGAAAAGAACTTTGAAGAGAGAGTTCAAGAGGGCGTTAAACTGTTAAGAGTTAAAGGGGTGGGGTGCACACAGTCCGCCCGGAGTATTGAACCCAGCGGGCTCGGTCGGCTGTCTCGGTCTCGTCGGATCCCTGCCTCCTCCTCTCCTCCGTCCCCCTGGTGGGGGCAGGCGGGCCGGGGATTGCTGCTGGTCCAGTGACTGAGCCCCGTCGGGCGCATTTCCCCCGTAGTGGTGCGCCACGAGCAGCTCCGGGTCGTCTGGGAAGGCCCGGTGGGCAGGTGTCTCACCACTGCGTGGTGGCAAGTGTTACGGCCTCCAGGCAGCATCTCTCTCCGAATCCTGGGGCCGATGCAGAGGACCACCATTGCGCCTTCCGCTCTGTCAGCCTCCTGGAGCCTGGTGGCAGCGGCACCGCCATTTCTCTCCCCACCCCCGCTTGTGGGGCGCAGGGAGGGCGACACAAGTTGACTGCAGCGGCGAGAGGGGCCACTGTCCGGGGGACGGAACCCCCGGTTCCTGGTGTGACTGTCAACCAGGGTAGACTGTCCTCAGGGCACCCCGACAGCTTTTTGCAGCCAGGCAGGATGTGGCTGCGCTTGGGCACCCGGGGTCTGCGGTGATGTCGGCTACCCACCCGACCCGTCTTGAAACACGGACCAAGGAGCCTAGCATGTGTGCGAGTCAGCAGCTCGCTCGAAAGCCCATGGCGCAATGAAGGTGAGGGCCAGCGCACGCTGGCTGAGGTGGGATCTCGAGGCAGAGGCAGAGCCAAAGGCGCACCACTGGCCCGTCTTGCATGCTCTGTCGGGGAGGTGGAGCATGAGCGTCCGTGCTAGGACCCGAAAGATGGTGAACTATGCCTGGGCAGGGCGAAGCCAGAGGAAACTCTGGTGGAGGTCCGTAGCGGTCCTGATGTGTAAATCAGTTGTCCGACGCAGGTGTAGGGATGAAAGACTAATCAAACCATCTAGTAGCTGGTTCCCTCCAGAGTTTCCCTCAGGATAGCTAGCACTCATGGGCAGCAGTTTTACCTGGTWAAGCGAAAGGTTAGAGGTCTTGGGGCCGAAATGATCTCAACCTCTTCTCAAACTTTCCATGGATAAGATGCCTGGCTTGCTGATGTGGAGCGGGAACATGGAATACAAGTTCCCTTGTGGCTGAGCCTGTACTTTAGGACTTGGAGATCYGGTCCCCAAATGACAGTCTCTGGATTTGACTTGGCGGACAGGCCACCGCTCAAATCAACTGGGAAAAGGCTCCATAGAATTCCATGGTTTGTAAATAGCCAAGTGCCTCATCAGCTACTTAGTGATGTGCATGATTGGGTGGATCCCAGTCCTGGGATGCATTAGGAAGAGTGTCGCCAGCAGGTCGAGGGAGGTGATCCTGCGCCTCTGCTCAGCCCTGGTGAGGCCTCATCTTGAGTACTGTGTCCAGTTCTGGGCTCCCCAGGACAAGAGAGACATGGAGCTACTGGAGAGAGTCCAGCGTAGGACTACGAGGATGATCGGGGGGCTGGAGCATGTGCCCTGTGAGGAACGTCTGCAAGAGCTGGGCCTGTTTAGCCTAGAGAAGAGCAGACTGAGGGGGGATCTTATCAATGTGTATGAGCACCTGAAGGGAGGGTGTCAAGGGGATGGGGACAAACTCTTTTCAGCTGTGCCATGTGACAGGACAAGAGGCAGTGGGCA
>NW_028186947.1:12587-14403 GCF_003343005.1 Rhea americana | reverse complement strand
GCCGCAGGTGCAGATCTTGGTGGTAGTAGCAAATATTCAAACGAGAGCTTTGAAGGCCAAAGTGGAGCAGGGTTCCATGTGAACMGCAGTTGAACATGGGTCAGTCAGGCCTAAGCCTAAGGTCAGCGCCATTCCAAAGCAATGGGTGATGGACTCCATTGTCCTCAGCCAATCAAAAGGGAATCAGGTTCAGATCCCTGAATCCGGAGTGGCGGAGATGGGCGCCACAAGGCATCCAGTGCGGTAACACAACTGATCCCGGAGAAGCCATCTGGAGCCCCAGGGAGAGTTCTCTTTTATTGGGGTGGAGGGATAGTGTAGTGGTTATCACATCTGCTTTACCCGCTGAAGGTCCTGTGTTCACGCCCCAGTAGAACCAGCACCAGGAAATCTTTGGGAGGTTGGACTAGATGATCTCCAGAGGTCCCTTCTAATCCTGCTGGTTCTGTGATTTGTGAAGGGCTAGGTGCCCTGGAATAGGTTCAGCCTGAGAGTGGGGCTTGCACCTTGGAAAGCGTGGTGGTTCCGGTGGCGTCAGGTGAGCTCTTGCTGGCCTGTGACAATCCAGGGGAGAAAGTGTAAATCTCGTGCTGGGCCATGCCCATATCCGCAGCTGGTCTCCAAGGTGAACAGCCTCTGGCATGTTGGAACAATGGAGGTAAAGGAAGTCGGCAAGTGGGATCCATAACYTGAGGCTAAGGATTGGYTGTAAGGGCTGGGATGTGAAGCAGGGCTAGGCGTGTGCTGTGGCTGGACAAATCCCTGTGCACGGCACCAAGTTCCCCAAGGCGGGCACAAGTCAGTGACTCTGGATGGGTGCCAGACCCTTCCAGTGGATCGCCCCAGCTGTGGCAGGCACTGCCCGGCCCCTCCCTCCCTCCCTCTCAAGCCCCAGCAGCCACCACCGTGCCCATCCAGCCATTCACGGGGGTTAGGGGTGCCCCAGCACCCCTGGCTACCAGTGACGGGTTAGCGGGGGGAGCCACGATTCCGGACTGGAGCCCTGCCTCAGCCGGCACCTAGCAGCTGACTTAAAACTGGTGCAGACCAGGCCAATCTGACTGTTTAATTAAAACAAAGCATCGTGAAGGTCYGCAGCAGGTATTGCCATGATGTGATTTCTGCCCAGTGCCCTGAATGTCAAAGTGAAGAAATTCAATGAAGTGTGGGTAAATGGCGGAAATAACTCCACTTCTCTTAAGATGGGACCGTATTACTAGCTGGACTTAGCTGCAGAGCTCACACCTCCACGTGGTCCCCCTGGATGCCCACTTTTTGGGTAGCCAAGTTGGCCTGTGCCCCAGTGCGTGAGCATTATAGCTGCTTCCACCTCAGTGAGTGACCTCACCAACCAGTCCATAGTATACAAGGTGACTTTCGAGCGCAAGTTCACACTACCTGCGCATCCAAAGCCCTTTGCCTGAGGGCTGATCGAAGGCACGCCAGTTGACCTTGAAGGCTGATTCTTCTGGATTGTATCTGAACCCCCACAGATATGTTTGCCAGCCCTTAAGAAGCTTGGGTTGTGAGTTTTGTGTCGGTGGCCACCCAAACGGGAGAGATCCCCCAAGAGATTGCAGTGCCAAAGCCTGCAAGAGTAACATCAGCGGAGTGGGTCCACCTTTCTCAAAACTTGACATTTTTCAATTTGGACTGTGACAGGTGGGAAGGGATTAGTCTCATGCCCTGTGTTGGAGGTCTAATGAGAAATATCATAGTATTGCCTGCCACTTCCTGAGATGCCAGGGAACCCCAGCTAAAGCTAAAGGCGATGAAGGTGTTTATGTGGAAGTCGAAGGATGGAAGTGTGAGGAAT
>NW_028186947.1:8930-10667 GCF_003343005.1 Rhea americana | reverse complement strand
GATTTCAGGTTGTTGCCCTCACACTAGGACCAGGTACCTAGCATCTGCCTTTCTTCTGCCCCACCTTGATGACCCAGCCATGTGGTCCTGTGTGCCAGCTCGCTCCTCCTGGGCACTGTGTACACTGCACCAACCGTGCACCTACCACCCTTCCCTGCCCACCACTGTAGTCGCCCCACACCATGCCTTGGAGTCTGTGCTATGAGTTGGCAGGAGAGGAGAGAAGGTCCTCTGGCAATCACAGTTGCTGGTAGCCACCCCTTGTAGGGGTTGCCATGGGCCGCAGACACTGGGCCCAGTGGTTCTTGGTCAAGGGGCTGAGAAGGGGTTTAAAGACTTGGGTGGCACGATGCAACCCGAGGGCAAACCAGGTGTGCTGCTGTAGGGCTGAGGGGTCAGCATGTGCAGCATTGCACCCCCCCTGCCCATGCTAGCTAGCATGCCCCATGCTCACCCCCTGGGCAGCTGGGTCAGAGAGGGGTACCCTACTCCCTCTCTCTGTGGTCTGGTCTTGGCGGAAGGATGCCGTGTGGTCAGCTTGTGCCAACCTGCCT
This sequence comes from Rhea americana, assembly GCF_003343005.1. NCBI lineage: Eukaryota > Metazoa > Chordata > Aves > Rheiformes > Rheidae > Rhea > Rhea americana. The sequence goes on along the minus strand of NW_028186947.1, from coordinate 10,113 downwards.
CGATCATGCAACCTCGGTGCGATCACATGCTTGCCGCTGGGAGGGTGAGCCCTCACCGCAGGTGGTGTGGACATCAGGCCTCTGCGTATCTACTCTCCTGCTTTGGCCGTTGCATTCAGTCCCGCGCTGCGGCCGTTGGTGGCACCCTGCAGCCAGACCCGTCACTCTGCCATCCGTCACGCCCCACTGTTCTCGTTCGGGTCTGCCCTCCCTTTTCCTCCTCCCCTACCTCTGTGCTTGTATGGTCATTGAGGTGAGCCCGCTCTGTCCACTGTCCCTTGCTCAGCAGCCAGTATCGGCGTGAGGAGGGAGGTGGAGTGGAGGGGGCTCTTAGGGGTTGTGAATGCTGCCTGTTCTCCAGGTGTGTGTGGCATGGACTGAAACGGAGACAACTCTTAGTGGTGGATCACTCGGCTCATGCGTCAATGAAGAACGCAGCTGCGAGAATTAACGTGAATTGCAGGACGCATTGATCATTGCCACTTTGAATGCACTTGCGGCCCCAGGTTCCTGCCAGGGCTATGCCTGTCTGAGCGTCACTTGATGGTCAGTCATCACCCCCCATTGGTGCAGCGTTGCCATCCCTCCCAGGGGGCAGAGGGGGAAGTGTGCAGCGGAGGCAGTGTGTGGTGGTGGTGGTAAGTTGGCGGCAGCAGCAGAGCCGGGACCCTGGTGTGTGCACTGGCGGCCCCGGTCTCCCAGCTGGCCCACCCGTGTCTGTGGACCGTCCGCTGCAGCCAGCATGCCCTGCTGCGCCTGTCCTCCCCTCCCTGCCCTCCGGGCTCAGTGGCTGCCGCTGTGTGGCTGATGCGGTGTGGCACGGCTGAGACGCCTGGCAGGCCTGAACCCCATGCGGCTGGGCCTTCGTCCTCCTAAGTGCAGACTCAGGAAACCCGTGCTCCTGGAGCACCCACTTTGCCCCCTTGTCCCGCCAGGCCCCAAGGATGGGTTGGTCACCGCAGCCCGGGACCTGTCACTTCCACTGGCCAACGCTTACGAGTGCCACCATATGGACTCTTCTCCATCACTCTCCCGGTGGTGCGCTGGTCCCCCGTTCCCCCCTRGGKTGGGGTGGCYGGCTGCCTGTCTCCAMCCSCTGCCCTCACTGCTGCYGTTTTAGTGCCCACCAAGTGCCCCTGTCCCTGCATTGTGCCCACGTCCGTAGTGTGTGTCGATCCACTTC
>NW_028186947.1:5267-7925 GCF_003343005.1 Rhea americana | reverse complement strand
AAGAGGGCGTGAAACTGTTAAGAGGTAAAGGAGTGGGGTGCACAGTCTCCCCGGAGGATTCAACCTGGCGGGCTCGGTCGGCCGTCTCGAGTCTCAGCTGATCCCCGCCTCCCCTCCCCTCCACCCCCCTGGTGGGGGCTGATTGAGGGGGTCACGCAGGCCAGGGACTGCTGCTGGGCCAGCTGCTGACCCCCGTTGGGCACTTTTCCCCTGTGGCGGTGTGCTGTGATGGATTCTGAGTTGTCTAGGAAGGCCCGGTGGGCAGGTGTCTCACCACCGCACGGTGGTGAATGTTACAGCCCCCGGGCAGCAGCTCTCACTGAATGCTGGGGCCAATGGAGAGGACCACCACTGCGCCTTCCCCAGTGGTGGCTTCCCACACCCCAGCGGCAGCGGTGCCGCTGCTTTTCTCCCCACCACCGCTCGCAGCTCATGAGCAGTGCCTGTTGCTTGGCGGCAGCAGTGATGTTGGCTCCCGTCCAGTGGACGGTCCCACCAGTCCCCAGCATGACTGTCAACTGGGGCAAACTGTCCTCGGGGCACCCCAACAGTGATGCATCGCCGGGCAGGATGTGGCCGGTCTCGGGCTCCCGAGGTCTGTGGTGATGCCGGCTACCCACCTGACCTGTCTTGAAACACGGACCAAGAGTCTAGCTGGTTCCCTCCAGAGTTTCCCTCAGGATAGCTAGCACTCATGGGCAGCAGTTTTACATGGTAAAATGAATGATAAGAGGTCAACCTCTGGCTTGCTGACGTGGAGCAGGAACATGGAATACAAGTTCCCTTGCGGTTGAGCCTGTACATTGGGAGGTGGAGATCTGGCCCCAAATGACAGTCTCTGAATTTGACTTGGCGGACAGGCCACCGCTCAAATCAACTCGGAATAAGGTTCCATAGAATTCTATGGTTTGTAAATATCCAAGACAGCTAATTAGTGACGGGCATGAATGGATGACGTGGAGCCAGGCCATGGAACAGGAGTGCTTAGTGGGCCACTTTTGGTAAGTGGAATGGGCGCTGTGGGATGAACCGAATGCCAGGTTAAGGCGCCTGATGCCAACTCTCATCAGACCCCAGAAAATGTGTTGGTTGATACAGACAGCAGGATGGTGGCCAGGGAAGTCGGAACCCGCTACGGAGTGTGTAACAACTCACCTGCCGAATCAAGTAGCCCTGAAAATGGATGGTGCTGAGGTATCGGGCCCATACCCAGCCATCGCAGGCGATGCAAAGCCACGTGGATTATGCTGCGATGAGTAGGTGGGCAGCTGTGATGTGCCTTGAAGCCTGGGGCTGGTGCCTGGGTGAAGCTGCCGCAGGTGCAGATCTTGGTGGTAGTAGCAAATATTCAAACGAGAGCTTTGAAGGCCGAAGTGGAGCAGGGTTCCATGTGAACAGCAGTTGAACATGGGTCAGTCAGGCCTAAGCGACATGCGAGTGCCATTCTAAAGCAATGGGTGATGCACTCCGTTGCCCTCAGCCAATCGAAAGGGAGTCAGGTTCAGATCCCTGAATCCAGAGTGGCGGAGATGGGTGCCACAAGGCGTCCAGTGTGGTACTGGAACCGATCCCGGAGAAGCCATCTGGAGCCCCAGGGAGAGTTCTCTTTTGTTTGTGAAGGGTTAGGTGCCCTGGAAAGGGTTCAGCCCGAGAGAGGGGCTTGCACCTTGGAAAGCGTGGTATTTCCAGGGACGTCCAGTGAGCTCTCATTGTTCTGTGACAATCCAGGGGAGAAAGTGTAAATCTCACCCTGGGCCATACCCATATCTGCAGCAGGTCTCCAAGGTGAACAACCTCTGGCATGTTGGAACAATGGAGGTAAAGGAAGTCGGCAAGTGGGATTCGTATCCTTCAGGATAAGGTTTGGCTCTAAGAGCTAGGGCAGTCAGGTTGGGGCACAAAGCAGAGGCAGGTGTGCGCTGTGGCTGGACAAATCCCTGTGCACCACACCCATTTCCCCAAGGGGGCACGAGTCAGTGACTCTGGTTGCCAGACCCTTCCAGTGGATCGCCCCAGCTGTGGCAGGCACTGCCTGGCCCCTCCCTCCTCCTCCCTGAGCCCCAGCAGCCACCACTGCCCCTCTTCCAGTCATCTGCAGGGCTAAGGGTGGCTGCTGGGACTTGTGGAGGAAGGAGAGTGGGGCCAGGCAGTGGCCTACGTGTGGCTACCTTCAATGGTTTAGCAGGGGGAGCTAGGATCCCGGACTCATGCCAGGACTGTCCCTGTGGGAGAGGAAAGAAAGTGGAGAAACGCAGGGTGGTGAAGAAGGGTCATTACCTCAGATACCAGAAGCTGTTCAATCTGGATCGAAGGAAGCTTGCCGGTATCATCCTCTATAACATCGAAGCACTACGGTGCCCCCCCTTCCGATGGAGGAACTGTATAGCTCCTTCCAAAAGAAGTGGGAGGAGGGAAAATCTTTCGGCAGCCTTGGTACCTGCCTGAGTGCACGAATGATGGATAATTCTACGTTCAAGCCTATGATCTCCCCAGCGGAGGTCGGGAAAAATCTGGCGGAGATGAATAAAGCCTCCGCTCCCGGTCCGGACGGCGTGTCGGTAAGGGACATTATCAAAATGGACCCCCAAGGCAGCCGATTGGCCGAGATGTTCAATTTATGGCTCTTGGCTGGGAAGATCCCGGACTGGGTGAAGGAAT
>NW_028186947.1:3110-4583 GCF_003343005.1 Rhea americana | reverse complement strand
CGTGGGTAGTCACATTTGTGACATCATTGCGGAAATGTATAAGGATAGTATTACACAGATCGAAGTTGGGAATAGCTGTTCTGAAAAGATTAACATCCTCGCGGTGTTCAGCAAGGTGATCCAATGTCCCCGCTTCCATTCAATCTATCAATAGATCCTTTGTTATGTAAGTTGGAAGATATGGGGAAAGGATTCAAATATGGAAACAGCTCCATAACATCGTTAGCTTTCACAGATGATCTGGTCCAAATGCCACAGATTTTTCATTAGGCCCACAAAAGACTCTTATGTTATTAACGACTGTGATCCGTGGAAGATCAACGGTGCTCAACTGGATATGATTGAGCCCGGTAGCTCTGAGAGATATTTGGGCCTTGSGGTGGACCCGTGGATCAGTCTCACCAGCCCGGAGCTACGTGAGAAGCTGGCTTTATGGGTTGAGAACATAGGGAAAGCCCCTTTAAAGCCACTTCAGAAGGCAGAAATCTTGAAAACATATGCTATCCCTCGACTGCTATATGCAGCAGATCATGTCAGTGCGAATGCCACATACCTTCACTCCCTGGACCTGGCAATTAGAACTGCAGTGAAAGGTTGGCTTCACTTACCTTCCAGCACATGTGATGCCATCTTGTACGCCAGCAATAGAGATGGCGGTTTGGGGTTAACCTGCCTTGCAAGTCAAATTCCATCTGTGCAGGCTCTCTGCTTGTGGAGGATCGCTCGCTCCATTGATAACATCACTAGGACTGTGGTCCTAGAAGAAGGGATCCAGGAAGAACTTCAGAAAGTCTGGATCGCTGCTGAAGGGAGAGCGGATCAAGTTCCATCAGTATGTGGCGAGTTCTCGGTGGTTGCCCCCTCAGCTCCGGAAGGCGACGAGCACTCTACGCTAATGAGCATTACAAAACTGGGCCAATCTAAGATCTCAARGCCGCGGGATTAAGAACTTTGAAAATGATACCACCAGTAGCAATTGGCTAATACACTATAGAGGCATTCCTCACAGGAAGTTGTTGACGGCTATCCAGCTACGCGCCAATGTTTATCCCACCAGGGAGTATTTGGCACGCGGACTGGGGGCAGAAGTATTGAAGAGTTGCAGGCATTGTTCTGCAGAATGGGRAACTTGCTCCCATATTATTGGATACTGTCCTGCAGTCCAGGAAGCCTGGATCCAAAGGCACAACATCTTGTGTGAAGTGCTGGTTAATGAAGCAAAGAGACTGGAGTGGGAAGTGTTTGCTGAACCCAACTTCAGAGACAGAAACAATGAGCTTCTTAAACCAGATATGATAATGGTGAAGGGATCCCGTGCAAAAGTAGTTGACTTTACGGTACCCTACGAAAGTAAGATGACATTCTTGAGCGACGCAGCAGCAGAAAAAGTCCAAAACTATCGACATCTAGAAGAGCAAGTGAAAGAGATGACAARAGCTGGAGAGGTGGAGTTCCTGGGCTTCCCGACTGGTG
>NW_028186947.1:0-1208 GCF_003343005.1 Rhea americana | reverse complement strand
TGGACCCGTGGGTTGGTGTTGCCCGGCCGCAGCTACGTGAGAAGCTGGCTTTGTGGATTGAGAACATAGGGACAGCCCTATGTTGCACTTTTGGGCCCGGCTCCCGAACACTCACTTGCTCGCTCATGCACTCACGCACATTTCCACCCGCCTGGTCTGAGTTCCTCCTGCCAGCCACTGCCTCTGCTCTTGCTCTGGTGTGGCATGGAATGGCACCCTTCCCTCCTTTCCCCTTTTGCCACCCGTCGGGGCCCACGCTGCCTCCCACCCTGCTATGGCACCTGCAGCATCACTGCCGACCACTATGCAATGCCATGGCTGACACCAGCCAGTGGGTGGAAGTGGATCGACACATGCTATGAACGGGGGTGCAATGCAGGGTTGGGGGCGCTTGGTGGGCACCGAAACGGCAGCAGTGAGGGCAGAGGGTGGAGACAGGCAGCCAGCCACCCCACCCCAGAGCGGAACAGAGGACCAGTGCACCACTGAGAGAGTGATGCAGAAGAGCCCATACGGCGACACTGGCAAGTGGTGTCCAGCGGCGGTGACAGGTGCTGGGCCACAGCGATGGGCCCACCCTTGGGGCCAGCGGGACGAACTCCGCAAAGTGGGTGTGTATCCGTACTATGCGATAGTTGGCGGGAATGGTCCGTGTTGTAACTCTTGTATCTGTACTACACAATACTTGGTGGCAATGGTCTGTGTTGTAACTTTTTGGTGTCTAGAACAATACCGCTGTGTTAAGCAGAATACAAATAAGTAACTAACAAGGTCTTGGAAATCTGTGAGAAAGAGCAGCGGTTGCTTACATATGGATTCTGTGGCTTCCAGCCACAAAATAACCGTGAGAAGCAGTCAACATGAAGGTCAGAAGTTGAAGAGTAATGAAATAGCAACCCCCAAAGTCAATGTGGCCCCCGAAATAAGTCTGCACGTATGCCCAGTATCACAGCCTGGTTATGCAACTGGAACAGAATCGGGCTAGACTCCCTGCACCTGTTGGGCCCATGTGCCAGGACTCCTGCCTACAGCGAGTAATCATAAATACCGGAATTTTTCTGAAGGAGAGTGAGGCTGCTACGCAACAGAGGACCACGTTGCCCCCTYGGGGACGCCCGAAAAGATTGTGACTGCCAACTTTCTCTCTTTCATCATGCAGCCGATCGGGACAAGCATTGGAGTGGTCCTTCTCGAGATTACCATCGGGT
>NW_028186946.1:4960-23958 GCF_003343005.1 Rhea americana | reverse complement strand
CCCCTCCCGCCAGCGGATCCGTTCCCCGGCCCCCCGGAGCCGGGGGGGGGGCAGGGTGCAGCGGGGGCCTCCGTGAGCACGCTGGGGCCGCACCGCCCCCCCCAGGCATAAAGGCGGGAGCTGCCTGCGTGGCCGCGGGGAGATCCGCCTGGGATGGGGGGTTTCTTTCCAAATCTGCCTCCGCCGGGTCGGGAGAAGCCGCTCACCCAGCCCCGGGGCCGCCCCGGCCACCRGGAGACACCGCAGAGCGGGGCTGGCAGCACCCCCAGCTGCCCATTTCGGGTCCATCGGGGGGGGGGGGATGATACTCCGGCACCGTAACCGGCTGTGGTTCCCTTCCAGGTCTCCGGAGCCGGCTGGGAGAGGTYGGAGCAGCGCCGGCACCTGCCGACTTCCCTAGGAGCTGAGGTACCCGGAGCGCCGGGAGGCGCGGACCAGAGCGGAGCGGGCTGTCGTCCCCCCTTCCCACCTCCGAGCAAGATCCGGGAGCCGGCGGAGCCTCCCGGTGCCGGTCACAGCCCGTAACGGCACGTTTTCCCACCGTGCCCTGACCCGGATGCCTGGGACTGGCCRTTCCCCAAAGCCGGATGAGACCAGACGAGCTGGTCTCCTCGGAGCAGGGTGGGACGAGGGCACCCGGGGCTCCCTAAATCCCCGCTCTCCTCCTCCTCGAGGGTTGGTGCTGCGGGGGGAGCCTGGACACTCCCCCCCCGCGTGGGGACTCGGGGTTAGCRGCTCCAGGCCCCGCACCAAGGGCACCGGGCTGCTTCCAGCTCCCGGCGGGATCGCGCTGAGCCCAGCTGCAGGTGAGCAGCCAGGTCCTGCCGGGAGCAGCGGGAAGCAGGCCAAGGCCAAGCAGGAAACGAGATGCAAATTTTTAACGGGCGGGAGGAATTAACAACCCGCTGGAGCCGTCCATGCCAGGCCAGGTACGGCGGGAGGGAGACGGCTGAAAGCGGAGGACTGGGGTCCTCGCAGCCGGACCAGGGCTCGTGGTGCCATTGGGGGACACGGAGCAGGAGCGGTCGGCTGGGGAAGCTAACAGCCGGGGTGTTTCCGTGCTCCCTCGCAGGACGCTTGGGTCCATCCGCCCTCCCCATGGAGCAGGAAGAGCCCTGCGTCGTGGAGCTCCATGACTCGGACGACACGGAGATCGTCCGCAGAGTCTACATCGGTGAGGACGGGGCAAAGCAACGCGGGAGGCCTGGGCGCAAGGGCACCCTGGGCAGCCCGGGAGAGACGGAGGGGAGAAGGGAGGGCGACCAAGCCTGCGGTGGGGCTGGAAGGGAGACGTCCGTGGGGATGATTTGGGCCTAGCTCGAGGCCAGAAGGTCCCAGCTCTGGGTTTCAGCCCCCTTCCCCGGCCTCTCTCTGCCCCGCAGCCGATGACGGCATCGTGAGCGACTGCGAAGACGAGGTCCTGCAGCACGAAATCATCCAGACCGTCATCCCGCACAGCCCGCTGGCCCCCAAGGCCAAGAAGAGAGCGCCGCAGCAAGGCGACAGAGCCCGGCCCCGGGCGCCGGCCGACGGCTCGGGCTGCGTGGCGGACGGGGCGGCCCCGGGCTACGGCGAGGAGGAGCAGGAGGGAGGCGGGGGGCCGCCGGGCCGGCACCGGGGAGCCCGCCAGCGCCCCTTCATCTGCAACGAGTGCGGGAAGAGCTTCAGCCACTGGTCGAAGCTGCTGCGGCACCAGCGGACTCACACCGGGGAGCGGCCCAGCACGTGCGGGGAGTGCGGGAAGAGCTTCAGCCAGAACTCGCACCTCGTGCAGCACCGCCGGACGCACACCGGGGAGAAGCCGTACCGCTGCGGGGACTGCGGGAAGAGCTTCAGCTGGAGTTCGAACCTCATCCAGCACCAGCGCATCCACACCGGGGAGAAGCCGTACACCTGCGGGCAGTGCGGGAAGAGCTTCACCCAGAGCAAGAACCTCATCAAACACCAGCGCACCCACTCGGGCGCCCGGCCCCACCGCTGCGGCCAGTGCGGCCGCGGCTTCGCCCAGAGCACCAACCTGCTCAAGCACCAGCGGGTGCACGCCGCCCGGAGCCAGCCGCCCCCCTGCCCCGACTGCGGCCAGAGCTGCCGCGACGGCGCCGAGCTCGAACGCCACCGGGCCCAGGCCCACGGGCACGAGCCCTACATCTGCGTGGAGTGCGGGGAGAGCTTCTCCAAGAGCGCCACGCTCAACCGCCACAAGCGGGTCCACAAGCCCCTCTTCGTGCACTGAGCTAGGGGGCTCGGGGGGCAGCTGTGGGCTGGCTGACCGTGGGGCTGGCCGGGCTGTGAGCAGGTGGGACCTTGGACCATCTCGTGGCCAGGATGCCACCGAGAGTCGTACCAGCACCGGCCACGAACCCGAGCTGCGGTACTGGCAGCCACCAAACGCCGCCTGGTCCGTCAGCAGCGGGAACGAAGGTCCACGGTGCTCCTTGTGGCCCTGCCCCGGCCAGACACAGGCCRAGCGCGGCCACCCCAGCGCTCTCGCCGCGGCCCAAGCCTTGGAACGCGAGACCTCAGCGAACCCGTAGGGGTTGGACCCTATAGATGTATATAGCACAGCGGGGGGAGGGGGCCAGAGGGGGAACGTGTAAGGTAGAAGCCATACTACGCTGCGAGGCAGCCACCTAGTTGAGGGGAGCCAGCGCGTGGGGCGGGCAGCGCCGCCTGGCCGGGCGGTTGGACGTGGCGTGCGGCTGGACGGTGCCTCGGCTGTAGAATAAAGTATTTCTGTTTGGGGGAACGTGGATTATTTTGTGCCTGAGGCGCCTCCGAAGGGAAGAGCCCAGATCCGCTCGCGCGAGGGCGGTGGGGAGAGCGCCGTGCTGGGTTTTAAGGCAGCTGGGGCCCTACCCAGTTCTTACCTTGGTGCAGAGAGCAGCGAGAGAGGCCAGGGCCAGCCCACAGATCTCGGGGGTCCCCGCTGCGGGAGCGGGGAGAGCCTGATTCCTCGGATAAGGCTGATCTGKATCGCGTGATCTTTCAGGCTGGAGCAGGCCCCTTTTTTGCCTGGCAGGACTCCGCTTTGGGAGGAGTCCCGGGATGTTTCCCCCCCTTCACGCGCCTCTCCACCCCTGCCCAGTCCTACCTCCCGCTGGCTGCGGCAGGCTGAATTCCTGCCCTTGAAACCTTCCCACTTCGAGAAGCACCAGATGCCGCCCGGGGCTGTTCCCTGCATCTCTAATTTATTCCATACACCGGCAGCGACGTGCTGCTTACAAAAAGGGAAGGGTTTGGCTGGTGCTTTGCTTCCGGGCACCGCACGTGCGTAAGAGTCAACAGCAGAGCCCTGCCGAGCTCGGAGAGGAGCGCTGGGGAAGGGGGGACCGGATGGTCTGCGCCCCAGCAGCTTTCTTCAGCAGCTCTGCTCCCATCCCAGCAGCGATGCCGACGAAGGCGGCCCCTGAGGTCGAAGGCTATGCCTTCGTCGTCACGCCCTGCGCGGCCCCCAGGGCCGTRAGCTGCTGGATCTTCTGGCTCATCATTTCCACCACGGCTGCAGAAAGACAAGGCACCCAGGCAGTGAGGGGGGGGTGCTGCTCAGGGGCCTCCCCAGAGCGAGGACCCGCAGCGGGGCATGGGGAGATGGGCCCTTACCCTGCTTCATGGCGTGTTTCTCCTGCAGCGCGGGCTGGATTTTCTCCATCTGTTTGGTCAGGAAGTCGATTTTCCGCTTGAAAAAGTCTCGAGCGTCGTCCGCCGTCTGAGGGAATAAAGGACAGCASAGAGCTCCAGGTACAAAGTTCCTGCTACCCTCTGGCTACGGACAATTCYGTTTACGATCTGCTGCAGAAACACAGCTGCTTCTAAGCCAGACTAAGATCCCTGCCCAACAGCACTCAGTAACATTGCTCCTGGGGAGGGAGCCCAACCGAGGCAGGGCTGTAGTCCCCTCCCAGGGGCCAGCAGCTTGCTTTCACCGCTCCGGCTCTGCTGTACACGCTCACGGTAAGCCCCAGGCATGCACACGCGCACCCCTTACCTTCTCCACGTAGTAGCCTGTTCCTACATCTATCAGCACGTGCTCAACGTCTGAGAGCTTCCCGGGGACGTACATCTGGCATGGGGGGGAGTCAAGGGAAAGTGGGGAACCAAGACAACTAAGCAGCTGGGAGCAAAGTGTCTCTGCCCAGTGGAGCTGGGAACCGAGGTCCGGCAACCTCGGCACGGTCACCACCACGGACCGATGCACAGGCCTAGCACAAAGAAGCAGTGTGCGGGTCAAAAGCAACAAGGTCAAAAATCTGTCAGCCCCAGCTCGGCCCCTGGCCAGAGAGGAAGGAAACATCCAGGGGCCCTTGCTCTGAGAGGAACGAGGAGTGTCCAGCACCTTCCCAGGAGGCAGGAGAGGCTGTATCCCTCCTGAAGCGAGCACAAGCAAGCAAAACATTCCCCCAAATCCCTCGATCCTGGAAGCTGACATTCCCGTGTCCTCACTAGCAAAAGAAGAGTTAACTTCAGAGGACTAGCAGGGCTAGTAAAGGATACAGAGCTGGTGAGCGGGACCAGCAAGTCCTTCCCTGCAGAAAATAAAGCAGAAACACATGTTTGAGTGCTCAAATACATCAGCTGATTGCCCACGGTGCAGTGAGGGGAGCACAGAGCAGCAGCACGCTGCCAAACAGCCAGGTACCATGTTACAAGCGCATCCGGCCTCTCTACAYGCCCCGCGTGCCAAGGACACTGCTGAACACCTAGGCTCCTAACAGGGAAGGAGGCACCAGAGAAACAAGCGCCTAGTCCAAGGGCATAAACTGACACAGGGCAGAGGAGTCTGGGCTCAGCTGTYCACTCAAAGCACAGGGTTATTTTTCCCACCCTCAGGGAAGAAGGAGCTGTCCCGGGCAGCAGCCAGGACTGACAAGGCTGAGTAGGGCACTATCAGCCTCTCCAGAAGCTGCTCAGGCAGCCCAGCAAATGCCCCCAGGGACCTGGCACRGCCACGCAGCGCCAGGGCGAAGGGATCTCGCTTACCCTCATTGCTTTTGTTGAGTACGTTGAGGCAGTCCTTGGCTTCCACGTACTTGGTCTGCACCACTTTGAGCTGGGCGATAGAGGATGAGAGGAACTCCACCTCCTGGCGAGAGAGCGCAAGCCCATGAGCACCCCTTAGCTATAGAAGAGGTACTGGCACAGTAGAGACGTCCCCAGCCAAGCAGCAAGTGGGGAAGAACAGGGCTGGGCCACCTCACCTGGTCCGGCTCAGCCTCATCGTCCCCCTCCGGGCCACCCAGCTCYCCCCGGCACTAGTCCCATGGCACAACCTAATCTCACCCTGCCAACCCCATCGCCTGGCCCAGTCTGCTCCCACACATCACCCCTCGCCCCCCGACCACCCAGTCCCCAAGGCCTGGTCCAGCCCCACCGTGTCACCCCCTAACCCGGTCTGGCCCAGCCCCACTTGGACAACCTGAGTTCCCACAGCTCGGCCCAGCCTGGCCCCACACGTCACCTCTCAAGTCACCCAGCCCCTACAGCCCGGTCCAACCCGGCCCCACACGCGGCCTCCCGCTTCCCAGAGCCCCCACCGGGCCTGGGCTCGTGTCCCATCCCTCCCCCCCGCCATTTCGGCCCCCTCCGACGGCCCGGCTGGGCCTCCCCCGGCCCGGCCCGGCGCCCCCAGCCCCCTGGCCCTGTCTCCCGCCCGCGGAGCCCGCCCCCGGCGCGGCCCACCTGGTCGAGCTGGCTCTTGAGCACCTCCAGCTGCGGCAGCGACAGCTCCGCCACATTCACCTGCTGCGCCATCTTGCGCCGCCCGCGCCGCTCTAGCACCAGCCCCCCCCGGCCTCTCGCTGGTGCCGCCCGCGCCGCTCTAGCGCCGGCCCGCGCCTCTCGCTGGTGCCGCCCGCCGCGGGGCCGCGGCTCCCCCTGGCGGACGGCGGGGGCAGCACCGCGCCCCCCTCCCCCGGGCAGGGGGCACCCCGGGGCGGCGCTCCCCTGCAGGGCGGGGGGAATCTGGGGTGCYCCCCCATTCCAAGGGCATGGGGGCATTTCCCGCTGCCAAGGGGCAGGCRGAGGGACTCTTAGTGCAGGGCTCCAGCTTCCAAGGAAAAGGGGGTCCCCAACTGCCCCCCCCCCAGTCCTAGGCAGGGGCTCCCAAGGTGGTGCCCCCCCCCAAGGGAAACGGGGTCCAAGGGGGTCTGCCCCCAAAAGGAGGGCATGGGGACAGCCAGGGGTGCCCCTCCATGAGGGCAGGGGATGCCCACCTGGGAGAGAGCCAAGGCAGAGCAGAGGCAGGGGAAGGSGTGGGGGGCAGGCTGGGGGGGAGGTGGGGGCGAGCATGGTCTGAGCAAGCACACGGGGACCAGCTCTAACTGCACCAGCTTTATTGTCTCAGAACATACAGCGACTGTATCATATAAAATCCACTTTAAAATAAGTTAAGATCCAAGAACAGGAGTCACACGCGTACCCCCCCCCMCCCCACCCCAGCTGGCCCTTGTGCAAACGCTGCAAGTTTCAAACAGCTTCAGCAGCAACCAGCCATCTCCGTGGAGGGGGAGCCCCTAGGGCCCGCGACCAGAGGGCACGGAGATGGGCTGGAGTCAAGAGGCGGTGGCCGAGKCAGCGCTGAGCCCTCCCTGGAGGCACACGGGCAGGCCGTAGGCGACGGGGGCAGCCCCGATGAGGTGCTTGAGCTTGGGAGCGTGGCGGGCCTGGGCGACGTAGCGCAGGAGCGGGGCACCCGAGCCGGCCTTCAGCCAGCCCTGGAGCAGAGCCTCGGCGTAGCGGTCGATGTCGCGGTCCGTCACATCCCACAGGTTGCCCAGGACGAGGGGGCTGGAAGGGAAGGAGGCGTTGCATCGGGGAGGGGGGGGGGTGCAGAGGGAAAAGGGGAGCCGCTGCATCGGGGCAAGAGCTGCGGCGACGCTTGCAAGGCGGGGAGGATCCGAGAAGGGGTGGCCGAGCTTCCCGAAGCCTCCCCTCCCTCCCCGCTTCCCGCCACACTCACCACCCGGCCATGATGTACTTGAGAACGATGCCGGAGCCCTCGAGGCTGCCGCGCAGGGCCAGCGCGGCGCTGCTGCAGCCGAAGAGCAGGGCCACGGCGCTGCACTCCAGCCTGGCKATGGACGGCCCGTCCAGGAAGCGGGCGCCTGCTCCGTGCCCGGCGTAGCTGCGGGGAGAAGCTCCAGGTGAGCAACCCGGGCAGTGAGGCTTTTTTTTTTTCCCTCCTCCTCCCCTCCAATTTCCACCTTCCCGGAGCTCAAAGCAGCCCGCGCCATCCCCGACGCTCACATGTAGAGATCGTGCTCCGAGAGCGCCGCCTGCATCTGCTCCTGGCTCGGGATGGCTCCGGTCACCCCGCTCCAGCTGGGCTCGCTGCGGGAGAAAGACGGCGAGGATGGCAGAGCGCYGAGAGCCTCTCTGCCTCCCTCCCCCGGGGAAGGGCACGCGCTCACCTCTCAAACCAGCCCCGGAAACGCTCCTCGGTGCCCGGGAGGTTGTTGTGCGGGTTGAGGATGTAGAAGGTGCTGGCGGGGTTCACGCCGCGGCTCAGCACGGACCCTGCCTGCTGCCGGAGCGGCGACACGAGACAAGTCGGTCCCAGCCCGGAGCGGAGCCCGCAGGCTCTCGAGCCCTGCGGTGCCRCAGAGCCAGCGAGGGCAGAGCCCCGGGCTGGGGCACGCGGTCCCCCGCGCTCTCACCTTCTGCGCCAAGGAATAGCTGAGCAGGAAGCGCAGGGAAGGGAGCCTGGTTACGGGCACGTCCCTCAGACACGCCATGCTCTCCCAGGGCAGCTTCTGCAGGTGCTGGGAGGAAGAGGAGGGGGTGAACAAGAGGCAGCAGACAGCCACACGGAGAGAAGCAGGAGGGGCAGGGACTCACCTTATCCAGCACCAGGACAAGGGAACCGCTGGCCTGCCTGGCACAAGCTTTCTGCTTCTCCAGAGCCTCCTGCAAGAGGAGCTGGGCCGCGTAGGGCTGAGCTGGGCAGAGCCCAAGGGCCAGGGTCTGCAGCTCTTGGGGGGCGAGGAGGGGAGAGGCGTTCAGCACGACCTGCAGCAGGAGAGAGGGGAGTGGGAACRCATAAGCGTCGACAGCATCGTGCCTTAGGTCAGCACGGGGAGCCAAGGCTGGGTTTGGCTGCCKGATGCAGGCGAGCCGGGGTCTCCCCGCGCACACCTTGAGGAGCGCCGCGTCCACGTCTGCCCAGCCGCACTTCTGGAGCTGGGAGCACAAGCTGGAGGCTTCCTCTGCCAGGCTGGGCTCCTGGCTGCCGGGGAGCAAGGCCCCCTTCCAGCAGCCCAGCACCCGCGTCTCCAGGGTCTCGATGAGGCTCTGCAAGAGGTCGCAGCRTCACAGGGCGGCCCGGGCATGGCAGCCCTCTCCAGGAGCTGTGCCAGGTGCCACCAGGCAGATCAGGGCAAGGGAAGTTTCTTCCTCACCTTCATTCTCCGGTCCAGCTCCGAGCGGCACAACCACCAGTCTCTCTTGTCCGTGCAGCTGCTGGACTCCTTCTGCTCCTTCTGGATGGCATCGAACTCGCTCAGCACCGAGCTCAGCGGGGCCTAGAAGAGGAACAGAGCTGTGACCCRAGCCCCAGACTTGCTCCCCGCAGCCAGGCTTGTCCCCTCTCCCATCCGTGCCCCCACCTTGGTGAGCGCGGTGGGGATCTGGATGGTCACTGGAGCGCTGCCCTTCTCCAGCCGCGTCAGCAGCAGCGTGTCCCCCACGGAGGCAGGCTGGAGGCTCACGAGGGTCAGCACACACACGGTCACCCCTGGGAACCAGAGCTGGAGCTTAAGACCAGCCAAGGGACGGTCCTAAGGCTGCACAGCCCTCCGGGGCTCAGCCCCAGACCGACGCAGAGCAGCGAGCTGCCCAGCCCCTGCTTTCGGCTCAGCCCTTACCGCTGGGGATCTGCTCCAGCTGCTCCCTGAAGCCGTCCTGCTCCCGAGGCCCCAGCCCCGTGGAGCTGAACTCAAAGAGGCCCTGGAGCTGAGCAAGGCGGTGGCTGCGCGCAGCGGYGCTCTCCTCCCGCAAGGAGAGTCCTTGGAGCTGCTCGGCCACATCAGCCGCCGACTTCTTTGCTTTGCTGGAGAGGGAAAGACAGTTGGGGGGAAAAAAAAAATCCACTCAAAATCACCTTTGCTGGGGCTCCAGCGGTTTTGGCAGACCCCGCTCCTGYGCAGCGGTGCTCCCAGGTTGAGAGCAGGGGAGGCCGAGAGGATTTTGCTCCGCAAAGGCAGCCAGGAAGGGCGGTGGGACTTACTGCAGTTTCCTATGGACTATGCTGAGCAGCTGGTGGCGGGTAGTGACCGAGACAGACTCCGACACCAGGTATGCGGTGGAGACGGGGTCCTGCTTGCCCAGGGACAGTGCCAGGAGCTGGCAGAGCTGGCTGTAGAGGGCACTGGGAGGACAGTGGCTGATGCAGTTGAAAGCAGCTTTCAGGAATTCACAGGCCATGTCCAGGGAAGAGACATCTGGAAGGGGCAAAGCAGCAGGAGTCGGCTCCTGCCGGAGGSCAGAGTGCCCGAGCCCTCTGCCAAAGCTCAGGGCAATGGGAAGCTACAAGGGGAGGTGAAGAAGGGCCAGGGCAGAGGTTTCCAGAGCCGCCTGCTTTAGGAGTTAGGAGGGGAGGGCACGAACGTGGGTTCCCCGGCACAGCCACGAGCTCCCAGCCCCAAACGAGCACCCCGCGCAGCAGCCCCTCRGTCTCGGTCGCTCACCGCCGGCCGTGGGCAGGGAGGAGGAGAGAGCCTCCAGGTGCAGGGGGTCCCCGCCGCCAGCCCTCCGCGTGGCCAGGATGTCCTCGCTGGCGTCTCGCCGCAGGACCTCACGCTCCCCGTCTGCGCCCTCCTGCCCGCGCCGGGGCGGCCGTCTGCTGCCTGCAGGGAGACGCGGAGGAGCCTGACTCCCGGAGCCAGCGGCAGGGACAGCCCAGCGCCCTGGAGATCTCCTCCAGGCAGCCGCTGGCATAGCTTGAAGGCTCCCTGCCCATCAACCCCCCCACCCGAGGCAGTCTTGCTCACCTGGGACTCCCTCCTCTTCCTCGGAGGCCCGCAAAACCTCAAAGCTGATCTCAAGCCCTTCCTCCACCTTCTCCTCTTCTTCGATGGTCCTCAGAAGCTCCCGCTCCTCCTCTGCTCTCCTGCCGGGAGCCCTGCGGGTCGTCCGCTCTCTCGTCTCCTCTGTGCCCCCAGCTCTGCGGGAACCTGCCCGTGTTCGCCGGGGTTGGGCGTTGCTGCTGCGGGAACTGTCCTCGGACGAGCTCGTCTGAGACCCCTCCRCGTCGGCGGCCGTGGATTTGGGGCGCGGGGCTCTCCGGGTGCGGCCTGTCGGCCGGGGAGTCTTGCGGCCGGGGCCCGGGGTTTTGCCAGCTGCCGGGGTGACSCCCGGTTTGGGATCCTCCGCATCACTATCGTCACTGAATGTCACCTAGAGCAGAGGGACACGGAAGCGTCAGCGCAGCAGCTTTGCTCCCCGGACTGCCAGCGCCTTTTCAGTGCTGTCCGCAGAGCGGAGACGGAGCTCCCTTCCCGCTCCGCAAGTTGATAGCCCTGAAAATCCGAAGGCTGCATCATCCTCCAGCCTCCACGTACGGCCGAGGCAGCAGAGACGACAGCTCCAAAGCTCCGGCTGAGGCTTGCAGGCTTGTTACCTGGCGCACCAGATGGGACCAGGATGACTGACAGCCTGCACCGCACTCAGAACCCTCCCAGCCTCAGAGCCTGCGCCCGCSGAGGGGGTGCAGGACTAAGCTGCAGGGATTTACAAAGAGCAGGATGGAAGCCACGAGGGGGAAAACAGCTTTTCAACAGCTTTTCTCCTCTGCAGGGCTTTCCCCGGGGAGCAGGGACGCAGCCCAGGGCGTCATGCTCAAGCCCTGTCCCTCCCCGCTTACCTTCAGGCGGGACTTGACTCTCCCCAAGGCTTTGGGGGCTTTCAGGAGCTGGGACTTGCCAGCCAGAGGGGAGGATTCGCTGAACACTGTGAAGGGAACCCTGGGGCCCGGGGCTGCCGCAGCAACCTGGGCACATGTCTTGGCAGGGGGACAGCGTCCCTGGTGCGGGGTGCAGGGCACCGTCACCGGCCGGATAACGATGGAGGGCACCTYGGTGTCCAAGTTGCCCAGAGCAAAGACATCGTCCGAGTCCGCCGCAGCCAGGGGCTTCGCTCTCTGGCTCTTCTTCGCCCTGGGCTTGGGCCCAGGTGCTGTCGCTGTCACCTTCTTGCTCTTACTCCTCTGGGGCAAAGCCTCGTCCRTCTTGAGCACCTTGGATTTAACCGATTCTTTGGGGTCTGTAGGAGTCAGCGGGGGCTGCCAGGCCCAAGCACTGGAGAAGACACTGGTCACCGAACCCCCGCGCTTGGTGGCCAGGCGGCAAATGGTGGTAACTGCTTTGGCAAGCAGCAGGGTGGCCCTGGAGACCTCCAGGCTGGGCAGATGAGGCCTCCGGGATGCCAGGAAGGTCAGGCCAGCTTCCAGGTGCTCCCACAGCTTCTCCTSGGGCTGGGGGCCAGCCAGGCTTTGAAAGGCCAGCGTGGCGTAGCCGGTGGCCATCAGATCGTCCAGCAGCTCCAGCGCAGGCAGGGCCCGGCCGGCCGCAGGGCCGCCCCACGGCTTGTCCCGCAGCACGGCGGCGAAGCGGGCGGCCACGGCAGCGCAGCGCTGCAGCGTGGCCTGGAGCAGGGCCAGCCCCTCGGCCGCGCTGCCCGCCACCAGCTCGCCCTGGGCGCAGGAGAGCAGCCAGCGGAGGCAGAGMGCCGAGAGGGTCAGGTCGGAGCACAGGGAGCAGGAGCACGTGGAAGGGTGGGCCAGGAAGCCCAGGCGTCTCCTCTGCTTGGGCTTCAGCTCCGGCGACGTGGTGAGAGCAGTGGCTTTTTCTGGCCCGCTCACCGTGGCCACAAACTCGAGCGCGGGGCCCTTCAGAAAGCCCTCCTCTTCCCTGGGGGTCTCCAAGCTGGGATCCCGCTGCTTTCTGCCCTCAGGCTTGCCCTTCCGGGGCAGGATCTTCATTCGTTCTGGCTGCTTCTCACTGGCTTCAAACTCTGCAGGCCGAGGRGGAAAAGCAGGTTAGTCCGACATCCTTCCCGCGCAGCTCTCCTGAACCGCGACACCGGCTCCTGCCGCGTCGCCTCTCCCAGGAGGGCTGCCGTGGGGGAGGGATGCRGGAAGCCAGGCTGGGATTTTCCAGTGCTCCCCCCCATCTTTCAACCCAACGCTTCTGCTCCCCAGGAGGAGCCCAGCTGGGCCTTTATCAGCTGCTGGAAGTTGCTTAATAGGCTGAAATGCAGTGGACCAAGTTTTTTGCCCAGCACCAAGCCCGCTTCCACATCTGGGCCAAGAGAAACAGCTGCTCCAGGAGCATCTGCACTGAGCAGATCTTTGATCCCCAAAAGCAGGCACAAGCAGCATCCCCGGCRCTGCCCAGGCTCAGGGTTCACGTCTTCCCCGTCTCCTTCCTTCCTTCGAGTCAGGAGGGGGAACTCACCCGTGCCRGATTCCAGGAGGAACAGGGCCTGCTGGAGGTCAGAGCGGCTCAGCTCCAGCTCGCTGCGCTGCAGCTCCAGCTGGGCCTTCAGCACCAGGAAGGCAGCGCACCTGGGGGGACACAGCACTCAGCCTCCCGACAGCCACGTCCCCCTCCGCGGCACTCCTCACCACGGTCACTCACCACCGAATCGCGTGCAGTTTCATTGCCAGCTTGACAGCCTCCAAGCAGAAGGCTTTGGCTTCGCACACCATCTCCACCCTGCTGAGGAGGGCCACAAGGTGCTCCGAGCAGGCCAGCAGGTCAGCCAACACTTGCCACTTCTGCAGCAGGTTTTCCCCTGCAAGGGAGGGCAAGCAGGTGACCAGCGACACCCTCCCCAGGGAGGCAGGCAAGGAGCAGAGTCCTTCCAAAAAAGCAGCTGCTTTTCAGTTCACACAAGCAAATAAAACTCACCATAATCCACAAACTGGACATCTGACATGGTCTTGTGAGAGCCCAGCACGTTGCTGCCCATCAGCAGAAGGATGATGCTGCGGAAGAACTTGTGGGCTTCAGTTAGAGCAGTCTCGGGCGTCCTCCACCCTGCACAAGAGTGGTTGTGGACATCAGCGCTCTGCCCAGCACGAGACCAAGTCACCTGTCCCAACCCCCAACGCAGCAGTGGRAAAGACTCCACTGCAAAGTGGGACTTTGCAGAGCCTGGCAGCCTCCAGCTTCTCCCCTCCTACCCCCAAAACAGGGTCTTGTTCACAGCCAATTTGGAGAAACCTAGAGGTCAATGTTTGCACAGAACCCCTGCAGCTTTTTCATCACTCTCACCGCAGGGTTTTTGACACATCCACTAGGCCCCCTGGCAACCCACCTTGAGCAAAGATCTGCTGCCTGAGCTCCAGYGAGAGGCGGGCAGCGGGAAGGCTCAGGTAGACGGCCGTTAGCTGAAGGACATGGGCTCTGAGCAGGTACCAGACCTTTGCGATCCTCTGCAGAGCTGGGTTCTGGAGCACTTCCAGCAGCAGGGCAAGGCCTTTCTCAATCTGGATGCAGAAGCAGAGATCAAGGGGAGGAGGAAAGCTGTCACCATTCAGGATGTCTCCATGTCCACCGCGGTGGGCTATGGTTGCTAGCGAGAAGTATTGAGGACTGCCAGAGAGCTGCTGAGCTTTCCCCTTGCTTGGACCCCACATCACAGGCAGAAAAGGGTTTAGCCCAGCCTCACACAACCAGGTCTCCCCAGCGTACCTGGTGGCTGGCACAGCAGAGCTGGCTGTGGAGCAGAAGGCACGTTTGCTTCAGCAGCAGGTAGGAATCGCTGCTGCTATCTGCCTTCTGCAAGCAGGACTCTGTCTCCTCTAGGAAGAGCTGGAAGGAGACACGACAGCGTGAGGACTGCTGCCTTGGGAGCACAGTCTTGTCCAGCTGCCCCGTACTTGCCTTGGCGTAGCTGGGACACTCCAGCTGGAAGAGCAGCTTGGTAACCTGGCACAAGGCACTGGCCATGCCCAGGCTGTCTCCGAGCACACTGCACAGCGACCTGACCAAGAGATAGCTCTCCACGGCCTGCAGAGGCTGGGGGCACAAAAAACAACGTGGTTATGCTTGGAGACAACCCCAGGGGGGATGCTACGTGCTTGTGGGGGCTGCTCTCCCTCCAGCTGTCTCCGCTACGCGGTCCAGCCAAGCCTGCGGCRGCCGTTACCTTGGCCATCAGTCGGTAGAGAGCTGCCATGAGGTGCAGGGAGGCCACGGTCTGCTCCAGGCTGCGCACCCTGGGGACTCCCTTCTTCTCCAGGAGCTGCTTCCACAAGGCAAAGGCGTCGTCCAGGCTCTGGCACTGAGCTAAGGACATGTCACWGGTTTGAGGAGCTTCTCCAGA
Organism: Rhea americana; assembly: GCF_003343005.1. Lineage (NCBI taxonomy): Eukaryota > Metazoa > Chordata > Aves > Rheiformes > Rheidae > Rhea > Rhea americana. The sequence goes on along the minus strand of NW_028186946.1, from coordinate 9,636 downwards.
TAGACCAAACCACAGCTAAAACCACCGCCACCCCTTCCCACCTGGGCGCATGGGAATAACTGAGCAGGGAGGAAAGGCATCTCCAGCAATGCCTCCACCCCACAGGAATACRTTTCCCTGCTCTGCCATGGGGCAGACCCTGCAGATGGGCATCTCCCASCATGCACTTCCCTCCCCACATCAACCCCATTGCCACCCCATCCTCTGGCAGGGGAGCCTTGCTGGCTGAAGGGGCCACAAGAGACTCAAATCCACCACGTTCTCACCAGACTCTGCAGCCAGGTTGAAGGCGATGCCGTCGTACAGGAATTTGTCCTCCTGCAGCTTGTCTTCATAGTTGAGGTCATTAGGCTCAAAGTCATCCAGGTGCTTCTGCCCCTGAGCTTTGGCTCTCTGCTCTCTCTCTATGCCCTGCGGCAGGTTGGGAGGCAGCACCAACACATGTTAGGAGACACAGGCAGGGCTTCCAGCCCTTGGAGCCCCGCTAGGGCTGTGAGAAGGCTTCTGGTGGCCTCAAAGGGAGAGGGCTGAGCAGGGAAGAGCTGATGAGGGCAGCTTCCATAGGCAGTGCCTTCAGTCAGGAGGCACCAGGCTTGCCCACACCAGTTGGGCATAACAGAGAGCCCTGAAAGTGTAGGGGGGTGGTTCAGGAGGGTGGGGAGCTGCTCTTCCTCCTAACTGTTGAGTTTGGAGGAGATCCACACATTAGGCAGGTGCACAGAGTAGCTCTGGTGCCCTAGGATCACTGCAGCCTTTCCAGATCTGGGCCACCCATCAGCAGCTGCTGCAGCCCAGCYCAGCAGCCTGCAGCTCCCCTTCGTTGCCCTCACCTACCTCCTCCAGTTTGAGCTCCAGYGTGCAGATGTACAGCCAGAGCAAGGCCTGTGCTTGGTCATCGAGGAGCTCGTCCTGGTTCTGGGCAGTCCTGGGCACAGCCTCCAGCAGCCGCAAGGCCTCTCGGATCGAGTCCAGGGAGGAGCTGCCAGAGACGGGGATTAGAAACACAGCCTTGTGCACCCAAATATCATGGAGTATTTGAGGAGGAGAACTAGATATACCCCATGGCTTAAGACATACCTAGAACAGCAATAGCACCCCTAAACCTTTTAAATCCCTTGAGCACCCTCCTCAAAGGCTCTTTCGGGGCTCCCAGAGACACAGGACAGAGCCACGTTTGGCTGTAGCTCTCCCAGCACGCCTGTATCCACCCACCAGTCCGTGTGCGCCGCGTAGTCGTGGTAACACAAGACCTGGGCCAGCTCCACCAAGCCAAGAGCCCGCTCGTGCAGGCGGCCACTCTCCTCCGAGCAGATCTCCAGCAGGTCACAGATGACATTGTAGCGCTCCTGGCCCGTGTTGGCCCTCACGGTCTTGTAGGCCTTCAGCTCTTCGAAGAGCACGGCCACCAAGGTCCCGGCATCCARGTGGTGTCCCTCCAAGCCATCCTTCAGGGTCCTGGGATAACAGGTGCTGGTTAGGGGGYTCTGCCCAGCACTGCCCCACGTGCACAGAGCGCCCGGGTCTTGCCTTACCGCAGCCGTATCTCCTCGGCCCCCTGCTTCGTGGCTTCCGTTTTGACTCTAGCCCACAGAGAGATGGGCTCCGCCATCTGCTCACGGATCCCGTCCCGCAGGGCCGCCAGCCACTGGACGACGGACACCAGGGCGCTCTCGAACCGACCCAGCTTCCGGTAGCTCTCCACCTGCAGCCTGAAGCATCTGTGCAGCTGCGGGGAGAGCGCGAACAGCGTGGTAGGACCAGCTTCAGTGCCCCGCAGGGTTCCTTCTCCACCTCCCTTGGCGGGCTCAGYCCCAAGCTGCAGCCCCTCAGCTGGCTACTCACCCTTTCTGGGGGTATCTCTGGGTATTTATAGGCATCTGCCATCTCCAGCCTCCTGCAGAGGAGCTCCGAGAGGGAGGTGGCCTCCTCGTGAAGATTTTGGCTGTAGAAGATGTATGCCAGCTTAAACGTGCACGATGCTGTCAGAGAAAAATCTGAGTGTTAGAGGTGCTCTGGAGAGARGACATTGCCCTCTCCCCTCACCCAACGAGGACTTACACCCCCTGCCCTAACCCGACACGCTCTTTGCGGCTCAGAACCTGATGCTCTCCAAGCCGCCCGGGAGAAGGCGGATACTGAGCTGTGCCCCTCAGCTAGGGGCTTCAGACACGGGGAAGGGTCCCAGTCGCTGCCCTGGGTRCGGTGGGGCATTCGACCCACATCAGCGCCCAGAGCCCGGCTTTGGGCTCCCCTGCTGCCACRGGGACACTGACCGGTGACGTCGAGGTACTCGGCTCGCTCGTTCGCGGGGAGCCCCTCCAGCGCYGCCAGCATCCGCGCCACGGTGCGTCGGCAAACCCCCACGAGCCGCTCCAGGCCGGGCCACCCCGCCGCCTGCGCRACGGCCGCAGTTAGAGGGAGAGAAGCGCAACGGCGCCCGACCAGAGACCCCTCCGAGGGGCTTCAGGCCTTGGCCACGTTGCCGAAAGCCTTGGGGAACCCGGCCTGCCGCCCCGGAACGGGGAGGCTTCCCCCAGCCCTGCACTGGGGACCGTCCCACTCCGCTGCCGGTACCTGGGAGCCCTGGAAGGCATCGTACGCCACRCTGGTGAAGAGCTGGAGGCTGTGGTAGAGCAGCTGTTTCACCGCTAGCTGTTGTTTAATRCCGTCAGGAGGAATCTGCAGAGAGGAGGGAAGAGTTTTCTCGCGGACCTGAGCGCACCAGGGCACCGACGGTGGGTGCCGGAGAGGACAGAGATGCCGGCAGGGCCGCCCCACCGGAGCGGCGGACCGCTCAGCAAGCCCRGAGCACGGTCACCGTCCGTCCCACCGCTCGCAGACGAGTGGGACGCCCCGCGCCGGGCGGCCTCCCCGCTCCCGGCGGGAGCCTTACCTGCTCCAGCAGCCTGCGGAGGATGCAGCAATACCCCTCGGTGAAGGCGCAGAGGCCGAGAACGTCCTCCCGAGCGAAGGGCCTCCGCTCGCTCCTCTTCACGTACCCGCTGAGGGACGAGACGACGAGCTGGCAGCTCTCGGCCAGCACCCGGACAAACCGCTCTGAGACCCTCGCCACGGAGCCGAGAGCGGCGGCCGCTCGCGAGAGGGGCGGCCCCGCCTGGCCCGCGTCCTCGGCGAGCGCCCGGCTCAGCYGGACCCCGGCCTCCAGCAGAGCCAGCGGGTCGTTAAAGCACTTCGCTGAGCTACCAACTGCGCCCAGAAAGCCGCGGGCTTCCTTCGCGGCCTCCAGAGCCTCCCCGTAGCAGCCACCCTTGCAAAGACGCCGGCAGCGCTCCAAGCTGAGCTCGAAGAAGCACACGGACCGCTGCAGGCCCGACGGCTCCGCCGCGCCGCCTCCCTCCCGCAGGGCCGCGAGCAAGAGCCCGGCGAGCTGCCGGCCGAGGAAGGCCGCGTCGTCGGCACTGAGGGGCGCCCGCCGCGCTTCGAACATGACGGCAGCCGCAGCCGCCTGGCGAGCCGTCTGGGAGGTGAAGAAGGGCGGCTCCCGCGGCAGCAGGGCGGCCCCGTCGTCGTCCTCCAGCAGCGCCAGGAAGCGCAGGGCCCGCAAGCGAGCCGAAAGCGCGGCCCTGCTCTCGTCCGGCGCCCGGCCGGCTTCGGCCAGGGCGTCCGCCCCGTTCCACAGCACGCCGAAACCGCTCCTGGCGACGGCCGCGAAGTCCTCGGCGGGAGCCTCGCGGGGCCGGTACGTCAGCAGCCGGGCGCGGAGGAGGTCGGCCGCCTTCCAGCAGGCATCGCCGGCCCCCCGGGCGACCGCGTTCCTCAGCAGGTGGTAGAGGATCTTCTCCAGGTACAGAGGTGCCGGCCGGGGCGTAGCGGCGAYGTAGCCCCGGCAGGCGACCTCAGCCAGGGCCACGAGGCCGGCGGCGTGCGCGGCGCAGGCGCCGGGCTGCCCCAGCTGCTGGACGCAGGCTCGCAGGACTCTGTCGCACACGACGCTCTGCCGGGAGGGCTGGTTCGACGCGGCCGCGTCCTCCGGGGCGCTGGCGAGGCATCCCTGGAGACGAAGGGACCGTTAGAGCCCCGACGCATGCGGCCGAGGGCCTTCCTCGCTGCGGGATGGGGGGCACATCCCGGAGCCGGGGGTCGATCCCGCAGAGGGGCGGCCCCGAGCCTCACCGTCAGCTCCGAGAGCAGCGCCTCCGTCTCCTCCCGGCTGCACGTCCGCGCCGCGAAGTCGGCTCCCCTGAGGCGCATCATCTTGCTGCCGGCCCGCGACGCGGTGGGACGAGTCCGGCACGGGGGTCCCTGGGGGCTGCCCAGCRCCACCCGAGCTAAGAGGCAGCACGGAGCCCGCTGCCCCACTCCCCAGCCCCACACGTGCTTGTGGCCCCACTCCTCAAAGCCCTCCCTGGGCTTGCAGCCTCTCAGCCCCATTCCCAGCTCCTCCACAGACCTCAACCCCATTAAGACCCAGTCGTCGTCCCCCCGGGACGTACAGCCCCTCCCAGCCCCTCATCGGCTCCCAGACCCCCCAGCCCCACTCCCCAGCCCCATCTCAGGGCCTGCAGCCTCCCAGCCCCACTCCCAGGTGCCCCCAAACTACCTGTCAGCTCCCTCACAGGGGCTGCAGTGACACCAGCTCCCCTCCCAGCCCCCCAAGTGCTCCCCAGTCCCCTCCCAGGGCCTGCAGCCCCCCACCAACCTGACTCCCAGACCCC
>NW_028186946.1:0-4525 GCF_003343005.1 Rhea americana | reverse complement strand
GCCGCGGCCAATCAGCGCGCGGCACCGCCCCCTCCGCCCGCGCGCTGCACGCCGGGAGTTGTAGTCCCCGCCGGGGTGCGTGGCGGAGGGCAGAGCGCATGCGCGCGGGCGAGCGGCCGCCGAGGCGCGGGCGTGCACGCGTGCGGGCGTGCGCCAGGGACCCCGTGTGCACACGTACGGGGTGCGATGTGGAGCCTGGGGGCACAGATCCCTTTGCAGCAGCGAGCTGTTGCACACACGGACGAGCGTGCAACAAGCTGCAGGCAGACCACTGTGCAGCGAGGAGCCGGCGTGCATGCCGATCAACGTGTAAAAGGKGCCAGCGTGTACACTCTTGTGCAACAGGGAGCCTGCGTATGGGAGTGGAACAGGTGTCAGTGTGCACAGATCCCTGTGCAACAGCAAGCCAGTATGCACACTGATGAAGGTGCAACAGTGAGCTGCTGTGCAGGTACCATTGTGCAAGGGGTAGCTGATGTGCACATAGATCAGCGTGCAACAGGTGTCYGTGCACAGGCTCCTCTGCAATGAGGGGCCAGTGCACAGGGATCAGCACACAATGACATGCCAGTGTGTAACAATCCTTGTGCAATGGGGTGCAGGAGTACAGGGATCAGTGTGCAACGCAGTGCTGGTGCACAGGAAAGCGTAACAGGATGCCTGTGTGTGCAGATACCCTCGTGCAATAGGCTGTCCACGTGCACACAGATCCACTCACAGCAGAGCTGCCAGTGTGCACAGGGATCCGTGTCCAACAGGGCACGTGCGCGTGCACGGATCAGCACGCAGTGAGGCACTGCTTTGCACACGGGTCACCGTGCAGCAGGGCTGCCAGCACACGCGGATCAGYGCAACAGAACCGCCGGCACGTGCACAAATCCTGCTGCAACAGGGATACGCGTGCACGCAGGGACCAGTGCACACTCCTGCCTGCAGGCACAAGGTTCGGCGTGCACTGGGCCAACCTGTCTGCGCACAGGTCAGCGTGCAACAAGCTGCTTGTAGAGAAAAAAGGAGAGAGACCACAAGCGACACGCCAAGGAAGGTGCGAGGGGAAAGGCAGCAGCACCTCCCGAGCTTTGCAAAGCACCAGGGGGAGCGTGCGGGTCTCGAACCACCCGTCACCGAGTCTGCTTTCGGTTTTCTAAGCGTGCTGAAAAACAGCAGGCTCCCAAGAAATCAGGTGAGGAGAAGGGATCCGAGGAAACACTTTTATTTTCTTAAAAAAAAAAAAACACCAGAGAGGGCTGCCGGGCTCAGCGCGCGGAGCAGCCAGGGGTAACGCATCCGGCACCCGGCAGCGCCTCGTCCCTGCGCTCACCTCCGGCTATCCGAGGAGTCCAGCRCTGAGCAGCCGGCGTTTGCAGTACTTCACCCGCTGCGACAGCCTCCCCTGCCGCCTCGGGCGTTCGGCAGTTGCACAAGAGAAGACGCGAGGGAGGCAGCTGCGGTTGGGATGCTCTGGGAATCACCAGTCAGCCAGGGGTTCACCTGCGCTGTTGTCACGTGTGATGGTGTTTCTACAGCGAGCATCGACCGGTCACAGTCGCTTYGCCTCGCCAGGGCTCCACGGACCCCCTTCCACCTGCAGGGCAGGAGTCTCGGGGTCTGACACGCTGCAGGCAGCACTCGGTCCCCCAAACTCACAGGCCATCTTGCAAAGGTGCCGACTTTGCAGTCCAGCGGCTCGTCAGAGCTCGGGGGAAGACGGGTCCGTCTGTCCCTGCGGAGCGGGCACCCGGAGCTCCGCGTTGTTGCGGACGACAGTGAAGAGGCTGACGACAGCAAGCAGCGCCATCACCATCATCACGGAGCAGATGGTGAACATGTTCCTGGTGCCCGTCTTGTAGTCGCTGTCATGGAGGATGAGCATGCCGAGACAGGCCAGCAGGTTCAGGGGGATGCGGAACCAGTTCATCACCCCGACCTGGTCCTTCTCCGGAATCACCTTCCGCCGGAGGAAGCCCATGGCAGGGAAGTAGAGCCCACAGGAGAGCTCGATGAGCAGGAAAGCCAGGAAGGACTCAGAAGGGCTCTCTTGGCCAGGGTTGGTGGAGAAAGTGAGCATGAAGAGGGAGAAGAAAACCATAAGGACAGAGAGTGAGAGGATGTGGATGGGCTGGAGGTGGTACCTTTTGGAGATGGCAATTCGATAGAGAGAAGAGCCCACCATGCTGGCTGCCATGAAGCTGGAGAAGACGATGCCCAAGGGTGGGCCGTGAGGATCCAGCACAGGTGTCCACAAGAAGATGAAGATGTAGATGACACTTTCAAACAAAGCCTGGATGGTGCCCAGGAGCAGGACACGCCGGTCCGAGAGGAGGCACTTCAAGCCATCCATGCAGGTCTTGGAGAGCGCCCGCTTCTTCCCATAGTTCTCGTCCCAGTTTTTCATGGCAAAGATGCCCGTCAACATGAGGAGGGGGATGGAGACCATGAACGGGGCCACTGGGCCCAGGCCCAGCCACTCTGCAAAGAAGTTGGCTACTACCCCAGCCCCGACGGCAATGACATTGTTCCAGAAAGCAGCTCGCGAGAAGGTGGCGGGGATCCATTCCGCCGGGAAGTCGTAGCGTTCCACGTGCTCATGGACATACCATGCCTCAAAGGCGGAGAACAGCAGCGCTGTGGACAAGCCACCTAATATCCTCCCGACCACCAGGACAAAGTAATCCCAGGAGAGCTTGGTGAGGCAGCAGATGGAGTAGGTCAAAGAAAAGAGGATGCAGGATTTCTTCCGGCCCAGCCAGTCCACCAGGGACGTAGAGACCAGCCCGAAGAGGACGCTGGAGGCAAAGCCACACACGTAGATGATGGCAATCTGCCCCTCCAGGAAGCGGTAGTGCTGGTAGAGTTTGTAGAGGTAGGGGCCCTGCAGCCAGTCGGCGGCCAGAGCCAGGAAATACACCTGGTAGTAGTCCCGCTGGAACTGGAGGAAAGCCGGGTTGGTGCACGCGCTGCCGGTGAGCTTGGAGCGGCAGGCGGAGAACTCCAAGCCCAAGCACACGGCCAAGAGGACGGCGAAGGCGGCATAGGCGGTGAAGAGCATGGTGCCTCAGGGCGTCCCGGGCATCTCCGGGAGGGGGCTACCGCGAAGCTCCTGAGAGGAAAGAAAACGCTGTGACATCCGGACGGGAGACGCACCGCGCCGCAGGGGCGGCCCCGAAGCAACCGCTCCGCTGCCCTGCCCGCGCGAGCCGGGACGCGGTGGCATCCCGGGGCCGTGCCTTCCTCAGCAGCCGGTTTTGAACCATCAGCCCGCAAAGCTCTCCGGACGCGTCCATGAGGACACAAGCCGTAGGCAGGGCTGACTCCAGCGAGGAGATGGGAAGGGCTGTGGGAAGTGAGAAGGGCTGAATTTAGCRGGGAGTCACAGGGCGGAGCAAAGCAGTTACAAAACTTGGTCTGAGAAGCAGGAAAAGCTCCGCAGGACACCGGTCTGTCGGGTCGCAGGCGAGTCTCCRTAAAGGCAGCGCCATCACTTAGAAACGGAGACGGTAAAGCCCGTCCCGCAGCGCCGCCGGGATYGCTCACAGCAGCCTCCTCGGCCCTCTCTCTGCTTCCCAGCAGCGACAGCCTGATCCGCAGAGGCTGCTGCCTTCTCTCCCTCCGTTTGGAAAGACAAACTCAACCTCCAGCCACGCCTCAACCCTCCTCCACCGCCGCCTCACACGAATTTCCGCCCCTCCGCCGGGAGGCGAAGCGACGGCGCGTGTCCGCGGCGCTCCCCGCAGCGACCTGCCGCCCCTCGGCGCTCGGCCGCGGCTCATCCCGCAGCGCCAGCCTGCTCCCCGCCGCGCCGCGAGCCCGCCGAGCCCTGGCCGAAGCGCTCCGGAGCGGGAACGAAGCAAGGGGCAGCGCCTATCCAGAAAGCCAACGGGTTCAAGGCAAATTGCAAACAGAAAAGCTGTGTAACAGCAGGAAAAATAAAGTCACATCCTGTTTTCTTTAAGTCCCACGGGGACGGGATAGCCCTCAGGGTAAGAAAAAGCACGTGATACGCTGGGAGGACCGATGGCATCCAACGTCTSTCTGCCAGGGGCTCAGTTTCACTCCTACACCAAGCATTCGAGCAGAACTGCAAAAGCATCCTCCAAAAAATTACACTAAAATGTTCCAAAACCTCTGGTTTCCCAGTTCTGCTGTGTCCTGCCTTGTCCCCTGCTCCTGTCCCTAGTCCTYGTTCCCACCCGGCCCCTCACATCCTCCTCGCGCTGCCTCGCAGCCGGATCTTTCCAGGTGACTTCAAAAAACAGATCAGTAAGTAAAGCGCGGGCGAGCGGGTCCCAGGGCAGGGCCGGGCGCGCGGCCAAGGCCGCCGTCTCGCCCCGCCACCCGGCCCCACCTCACCCAGGCGGCCTCGGCTCCCGGAGCAGCGCCGCGGGGTCCGGGCGCTCCCGCGGGCCGAATGGGCTCCCCGAGGCGCCGTCCCGCCGGAGCGGCCGCCCCGCTGGCCCCGGCCGGCGAGGGAGGAGGGCGAGGGCCGGTCCCCGCTGCCGGGAGAGGGGCGAAGGCCGCGGGCTGC
>NW_028186945.1:3905613-3949999 GCF_003343005.1 Rhea americana | reverse complement strand
GAGAGCATTTTCTGTTAAATTTTCGGTTAAATACTAGTTATGAATAGTCTCAGTTGCGCTTTTCAGTGTAAATAACTGTGGTCAATACAAGTCTCTACTTGATTATAGTAACAAAAACCCTAGCTAGACCAAAATTCAATTAAGGTCAAAGGGTGTTTAAAAGAGACTTGCCTTTTCTTCAGTAATAGCACACTGATAGACCCGTACCTACCATTTGCAAGACAAAATCTTGGGTCTTTTGAGACTCACCATGAGAAGTTACCCTCTAAATGTAGCGTTGACACTGGATGATCAGTTCTAGCTAGTGGTATCAAACAGGCTGATAAACCAAAAAACTGTCATTCTCATTGTATACATGAAGTAGATAGAATGCAAAATATGTAAGTTTCATAACCTCTATTCTAGACCATCAAAAATTACAAGTGGGCAGTTTCCAAAGATACCTAGAAACATTCTTCAATCATTCTCAATGGAAAATATAGTTATCATATTGGCGTATCAGAAAACATTTACACATGGAAAAAGAGAGGGAAGATATTGCAGCTACCTTTTTTTTTTTTTCCTCTCTCTCTCTTTAAACACTCTTAGTCTGTGGACTTTGTAGACTTTATCACAACCCAGAAAAACATCAATAGAGAATTCCAGCACACAAACAATTTCAAATGAATTCTTTACAAAACACTGATAGATGTGCAGCATTTGTAATATTCCTTCAACATGCAGATAGCACTCTTACAAAGCACCATTTCTTCAACAACAGAGTAGATGTAACAGTAACAGCTGTAGTATAAAAATAAACACAATCACTCTGCTAAAAATTTAGTGCAAAATAATGTTTTATCATTTGAAAATGTAAAGTTTTTTTCCAGATACATTCTCTTACAAAAAATTAGAAATCTTGAACAATTCCAATTCCATCTCTGCTCCTTCTAAATTCTTTGCATGACATTTTCAAGGTCTATAGTTCCAACTTTTGAGGCACTGATCAAGAGCTCTTAAACTCTATTTAAACTGAATCAATACCATGCCTCAAAAAGAGAGATCTATTGTGTCTAGCTTCGCTAATTTATTAAATATTGAAGTTAGTCTCCATGATCTTATTTAACCTGTTTTATTAAGAGTATCCCACTTTCAATAACATCTAAAATGCATTAAGATAGGTGTATCTTGCATAATTTGTATCATTAAGTAAGAAGTCCTAGATTTCTTAAAGAACAATGAAATGCATCATTCCTAGTGCAATGACTTATAACTCAGTCTGAAGCACAACTACACTTCTCATGTTTTAGAAAAACATTGAAAAATGTTTTCAATCATCAGAGAACAGTTTTATTAAAAGGCTACTTTAAATAGTACAGTCCTGAAGGGCTGCAGGAGTCCCTTATCTTCCAATAACTCATCACTGAAAGGCTGACATCCAGTACCATCAGTCATTTAAAGAAAATCCACCAAAAAATTTTAATTTGAACATCTACGAAGCTGTTAACTTCACTAAGAGCTCAGATATTTAAATATTGCTTCCTGTTAAAGGGACACCTGCACTCACTAGTATTCAAGTGCTTGTACTCATTATAAATTATAAAATAAAACCCCCAAAATCTTTATTTTTCTTTTTTTTTATGGAAATAAAGACTACATTGAAAATCTGAAAGCCAGTCCTTTATATATTTTTAATTAATTTAATTCATAACTATGCTACTTGGAAGCTACCTCATGGAAGAAGGTCCCTTTAACAAGGAAGGAAGCCAGTATCACTTAATTAGGATGTGTGAATGAAATCTGTACCTATGTGTAAATGGCAATGCATTCTGGGTTGGTTCAGCCCTTGGTTCTGAGTTCTGTGTCACTTCTGGCGTTGCTCTCTCATCATCTGTTCCATTAATACTTTCTGGTGTTAAAGGAGACTGAATATCCCCTCCAGCTGATTCCTTAAGTAAAACAAATAAACAATACATTACAATTACACACTGACCTACTCAGAAAGACAATGTGCATATAAGCTCTAACATTAATTCTTAGAAGATTAAAAAATTAGGCGATATTAATGTGAGGCTCACAGATTTCCAGCATGTTTCATATTCATATTTTATCATGTGATCACTTAGTATATTACTATAAAATTCAGATCATCATACACAAAACATAACTGACTCATGATTTATTTGCAGGTACCCAGTCTTCTGCTGCTTGGTTTTACAATCTTGTGTGTCTTCTCTGATATTACATTCAGCCTTCAGGCAGGTAAAGAACTGGCTACTATTCACACCCTGGATCTCTTTCTTTATATTCTAACACAGAGAAACAAACAATCTTGATATTTATTTCAAAATCTAGCTTTAATATTTTTATTAACCAAAGTGAACAGTGGGAGGCCATTGCTGGTGACACTCACTGTTTCTCGTACGAGCCATTTGTAAAGAAAGCTCATTCAGCAGAATCCTTGCAAAGCTTGCATAGACATGTTAGCCTTGACCTAGCCTTTGCTGTTCACAGTTTCTGTCTGGGAAGAAGAATACTCCAGCTACACTCAGGCAGCTTCCTCTGCTGGATGCCTGAGAAACTTAAAGGCTGACAAGGAGGTATAGTGCAATTTTATCACACCTCATCACACCAACACCAGACTATTTGCTGTTTTCTGGTCACTAATTAGTATTTCCAYCTTAAAAACAAAGAAACAAACAAAAACACCCAAAGAACACTGTAGTTCACATCCTAAGTTAAAATACCATGGGCTTTTCAAACCCTGTATATAGTTTAATACTTTTCTTTCCAAGTAAGAATCATTGCTGTTATCTCAGGAGGTAAACAAGTCACATAAGCTAAGCAGTTAATTTGTATTTTAGAACATCTTAGTAGGCTCTCAGTAATCAAGCATTAACATTTAATTCTAAGATATAAGGCTTTCATGAGCAGAGTTCCACGGATGGCAAGGAGGGATGCCTACACAGTAGAGAACTGCTAGACTTGCAACATTTCCAAAAGCTAAGCATCTCCTTTGGCCTTGCAGCCTCTTACTGTCTGCATGGAGAAGAGAAAAGGCTGCTATTTAACATTCTGAAAGGGAAGCACAAGCAGTCTTTGGAAAGCTAGCTGCTACTCTTCTCAGCTCTTTGACATTCTGCATAGAAAGTTGAACAGTAGTTCAAGAACAGTAATCATGAAAGAAATTGAAAACTGAGAGTATATGAAGATGCTCAGGACCTTAAAAAAAAAAAAAACAGTTTCTAATTCTGAGCCTTCAGTTGTGTTTGTACCCTTCAACTAGTTTACACGGATCACACTTTTTGAAAGCCAATACTGAATCTGATCTACATCTATAGAAAGAGTTGTCCTTGACGTTAAAGTTTAATTAGATGAAAAAATTCAGTCCTGTTAAAGGAAACTAGATCCAGTTGTCCTTGTCACCTTCCACAAAGGACTACCATCAGTTAACCTAAAATATTGTAGTTCCAAGTTTTCACTGCGCTTGGAATTACATTCAGCATTTGCAGCAGAGTGCAACAATTACCAAAATCTTTTATTCCCACATATAGTATTTCTCTTACTCTACAACTTGCATTAGTGGGTGATACAGAATTATGTTAGAATTAACATATGGTAATATGTTAATACTAATTTAAAGTTTTATTATATTTTATATTTATCAAGTTATGCAATGCAAATGCACAAATATCTCCACTCTGTGCCTTCTTATTAAATTCTTACTGATTAAAAAGCAGAAAATTACCTTTCACTGATTTATTATATAAATGCAAATTATCTACCATATAAATGTTAGTATTTATAAATGGAAACTATTACTTTCTTTCAGAAGTAACCTTGTTATTTTATACTCAAAACTATTATCTTAATTGTTAATATTTCAAAGTCAAAACTAAACCTCAATTTCTACAAAACTGAATTTTACTGAACTGAAACCATATTGAAATTACCTTGCCAACTCCACTCTCCTTTTATACTTAATCAAGCACGTGCATTTTTCCATACTAATTATGGATTTTGGTCTGTTTCTCCTCTTCCCCAACCACATTAGATGTTCTAAAATACCCATACAAATTTCCTAAAGAATGTTTTACTTATATCTTTTAGCTAAAATCCCGACACCACTGTTAGATAAAGGAAGAGCTTATTCATAAAAAAAAAAAAAAAACTTTTCTGTATGAATGAATAAAAATGATTTCAATATAAAAAATTAAATTGCAAGTTCCAATCAGATTTATTTTTCAGTAAGGAACTTTCATAGATTTCTAATTCAAATGCAACTCAAACGATAGATCAATGCAGGCAAATGTCACTGTCTATATAATACCTAAAGGTTTGCTACTTACAAATTCATGATAGATAGATCTGTACGTAGCACAGAAGCATCAAATTCTAGTATGTATTTCTTCTAATAATACAGATTAATCAGTGTTCTCACATACTCAAAACTATCCTTGCTAGGTAAATAACTTATAATCTGCAGCCAACTATAGAGAAGCTGGCCATGAATAAAGCACCAAATATAACAGAAAAAGCTACAAAATCAAGCTGGCAAAACTAAGTTTGCAAATAATATATTCATACTTCATAGTATTTAGAAAGAACATAATTTTAGAAATGTTTTTGGGAAGATTTCACAAGTAACAAACTGTTATTAGTGTCTCATATCCACTTCGAGTTTTAGAGAGTTTGGTGAGAAATTATGGTAAACTTAAAATATATATATATATTTTTATATATTCTTGTATTTTAATATATATCTCACAGTAACTTAGTTCTAACATTCAACTGTGTAGACACTAAAAAGTCCTTATGTTAAAAAAAAAATCAAACCTTCTTATAAACCAATGACATATTTTAAGGCCTGATATTTCCCATTCATGAGAACTACAAATAGATATTTTATACATTTTACAAGAATGGATTGTCAGCTCTTCTGTAGCATTAAACCATTTTCTCTTAAATTTTTGGAGGATATTGAACTTCAAATCACTCATCAGCCCTAGACTTTGAAATGGGCTGTGGATTAGCATTATTTAAAGCAACAAAAAAAAAGTGTGAATTAGGAGTATTTTGCTATTTAAGAGTTGTTCAGAGATCTGCACTGTCAGAAGGATCCCTAGCACTACTAATCAGTAGGTTGGATGCTGGTGATGCAAAGCAGTATAAAAAGGACACTGTCTACAGTCTATAAACTAAGTATAGTATATGGGAATTCATCAAAAGATATCCCAGGCAGATTTCAGAATCTTACAAACAGAACGTATGCACTCACAAGAAAGCTTCTAAAGTAAAACAAGCAGAATCCATAACAGAGATTAGGCCATCTTTTAACGCTGGGTAAGTACAGAACAGAAACAAATAGGGAGTAGGTGCTTAACAATTAATTCTCAGTTCCAAAAACTGCAACAAAGCAAACCAGTTCCTGCTTGTGACACCATTTTCTTAGGAAGCCTTCTCTACTCTTCCCTGTAGTCACTGTTCTTCAACAAGCTTGTTTAGTATTGACTAGCAACAGCATAAAGCTGACAGCTAGGGATGCAGATGCCGTAATAGGTATGAAATGTTTGTTCCAGGACAGAAATTCACACAACAGCCCAGAAAGGCAGTCATTCATAAGCTTTTACAGTAAACTCTGTATTTCTACAAAGAAAAAACCAATAAGCAATAAAGCCACAGAATCACAGAATAGCTGAGGTTCGAAGGGACCTCTGGAAATAAACTAGTCCAACCCCCCTGCTCAAGCAGGGTCACCTAGAGCATGTTACAGGAAAAAAAAAAAAGGAGATCCAGACTCCAGCTGGTCTAAGACTCATGCTGAAGGGTGCAAACCTACAACGTGAACAGTTTAGTTATATACTTGAATCTGATTAAGTTTAGTTTGAAAAAGGAGAGAGTAAAAAACTAAAAACCCCACACCACTCCATCAACCAACAGTTTTCAGGCTATAGCTTCATGCAAGGCTCAGTAAACTCCAAATGAAAGTGTTGCTGTTCAATTCATAAGCAAACCTGTAACTGAAAATAGACCATGGGTGATTTGTCACGGTGAGATCCATTGTTTTGTCATGAGCAAAATAATTCAGTGAGGAGTCTGGGATAGAGCAGGTGGCACAGCAGTGGAGAGAGAGTATTTTAGTTTTATATAAACAAGATAAGAGCCTCAAAGATAATTTGCTAGGTCCGAGCTAAATGGATACCAGATGGGGTACTTATGTGCATAGGTCGTCTCCAAACAGATCAGATACAAATAAAAAATGTGTATTATACACATCCCTCCTATTACAGAGGGCTAGAAAGCTCAAGTTCCTTCATGAAGATATGTTTTTATTTGGAGAAAGCACTAGGCACTCAGAATTTATATATAATAAAGCAGCATTTCTCTTGTAATTTGTTTCTCCAGACCACTGTCCTTTGGACAAGGTCTTTTTTACAGTTTTTACGTTTACCAGGTAAATGGTGACTTGATATATCATCACCTGATAGTCTGGGAAGCTAAACCAAAGCCTACTGGTAAATAGGAAGAGAACGGAAAGTATTAAGGAAATAGTAAGAATATACAGTTTAAATTTAGCAGCAGAATAGCTTAGGGAAAAGGAATCCCTGCAATCAAGTAGCTGCAAATTGGGCTATGTAATTTTTTTTTCCTACTACATGCTCCACAATAAAAAAATATCCACAGAATACATGCCATCAAACAAAATAGCATATCTCAAAACACTCCTGTGTGGAACTACTGCTTCTTGGTCACTGAGTAAGTCTTCTGGTGGGAGAAAAATCTACCAAATAGTACCAACACTTTGCTAAAACGCTACAGCTTAGAGAAGCAGCCTAACCTCAGTAGGCTTTGGATAAGATTCTTGTTCAGAAGCTATCCTTCCAAACAAAGACAACTCTGAAAAATATTTGAGTTGTAAATACACTTTCTATTAAAGTCAGATTTCTGTTATCTCTTCCATTTATTTTCTATTAATTCTTAGTTTCACTTCAACTTTTGGCATGAACACAATGCAGGACATTCAGAATAGAGAAACTTGCACATGTAGGGTTATGTCAAAGCTAAACAGTAAATCCCTTATGCAAGGTTTTATTGCACTACATGCAGAGATACTTTAGATCTGTAGGAATATCCTGAAAGCAGAAGAAGGCATATCTATTTTTTTCCTCTAGAATTATGTAGCAAAGAGGGTAAACAATGTACCATATCCAGCACTTTAAACTGGTAAAAGAAGAAACTTTCTAAAGCAATACCAAGAGAAATAACACATTTTATATAAACTTTACATGTATATTTTCCTGTTTTGATGTGCAGTATCTTTCTACTTATTCTTAATTTGGTGCAAAAGAACTCTGTAAAAGCCAGAGAGAGAATTAGAATTGACACTTGTAGGTAACCGGGCTAGTGTTACCAAGGCTTGCTCGCACACTACCTCCCAATACCTTTCCTGTCAAAAGCTTCCTGAAAAGCCATGTTCCTGCAAAATCTTGACTAGCAAGAGACTATCTCTTTCCTCTTTTCCTCTCCCTCTCTGCAAAGGATAACTACACAAAATGGAAAGAAAAGCTGTAAAATGATCAAGAAAGGTAATAGTGGCATTATGGCATTACAGTCACTCTGGGGGAGTTGATCAAAATCAGCAAGTGCTCCTGCAAGTGTTCTTAGGGTCCCCACTGCCAAGTACCCCTCTTCCCCCAAGTCATCATCCTCTCTGAATTAGCCTCAGTGCCATGAAATACCCAGGAAGTGCAGCAGTCTGCCATGAAGCCATTGCTTTTCATCTGCTCCCAACCCCAAAGTTTCTGATTCAACTCCCTTCTCTTTAGGGAGCTAATGAGAAGCATTAAGTATGTGAAGACTATTATGCGGATGTGTCAGTACTTGCACTCACTGTATCTTTTGGAATAATGCACTAACTTATCAACACAGCTAAAAGCCAGGAGATGAAAGGTAAGGCCTGAATATGAAATTATTCTTAAGTGTGCAGTAATTAAATTGCAGCTCTCAACATGCATTACGGAACTGCTCAAGGTAACATTTCTGTAACTGTCTACAGTATAAAATGTTAGGCTCCAGTATCAGGCATTAAGAGTAATCTGTACAGGAAAGTGAACAATATTAATAGCTCATATAGATTAAGATGAAAGCTTTAACTCTGGGCATCCTGTTTCTGAGTAATTCACATTTATGTCCAAACCAAATATGTCACTCCATTAGACAACATTAGATTTAACTTATGAGTCAAAAATATTACTCAACATGTCAAAAGAAAAGCATAGTAATTGTTTTGCTTATAATACTGAGTAACTATAGAGGCCTAACTGAAGTACTTCACTGTATATAAAGCAGTTTATAGGTTATAATACTGAAATTCTTATTTCTGTCATCAACATGCTTATTTATGAAATTTATCAGAAGCTTAGAGAAAGTAAAGGAAACTACTAAAAAAAAAAAAAACAAAAAAAAACCACACTGCTCCATTTTTTTCCTGGCAGTACAGCAAGCCATAGCTCTGTGGTAGCAACAAACTTGTTTGTCCAGCATGTTGCAAACTGCCTGAAATCCTTGTTTCAAAGATTAGAAGTATGTTGCAATACAAAGCATCCAAGAGATGCACTGATTCAGTGAATGAAGATGCACTCCCTGGAAAAAAAGACTGCTGCATTAATCCTACTGAATTCAGGAATACCTGCTTAAATTTTAAAGCTGTTTCTTCCTTGCCTTTACTATTGCTTAAAATAAATCAAATTGCTACACCAAGAATCAGAGACACTGGAAGGGAGAGGCATAAGTCTCATGCAATTTCTTTTCCCAAAGCAAACTCAGAGTATCCACTTTCAAGAAAAATAATTGTAGGCATGACTGATGTAATATGACTATATTAATTTATCTTTCTGTTGGGCCTATATTAACCCAGTTCATATGTTCTGAGTTTAGGGGAGTTTTTTTTGGAACTCTTTTCGCAACATGTCTACCTGTGATAAAACTCCAGAATCTGTACATCAATCTCTCCTCTCGCATCAATGCATTTCACAACTAAATACTAGATAGCATGAAATAGTTTTTAAAAGTGTTTGGTATTTWACCAACTCTGATTTTTGCTGGAAGGATTCTTTATAAATTCCTTTACTATATGTCCCCTTCAGTTTCACAGATACAATGAAAGAAACACACAAATGGTCTTTATTACAGATTTACTTAAATAACTGCTCACTATCTTTACTCAAAAGACTTTTTTGGGGAAAGCTCAAAGAAAGGAAGGAAAAAAAAGCCTAATTTTACTTCATAGCAAGTCCCTTTGACACTTCCATAGTGTACATTAAAGGTATTCTTAGATTTGGCACTTCTAGTTGACTGTAGAGGTTTCAGGGTAAACTGTGAAGTATCCCAATCATTTCTAAAATGACATAAGTGGATAATATACAATACAAATTCTTAAAACAGTAAGCAGCACAGACTATGAGGTTCTAGGCTTCAGTCAAGCGATAACTTACTTGTGAGGGTGTACTTGTTAGCTCCATCTTTTCTTGAGATTTTTCCTTTGCTAGTCGTGCAGCTTCTTTGAATTCCTGAAATTTGTCCGCAAACTGAAGGTACATATGTTGAAAATGAGAGAAAGAAAGAGTAGGCGTGAAGTAGTTACATTACATGCAGAACAGAATGTTATACTTAACATTTACAAAGTCAGATTCTGTCAGTAGAATTTTTAAATTTTTCTCCTTATTAGATAGTCATTTAAGTGAGTTAGTGACAAATACCTTTCAGCTATTACAACTGTTGATATGATAGAAAAATATGATACAACAAAAGTAGTCTTATCTCTTACTCATAGCATGAAAAAAAAAACGCTTCAGTTACGGCTAATAGTGATAAACTGCCTTACATAGCTGCTTTCAGGTTCAGATTTTATTGTCTTCCTTGCAATGGACGATCTGGTTCTGAAGCCTACTGAGGTCAGTATTACCCTAGTCTTCAATGATTTTCCTTCTTTGATGTCTGAAACAATACTAACTTATCCCAAAATTATAACAGTATTCAGACTGCTGCTTATTTAATTAGCTATTGAAATTACAAGTATTGAGCCAACTGACATCAACCAAGATAAAGAATGAATCTGTTGAACTATACACTCATATATACTGAACACCAAATTCAAGAATTGCACATTGAACAGTCATATGAGGCTTGATTTCTCTGCTACGTGTACCTTCTTTCTGAAAAGAGTTGAAAGTGCAATTTAGAAATGCATGTGCCTTTAAAATTGAGATTAAATTAATAAAATGGCCTAGATTAGCTTGCTAGAGAAGAATCTAGCCTTGTAGTTCTCAACTTTATACTACACTAATCGCTAGAGTAACCAAACATTTATTTTTGCTTGCTTCTTTTATATAGAATTTTATTATGATCAGCTTAAGATAGAATTGATTTTGCAAAAACATTGAAAACTTCAACAACAGTTTCTAAATTTCTCCAGCAGTAGAACRCGAAGAAATTGTTTTGCACTACCAGCATTTAGAAGAGATGAAGGCTACTTCTGCATGTCACAGTTTCCTCAACTATTTTCAATCAAAACCTCACTTGCTATCCAATACCTGAAAAGCCTTACTGTTTTTAACTTTCTTCTTCTCCCAGAAGACTTTGAGGAAGTAAAATTCTCCTCCACTGGAAGCCTGTGTTTCATTTGTCAGGTCATTTAAAAGCATGTTTCCTGCATATTCAGGAAGAGAGACAAAAGACACCCTGGAACTCAAATGCAGCAGCAAAGAAGGTCTCAAAATTAGGAAGAGATCACCGTAACTAGATGGCATTCATTTAAGACCTGTAGATAGATCTCAAATTACATTAGGTAACCTAATATTTAAATAAGCATTAGGACCAGAAGATTGATAAGTGGAAAACATTAACATAATGTTTAGAATAAATGGCTCAAGAAATACAGAGCAGTAAATACAAACTTCTACATAGTAGTGGTATAAATTGTTAAAAGWAGTAACATGAAGAGAGAGAAATAGTGTTCTGGGAAAGAGTCAGAGCTAAAGCAGAGGAAATTCTCACAAATTTACTAAATTCAAGCAGTGAGGTAACAGACAATGGCAATCTCTTTTGATAAAATCCCTAAATAACAAAGATCAGATCTCATGGAATTAGAAGAAGGGTTCTCTGAAGGATTAATAATTTAAAGAAAAGTTGTGGAAAGAGACTATGAGAAGATCTCACAAGTACTTATTATAGTACTTTTGCCATTTATCATATTCTTAAATTATTTGGAATAAATCAGGTCAACTATTTCAAAGAGAAAAGACAGCACATCTGAGAAAGAGTATTTCTCTCCATACAACAGGTTTCTCTCAAAAGCACAGCCTTATATTGTGGTTGAGAGATTATGTCTCAAAAGCTTTATGTGAATATTATAGGACATCCTATTTCACTTACTACAATCACTACTTACTACAGCAGCAAAAAGAATTCTGCTAGGAAATCCTGATTTAGTGAGGGAAAGCAGTATTCTTCAACACAGGAATTATCTTTYAGGTACTACTGACCTCTACATCATTCCAGATGAACAATCTTGTGGTGAACTCGTAGTCTGATATATTACAAAAAGGTCTGATGAATATGAACCAATGTTCAATTTTCTTTTATCTTGTTTGCATCTAAAGAGTTAATTAGAATGCCTTTATTTTTCTATCAAAGATATTCTCACTCAGCTAATTCTCAGTTGCTATTATGATAGATAAAGAGGTTATCACTGTTGTAATCTACTCCAGTGAGCAGTATCAATTTAGAAGGACAAGGGCACATAAGCCAAAAAAGAATAGTCAAACCCTTACTACAGGCTTTAGGATCTGATTAGTGACACAGCTAAGCTGACAATAATGTKAGAACATACAGTTCACTAAAAGACAAAACTTCTCAGTCCTGATTATTTGCTTCATTCTCCAGGGCCCAGAGGCATCACTGCAAGGCAAATTACATATAATAAGGCTGTTCTCTTAGGGACTTTATTAAATCAAATATAGAAAAGAAATTCYAAAACCAATTTTTAAGCAGCTTCTAGGAACAATCTGTTTCTGAGTACATCCATTAATACAGCTTATTTGTGAGTACTATCACTAATATTCAGTAGAACCTTCAGCCCTGAGTTAGATTTAATGCCTTATAGTACCATATGTATCAAAGTGATTGCTTTGGTGTACTTGACTACAATGCTAGTGCACTGAAGTGAGRATTAGTAATCTTCTGTCTTGTCTGTCTGCTCAGAGAGATGTGATTTGTCTAAAGCTGCACCGCAGATTCAGGGTTTATATTTCAGGTTTTCTGAAGACCAATCTATCTACCAAGCTCAAGTTTTTTTTTTGTCCACATCAAATAATCATTTGTTAATTTTACAACACAGGAAGTTTCACCTTTTTGAGTTTTAGTAGCAATGATTAACAGTTTTAACTCGCAAGAAAATAATTCAGATACAATACTGTGTAAACAGTTYGCTGAAAAGGTCCTGAAGATTCCTCACCATAAGCTTCTGAAGAGGTCTGCGACTTGTTATTTTTTCAAGATTGTTGTGATTTTGGAAGAATACACAAATCTGAGTAACTTCTGTTCAGACAACTACTTTTAAAAAAGTATCTGCTTTAGTTTTTCAGTTGATTGTTACAACAGCAATACAAAGTTTGAAGCCAAGGGCTTATTAAACTCTTATATGTCAGTTTGAGGGCAGCTAAAGAATAAGAATAAAACAACTGTGACTGAGAAGGCAGTATCACTTGGGAAGAGCAATGAAGTGAAAGAAAGGACAAATGAAAAAAAAAAAAAAAAAGAACATTTCTGTGACAAGAATAACCTACTGTTGAAGTATCCTATGATTAAGGGAAACAAACTAGTAGATAAAAGAGGCAAACTAATTTAGCACTTATACTATATAGCTTTAAATACTAACAAAAGTTACCATTATTTTGGTGAGCAAGTGCCTCTAGCATATATTTCAGCCAACTTACACCAACTGAAATAAATGACAAAGTTTAAGCTTACTGATGCAATAACGTGCATAAATGTACAGTCATGCAATTATATATGCATATATGCAATAAACATTATTCAGAATGAGGCTTACATTTTATAGAAAAGAAAGCTATTTGATTATTAAAAGAAGAATGCTTATAAAGGTATCATACAGTCCAACTGAAGCAGACATACAGATTSTTCCTACTTTTTTTCTAAAAGGCCCATGCTTATCCTTGAACAATGACTACTACTTTCTCAATGGATTGCTTTTTTTTTTTTTTTTTTAATAAGTGAGGCAATTACTATTATTCCTTACTCAAACATGTACTATACATTACTACACATTCCTTTTTATTACACATGGGTTTCCAGATCTTTAGTACAGTTTGAAGACAAAAGATCTGTTTAAGGTAGGGGCATATTCCTAGGCTGAAACACTGAAACAAATTCTTTATCTGAGAAAATGACACTAGCTTCTACAGGTTCTTGGACTCATCTATCAGAGGAGTATCAATAATACACGGTATTGGAAATGGGGTGCTCACAAGAACTACGCTATCACTTTGAGAAGAAAAGGGTAACTAGTTTCCTTGGATTAGGGCAGGCTTCCTTCCCTCACAATTAGACCAAGGTGTGTGAGGGAGGGGTGGAGGGGGAAGAGGGAGGAAATCACATAGGGCAAAATGTTTCTTTTTCTTTCTTTTTTTTCTGTATTCAAAAAAGAAAATTCATTTTTCTTCCACATTGGGGATTTCTCCTACTAACTTTACCTTAAACCTGACAATGTAATAATATGCACCACATAGCAGAAAAGTGAAAGTGAATATGGTTTAAAAAAATCTGAAATTCATCTACATTTTTTCCTAGAAGATCAATATACAGAAGAAACTCTAAATTCTTCACTCCTTTCAATTTTATCATGAAAAACTGTAATGGAAGAACAACTTAAAAAAAATAAATCTAACAAATGAATAAACAGAGAAAGAATAAATATCACGCACTGCARTAGCCTAAACCTCTCTCCTTTCTTCAAGGATTTAAAACAAAAAAACAAACAAAAAACAAAAAAAAACCCACACCACACACACAACAAAGTGTTAAAATCTTAATACCACCATTACCTACCTTGTCTTTTTCCTTTGTAAGGATGGATACACAAAATTTGTGAATAACAACAGTAGTGAGCACCGAGTCAAGATGCAACCAGTAGTAATTAAATATTCTTAGGTCCTTTGATTGCCCAAAAGTTTTCATTAGTCATACTTACTTTTGAGAGATGATGTTCAGATGAAAATCCCAAGCCATAGACTGTATTTGCCCTGCTGTCTGCCCACTGGCCAAACTTCTGRGATGTTTTAGTAAATGTCATGTTGGGGGTGATAGTGCTATTTATTATTGCCTGAAAAAAAAGCAACAGTTGTAAAAGTTGTTTTTCTGATATTTGATTACTCATAACTGAAAATTACAGACAAGTACAATGAGCCACACACTGGCAACTAGAGAACAGTTTTCTTCTAATCCCATCACAGCTAAAATTATGCAAGCACATACTGGCACATGTTCTGGAACAGGAGCAAAAACTGGGCAGACCACCTGTTTGCAATTGCAAGCAGTAATTTAATAGTGAGCAAGTCTAAAAAAGGTCCACTAAAGCATCCACGTAGGCTAATGAGATAAGAACAGAACTAATAAAGTCTTTGTTTGCCTCACAAGTGTATTTCTCTGTCCCCTAAGACAGTGTCTCTCAAGCTACACCGTAAATTTGTTGTATTTCCCCGTTGCACATGGCATTTCACAGGAAAACTACTTTGTAAGTTTCTGTATTGCAAGAAACTGTTTTTCCTTTATATATACACCCCCATGATTACAAAACAGGGTCACACATCAACTACAAAAGAACAGCTATGCTTGGAATACATTTTGTCCTTTAGTTTGTGATATGTATAGAATGCAAGTGTATCTTCTGTCATACACTTTTGACAAGGTAAACAAAAAATACAACTATTGGACAATACTGTGGTTCCATAGAACCCAGCTGAAGATTTACCATGGATTTTCATGTATTTCCAACACACTGAAACATATTCTAAATTGGTGATGTGAAATTGTCCTGTTAAAGTATGTCAAGATAAAGTCTTATAATGATAACAACGGTTTCCATTTAACTAAAACCCCATTGGTTAGATCTTTCTCCTCTCAGTTACTGTACTCCAAAGGTTTTTGTCAATATCCTCAGAGTAGGTCAAAGACCTACTGCAACTATCTCACATTACGGAGTTAGGAACCTTTTGAGTATTAGTGAGCACATGTGTCTTGTCCTGTTTCCATGAAACCACAGATCTCCTTACTCCCTCACAGTTCAAAGCCAGCAGTTATTGAGGAATCCCAGGACAGCAACAAAAATCCGCAGGGTCCAAATCAACTTTTCTGTTGAGTAAAGAAGAGTATTTTTTTTCCCTTTGAGTAGAGGAAACTGATGTGTGGAGAATAACAGCYTTTTCTCAGGATGGTAGCAGTGAGAAACTTCTACTTCATAGAGACCAAGTACAGCTTTCTCAAGCTTGAGATCTTCTAGAAGCCAAGTCCAGCCTACAATACTTGAGTGAGATGGCCTCCTGGATGGATATTAAAATAGGCAGTTAYGGTGTTTAATCAGCAGCTTCTGCTGATACTTGTATAGCACTGGAGCACGGCTACCATCACCATTTTTGTCTGAATTCTACTGGGCAAGCCTAAAAAACGTACAGCTAAGGGGCCAGTTAAGCCAACAAACAGCTTCCAAYGTATATACGCTGATTCTCAGTTGAGGTCGGGGAGGAGTATTGCAGGAAAGCTCAGAAGAACACTAAGCATTGCAACATGTAGAGAGGCAAACAAAGATAACGCAGCACAGGGGAATTTAACAAAACTGGCRTCTTCTACAGTGGCCTTGCCAGCTCTGTTATGTTTTCATTGAATTGGAAGAGCAAATCTGTACTGAGCTCAGGATATCAAACAAACAATTCTCTCTGATTATGTTTGCCTCAAAACGCAGAGTTTGACTACTACTATGAACAGCTCCTGCAGACTTTTGGTATGCCTGAAGACTTGCTTGAATAAACACATCTCAACAGGTAAAGGGTAGGATTTGCTGCGTTACTACAGAATGGAAAACCATCTCCATCATTAAGYGTCCACAAAGTTTCTCATTACTAAGTACAGATCATCTCTGGAATTTGTACTATTGGCTTCCCACTGACCTCATAGGAAAGGGCTGCCTATGCTGCATAGGACAGGAGAGAACACAAGATAGTGGAGATGAACAATTCTCTCRGAAAGGTACTAGTCTGGAGCTCTATTTTTCTTACATGTTTCTTGTCCTCTTATGCACTATCAGTGCTAGAAGTCTTCCTTTTGAAATAATCTGGTGGAAACCCAAAACAGAGCAGTGCAAGTTCACTTACTGCTTTTTAGATAGAAGCTATCACTACTGTCTATCTATCGGTGCAGAAGCTGCCAAAATTAACATATTTGGAATTAGCTATCCTGAGAACAGAGTAGAAAATGGTCTTCCTCCCAGCTCTAGCTATGTTGCCTGTTTGCTTAGGTTATATGTGTATCCAGTCACTGTCTGATTAGTCTAATATCACAGATTTGAGACTGCAGGTTTTTGTCATGGGTGTAACCTTCCTCAGAAGACAACTCTCAGGACAGGAGCTTACGACCATCCAACAGGCAGGTTTAAAGCCTTGAGGTTTACAATCTGCTGCAGTGACAGTGACTTATCTGGTTGCAAACTAACCCAACAGAAAACCGAGAAGAAACCAACCAGACTTCAGCTGACTGCTTACTGACCAGGTGGCTGGCTACACAAGAGAAACCAGGAAGTGGCTGCCTAGGCCAGAACAGATATCTGTTTTGTCAGCAGTCTGCATTTAGGTTGGGTTACAGCAACTGTCAAATTGCCTCCTTGCTTTTGGTAGGATGAAAACATTAAAAACAAAACAAACAGAAATCCACCACACACACTGAGAAATGGCTGCTGTCCCTCCACCACACACACTGAGAAATGGCTGCTGTCCCTCTGCCCTTTATTTTCCTGCAGAGAATAATAAGGAGGCTTCATTCCCATAGAAAGTGTTACTCCAAAGATAGAAGTTTCTCACTGTGAAGATTACACTCAGATTCTATTGATACGAAGAATCCTTCATTAAACCAACCCATTTTACAGGGAAATCAAGACCTTGAATTCTCTCTAAATTTAAAGCATTAGTATGCTAGATCTCTTACGCAAACTAATTATGCAATAAAGCACTAAGCTAGAGCATAATACAGATATGCTCTATACTACTAGTAGTGTCAGCTAGTTTCAAAAACTAGTATTTTTTGGAAGTATCTTCAGCTTTGAAAAAGATTTTTTTTTTTAAAAAAAATAGAATTTATAATTAGATCTGTATTGTCTACTCAGGTACCATTTTAACTGCTCTCCTCTACACAAGTAGATTTCACCGTTGAGTCACCAGTATAAGAAGTGTCAGATATTTCATCAAGTTTAAGAATATTGTTAGTATAAATGTACAAGGATATCTTAAAAACGGAACACAGTCAATCTGACAGGCAGACATTTAGCTTTTGAAGAAAACTGATGTTATCATCTCCAAATTTGACTGGAATAATAAACTAGCTTTCATGTTTTCCTTTCAAATAAGTTTAGCTATGAGAAAATAGGGCACAYGTTTAAGCTGTTCTTTTGACTGACTGCACACCCAACAGCTGCAAGACACACAGTAGTAGTCAAATACGATTTTATCTTGTACACACTACCTTTGAACTTCTCAAAAGGAAAAAAAAAAAAAGGGAATCACTAAAGACCTGAGTTTAAATGTCTTCCGAAATCTGTATTTAGCATTAAGCAAACTACCACTCTAATGTGTGACTAGTTTATTTTATACCATTGTTAAAAGGTAAAGACCAATTAGTTGCARGAACACTCACGGGTGACTTTTGGCTCACAGATAACATGCGAGCAGCTCATGGAACCTACAGACTGGAAAACCACTCTTTTTTTACAGTCTCTATTTTAGATGAGCACAAATTATTGTATTTTTTTCTAGTCTCCTTTCTTTTCTCAGAGGCTGCAAGAGACTGAATGAAGAAGAAAGGAACTATAGGAATAAATTTAACATCTGTTTGCARTATTAGTGGAGAAATAATGGAGCCTTCTTTCTATCACCCAGGAGATAGAAGCATCAAGATAACTTTTTCCAAGAAGATATGAAATGACTATATAATTAATGAGAACTGAAAACCTTAGCAACAACTGCTCACTGTTGTCATGTCATATTACATAAGAGATTTTATTTTTCAGGCCTCCTCTCAGTTCCTAGAGTGGCATGAGAAAAAGACTGCATAAAAGATACTTACTCAAGAGGTTATAGAAATCAGCTTTAAATTGCATCAATTTATTATTTTACATCAGGATCTCCCTGATGTAGGCCATAGGGATCAAGATACCCTATGTGATTGTAAAATATAGCCCATACACTGTATACCTTATGATCCTAGAAAACATTTTATAGTCAAGTTAGAGGGTGATGAACTTCTTGTACAAGGTATTTTAAGAGGAGACAGTAGTTGCTACAGAAAACAACGTTATAAGAGGCAGAATCACAGTGAACAGATTTAAAAAGACCATATCCTCTGTAGGAGAATACCACCACCTTTTGGAGTTATTCTCCCAAGATTCATGAAAGGACAGTTAAATCTGTCTGGATTGCCAACATTCACAAAAATCACTATTAACTCAATGGGCCTGACCAGCTAAGCTCTTTTACACAGGCATCAATCTATAATCAAGACTGATGGCGGTTATACAATTCTGAGAAGGATAACGCTTTATGTTTGGCTGCTGCATCACCCAGTTAATGTATTTATTTGTTTAGACTATAAAAAGAACAAACAGAACATTTTTATAGGACTGAATCAACATCAATCAGGTGGAGGAATACAAACCTTTTAATTCATTTTTAATACATGATGCAACATGACCTGCCTCACCCAAATCTGGCTCATGAATAAGGAAAAAAACAACAAACAAAACTCACAAAACACAAAAGACTTCCATAAGCAAATTAAGGTGTCAATCTGCAATATGTGGTAGCATCTTGCAGACAAGGGTGAAGATCACATCTTAAAAAATGTAATTTTGTTTTCAAGAAAGATCTATCGATGCTGAGACAATCAGTAGAGAAGGTAAGAAAAGAAATCATATCTAGCTTTAGTTTTTTCAACCAGAGCCAAAACTACTTTGCTTCAAGTTATTTTCTGAATGTAACCAAACTAAACTTTTCCAGTTACCAATTTAGAAAAACAAATTTCATTAGAAGCCAATATGAAGTACAGCTCTCATAGAAGATCTCTTTGTACTCTGATTTATAACGTTCAGTTTCTTGCAGAATAAGGAGTACCTAAGGCCTCCTCATTCTCCTCCAGGGCTGCATGAAGTAAGCTAGCAAAGTTTCCTAATGCTCTGTCACACACTCTGAAGAAAGAGGAAGGACCTAAACAGGAGGCAAAATGGGAGACAGAAATGTGATTATGACTCAAATCTCAAGTCTCAAGTATTTCTCTCTCAAAGATGCTTTACTACGGTCTAAATGGACACATACTTGAGTTGCTATCACTGCTCAGCACCTGAGCAAACTGAGCAGCCACGTGCACATCATTCTCTCCAAGGTACGAACCCACTGGGTGAATAAACCTCACTAGCACTGAGTATTTCAATAAAACACAGCTGGATCATATACTATTGCCACTGAGGCAGGCACAGGAGAATTGCAAAGCAGTAAATATGGCTTTACAAAAATTTTTGGCAGCTGGCAACATATTAATTTGAGATAAAATTTATTTTAAAGAAAATCTTTATTCAATTTTATTTCAAAACTCAGAGCTGGGTAATTATACTACATAGCCTTTTCTCCTTCGAAAATTTAACACCACTGTCTGACCAATGGACACTACCATGCACTGCAGGCTCAGCTGCTAGTAGTGTTACTGACAGCCAGCTATATGCCATATAGCAGAGATGATCCGGATGCACTCTGCTCTTAAGAATGCCTTATATTTATATTTAGCCCATCATACATACTACATTTACATTTTATACGCAGAGATGTTTTAAAAAAAAGGTACTATGAAAAAAAAAAAAAAAAAAAACAAACACTCTAGGAATTATCTCTAGGAAGAGGCTGAAAGCCTCTTAAAACTCTTCCATACCCTAGCACTTCACCTATGTACACCTCGGAGCAGCGTAGCTCCGAACAATGGGTCTTACCTAAAACAATGGGCCTTAATCATGATTAAGTCTCAGTTAGAAACTATTTTCTTCTGAAGCATTATGTATCAAAATTGTAGCAATTGTAGAGAGGGGAAACAGGAATGATAGACTGCATTATCAATATACATTGCCAATAGTGCTTTAAGTGCAAAAGAAATGCTGCAATACACAAAGAACAAATAAATAGCTAACAATTGCTTAACAACACAACTCAGCAACCACTTTTAAAGAGTTGCAGCTTTAGACAAAGACAGAAAAAAATATCAGTGGATATCAGTATTTTGCAAACTGCGCAAACCAATTTAGGTACGATAGATTACAATTACTATCCTTGATTTCAAATAGCATCTTGTCTCAATCTTACAGTCACACAGAAGACATTATTTGTCAGAACCAAAAGTCATTTGAAGGAAGGCTGGGAATGGAAGAAATAAAGTAAGAATTAAACTTGGCAGAAAAATTTTGCTATATTTTGATACCAGCACCTCAAATCACTTTAAGTATCACCATATGGATGATCTGACAGAAAATTCCTATATACGTGTATATACTACTAGAAGTTTTCCTTCCTCATTTAAAACTCTGGAAATTAAAAACAAAAAAAAAAAACAAAAAAAACTTTCAATTTTCAGTAATAGCCAAGAAATTTTTGTGAATACCGCTATGCTCTAACAGTATTTCAGTTCCACCAATCATGAATTGATGGGTTCATGAATTGATAGGTTCTAGGAGTTGCAAGTGAAAATCTCTCAAAAGGACTATAACTTTTGATTACACTTTGTACACATTTAATGCCCTTATTTCAGAGATTTCTGAAATACTGTTTGTAAAGCTAGTTTTTATACTCACTTTAAGGACTAGGCCAACCTCTCTCCTCAAACTGAGTTTTGATAAAAGCTTACCACAGAGGGCTTTATTAGGAGGGAACAATCCTCCTAATCACAATCTCTACAGGAGAAAAGAAAAGAAAAGAAAAAAAAAAAAAAAAGGAAGATCGTATAACAAAGAAGGATTTACAAAGTGATTATTGGTACTGAACAGATGTCCTTCATAATGCTGAAACCAATGATAAAAAAATAAAGATGAACATAGATTCTTGTAACCCTACTTATAATTTTTAGCAAGCCTCACAGGGAACATCTTTTTATCGAAGTAATAGGCCATTATTAAATTAAAATAAATATGAATACATGAAAAGCAGCATTTTCCAGTGAACCTTTAAACATTTTACAAAGTAATCTTTCTCAGATAGACACTCACAAAAGCATCTGAGAAGATATACAAAGGACAGCAGACTGGAAAAACAACAAAATCAAATAGGAAGCAAGTTCTCTGAAACAGAACTTACCTTTGAGCCATCCAAACTGATTATCCTGTAGACATTTCTTGTGCTGTCATAGAAGTAGGACACAGTAACAGCATGCTTGCTGGTGGGAACCCAGTTCTTCTTAGTGTTTGGGTCAATCTGGAAGACATGAGCTCGGGTGCTGAAGATGGGTTGTTCCCTGAAGGAGTAGAAAGTAAAGCAATAAATCTGATTTGGATGTAGTATGGTTGCACACAAGTGATCTGCCAGTTCTGCTTATTAGGATGCATGCACTTCACTTAGCATGATAATTTTTTCCCAAGAACATTATGTGCTGCTGCATACAGCAGATAAAGCACATTTATATAAATATGCGAACAAAATGCAAGCCTTTTAAAGTAAAAAATTAGCACCTAGCTGTAGAGCCAAATAAAGACAGAAATCTCTAAATATATATTCAGCACTGATCCATTAGCTCCCCAGTCCCCACCTTCTGTCTATCCATTTAAACTGACTATTGTCAACACAGGTGAAACTTCAACTGATTACATTCCAGAATGTCTTTAAAACCTGATTTTCTTTAAAACATTTTAATACTCAGATTATTCAAATCAATCTCAGGTCATAATCTGAAACTAATACAGCTAGTTCAATATGATTATGCTAAAACTGACATTCATTAGCATCAGAAACATGTGCTACGAAACCCTTGCTCTTTGGAGCTTTTTCCTAGAAAGACACTTACGTATGTTTAACCTACATGGTTCAAATTTAGCTACTAAGAGAATAAAATTATGTAAGGTAAAATTACTGTACTTTAGAATTTGCAACTTACATCTTTCTAATGATCACGGGGAAAAAGTATAATATTGCACAGAAATCTAATAGTATTTTAATATCCCTAAAAGGGTTATAAGTTTAAATTTAGCTACACTTTATTGACCAATAGTGTGGTGAATTCTTCAGGGAACATTGCAGAATTTTAAGATGGGTTAACTCGGCAGGTTTTTGAACCATTTTACTTTCCTCCCTTTCTAGGATCTGAACAAACATATCCTTGTTCCTGCTGTTCTCTCCCTTTAAGTTAGAGGTAACAAATAGTTTTTAACATATTTTTCTGCCCAAAATAAAAGCCAAAGAGAAGTTTAGGATTTTGAAAGTTCCTAGTCAAAAGGTTTCAAACTGGCCTCATTTCCAAGGAGTATATGCGAACTCACAGAATCATCTCTACTACTTGGTAGCAAAAAGAGCCAGAACAAGCTGCTTGCAAAAACAGATTATTATTCAGCTGGAAGTTAATACTCCTTGAAGCCCATCTGCCAGAAGATACGGTGTTCTRTGTTAGGTGTTAGGAGTGATAGGACAGGTACAAAACAGGCCAAAGAGCACTGCTCCARTGAAAAGTGAGGAGGGTCAGGGTGATCAGTACACATGCTAGTCCTGCAAACAAATGTCACAGTATCCACCCTCAGCTCCAGCACATGCTCTCCCTCTAAATCAAGCTATATGAAGTTGAGTGTTTTCCTGATCCCAATCCCTTTCATAATTGCAAAAATGTTTAGATGACTTATAGTTTTTTAACATAAACTTTACACCAATTCTTACCACTCTACACTTATTTCTTCAATCATATTTAATTTTTTTGTTCTTATCCTCAATATTATATATAACACATCCATTTACCTCCCAGTTAAGCATATTCAAATGTAATCCAATGCATATTACCATAACACAACCAAATCGGTAAAACTGGAAGTTTAAGAGCCCATCAGAACAAAAGTCTTAGAAAGCCCTACAAGTGTTTGAAGATTAACATTTGGAGATGAAAAAAGAAAAAATGGCCCTTAATACACTGACTAAAAAGACAAAAAAAAAAGGGCTGAATCCAAATATTAAATATGTAGCTAATRTATACACATTTGACCCAAACTAATATTTAGTTCTATCACAGTACAGGATATCATACAACTAGACTTTCAGCACACCACAGGTCAGAAWTTTAATATGTAAAAGGTAGAACAACAATATGTAACTAAAGCAATTTAAGTCAGCAAAAGTTCAGTTGTTCAATCCTGAGCTGATGCTGTTCCATGCTTCTAACACAGAAATCTTCCATAGTCCTTGCTAAGCATCCTTAACTTGTTTGACTCTATGACCTACGTATCACTGTTGAACAATCAGCAGGTGTTCTCAAAGATACACCAGAGTACTTTACAATTAGTTATAGAACAGCATTAATAGAGCTTACTTGCACTGTTTTTACTGCTTTCAAAAAACTAGAGCTACAATCTGTCCATGGGTAGTTGAAACAACAGGTTTGCTGAAYGAAAAGCTGTCTCGGTGGCAAAAAGCATAGCCCCCTCCAGTTAAACTAGCTGGATAAATCATGACTGGGCCTACTTACTGGGGTAATCGGGAGTYTTTTCCCTACAAGGATGCTAAACTTCAGATACCCTTATGATACTAACATAAAACACATTTTGACATTTGATGAGTATTTGTACCGCCTATTTCTTCAAACAAATGGAAGTTGCACGTTATGTCTATGAGATGAAGTTCATTAATGCAAATCAGTGACTGATTCTATAAAGACCTCCAGAACTACTGTAAAATTAGATAAACTGTACTTGTTTACTTACAGTTCAGATCTACTAAAACATTCAGATACAAAGAAGTTAGTATACAAAACATCACAAGATTTACAACTTCAGCTAATCAACCTTTACTCTGAGACTTTGTTCTTACATTATCCATGTAGGACACAATGCCCTCCTAATCAAGAACTATCTCAATACAGTTCAAATTAATACAATTGAAATCATATTAGTTATATTAAATGGGTGAATTCTTTTCATTTTCCCTTGGTAAATGCTCAAACCCAGATATTTTTATATGTTTATGTAAATATATTAAAAATATATATAATATTCTTGCCTACATAGATATGAGAAAAGCAGTTTTCAGTAAGAACAATACTGTAAAAAGTCTGTCAGATCCTTACTTTTTCCTCCCTTATTCCTTCACTACCATGAAGAAGCATTTAGTACTCATTAAAAGACAGCAGTAAGAACCAAGAAAAGAACTAATCACTAAATACTAAAAGTTATCATTTATTTTTCTGGAAATATCTTGATGTTGAAAAATAAAGAAACTCAGACTGCCACAGTAACACAGTCAGGCYATTAGAAATACTTGCTAAAGTATAGCAGAAACATTAAGGCTAATATGCTGTTCCACATCTTGCCAACACTAGAAACAAAGACCATGATTCTATGTGAGATCCTCCTCCTCTTTCTTCTCTCCCCACACTGTTGTTTACCATGACTTCTAAGCTATTTTTGTTATCATACTATCTACAATTTCTCATGGTTGGAGTTCCATTGTCTTAGTTACTGTAAAAACGCAAAAGCCTACTCCAAAGAAGTTGTGAATTTCTACATTAATTTTCAAGAATCTAAAGATTTGATCAATTGAAGTGTTTAGGCTTGAAATAAGATATTATGCACTACTTAACGGCCACAAAATATAGGAACTCAAAAAAAGATTTAGTGCTCTGTCCTTATTCTCATTTTTATGAAATTAAGGTTTTGTTATGGATCATCACAAAAAACAGCCTTGCTGATAAGCCACAAGACAGCTGCCAAGCTTGCTGGATTAACCAGCTTTAGTCAGCTTTAACACTTTGCTTTTCCAAGTGTAAATTTTAGCCTATGTTTTTATCACTTATTTTCAAAAGTCCACAGCAGACATTTTGATGTCCAGTATTGTATAATTTTATGAAGTTCAAATCTGTGAAAGTATTTTTTTTTAATCTTCTTTTTTTCCCAGCCTGTAAACTGTTCCTTCCCTTCTGCCTTTGCCCACACTGCAAGTATGTCTTATGCTTTGTCTCCCACTCTTTCTCTCCTCATTCGCTGCAGTCTCACACATAATCAAGCAAGTTTGAAATAACAGTACAAATACACAGCATGGTTTGAAATAATTACAATCCTAAGAAGTTACATATCAGACTTTGAAAATATTAAATATCCTTAGATGTCAAGTAACTTTAGAACATAAGGGGAAACTTCTACAGAATTGATGAAAAATTTAAAATATTAAAGGGAATGTAAATGAGCAAAAGCATTGCTGGACTCTTCTCTTAGACCAACTAAACCGCATAATGGTGATATTACTGTTAAATTGACTTTGAGTCACAGCTGTTTTTAGAATTCACATTAAGTTAGTAGCTTTAGTCCAATGAATGGGAAACCACTAGATGCTCTAAGTTAGAAGGGTTATTCTTGTTTACTATTGAGGATGATACTGTGATGGGTACTTCAACTCATATGGAAGTCCTTGAAAAATCTCAATAAAAAGATGCAGTGCTATTATTTCTAAAGAGGGCAGGCAATTATGGATTTGGTTTTGGTTATGCTGATCATAAATTTAATCACATGGGTAACTATGAATCAATCAATGTCAGGAAAACAGTCTGCATRCAAGGATTAATAGAGGCAGACGGGCCTGTAGAAAAGAGAACAGAGAGAATAAAGATATAACAGAAATACTGTGCTACCCATTCCAGCAGAAATCTGACAGCAGCTTCACCCAGTTTTACACCTGCATCATTTTGTTTCATCCTAAAGGGACAGCATATTATACAGTCACATACTGTGCACTTAAGAAGTTGCTAGCGATGATGGCAACCACTTGCTATTCTTTATCCAGGATTTTTAAAGTATTAGCACAAATAGCAGAATTAATACAAACTGGTCTAAAACCAGACTGTCTCATGGATTGATCTCCAGTCCAACAGAAGGACATTTCCACCTGAATCCTTCCTGGCCCTCAGGTGAGGGCATCCAATCCAACAGATTCTTCC
This sequence comes from Rhea americana, assembly GCF_003343005.1. Lineage (NCBI taxonomy): Eukaryota > Metazoa > Chordata > Aves > Rheiformes > Rheidae > Rhea > Rhea americana. Next base: position 3,923,533 of record NW_028186945.1, on the reverse strand, counting down.
GTGACTAACAGGAGTTGAGTTCTCACTCTCTCAACAAGCCTACTAGCAAAGCCTTTTTGACCTAGCTCTATTTTCACAAAATTCTCCAAAATCTACTACCTTTGAGATGTCAATGTCCCCGCCCCCCGCCCAAAGAAAAAATAAATAAAATGTGAGTTATCCAGGCAGGAGAGAGAACAGTTGCACTGTATTTGCATATCTTAGAAGGAATCCCAAGTTTTTTAAAAACAGAGTTCTCAACATTTTACTGTTAGTTAAGAAATATAAACAAGACTTATGTATGCAACTAGGTGCAAAAAATACAGTTTTACGCAAGCTAGATTAAATTTGATACCTATGAGTATACCTATTGATACCTATGAGATAGAACAGCAGTGAAGTCAGTGATCACTGACTTTCATCAGTAGAGAAAGTGTCTGATCAGGACTATATGCATCAATGAATAAAAGTTTCTGTATGACACAGGAGACATGTCAGGAAAGCTGATAGACTCAAATTCAAAAAATCTTTCCTGCCATACTTCTTGAAGTTTTCTGATAAAATTTTCACAGATCCACTGATGTGGATGGCAACTTTACAGGTATGTAATCAAACAAAATAGTCCATTTGAGAGAAAAATTACTTACTGTATATATGTTAATTTCAGCTGAATGCTTGAGAAACCCATACCTTAGACATTTCAGAGAGGGAAGGGAGAGAAGGAAGTCAGAAGGGTATCCTTTAAGCATGCACTGTAAGACAACTGCAGATAGCACTAACAATTTATAGTCACTATAAAATTGCAAGAACTACCATTACCATACCTAAGGAAAATAAGACTCATATTTTTTTAAAAAAATAAAGATTGTGAAGAGCAATGAGAAAGTTCACTTAAACTCCTTCTTCTGCCTGAGCTTTCCATTTCATAAGAGATCAGTGAAGGGTGGCAGCTACTGGTTAAATTTAAAATAATGAAGAATTTCTGCAGCAGAGATTTTAAATTAACTGGAGCACAGCACGGACATTACAATCTCACAAATTTAACATCAACAGCATGGAAGTTGGCAGATTTGCAAAGCACTGGATAAATCAATGCCTAGGTTCCCACTTCCAACAGAGGACAGGAAAAGCTAAGCACAGTAATTTTATTGTAGGGATGGTGGTGGTGAAAGGAGAGAACATTGCATGTGCCTGCACCCCCAGGCACAGGAAAAGGGAACAAGTCTTAGACCAGGGCCTAAGCAATAAGCAATCTGGCTTTGATGCTTGCCAGACTTACCTTCTTGTGTCACAGCAAGTCATTCATTTGACTCAACTGCCTCTTCCTTGGGTCCCTCCCTCTTAGAAAATACACTTTTCCAACCTATTCCCCCAACACTTCTGTTAAGGCATCACACTGACTCCAGAAATCCTACAAAAAGGAGGGACAAGAGTCCCATAAACAGCTGTCCCCTTAATATTTTTCTCTGATACTCTTTGTTCTACTCATCTTCATGATCCCCATGTCACATTCATTTTGACACTCTGAATAATGTTTATATATATATAATACACACACAGACATCTCCCACAATGTATGTTAAACACTGTTATATGGACATGAAAAAAGTAYTGGGAATTACCTCAGATTTGTTAGGACAGTAGATAAGATGCATGCAYAATTCAAAACAAAGTTATCTGGTAACTTTAATTCAGTTAGCACACTGAGCCACACCAAGCAAAAAGATCTGCCCTGAATATCTTGTATCAAGAGCAACCCCCTCGCTCCTTGCTTCCTCCCATTACCACTCTCAGAAGGTGCAAAATCACTGAGAAGCCAGGAGTTTTGTCTTCCCTCCTCTTGAGATGCCTAACATTAAGTGGAAAAGATTTGGATAGATTAAAATTTATGTAATTGATGGAATAAATCACTTTAGTAGGGCAGTGTTAACTTCATCATATGCAACATTTTTTTAAAAATTTCTTTTTCATTTCTCAAGCAAGTYTGAGGTAACAGTAGAGAAGTTTTAACTGAGTCTACTAGTTGTATTACTACTTCTAAAAACAAAATGAAAATCTGAATGACAGTGTTCCATTTATATTCCTTCAAACAAGCAATGGATCAAATTTATCCCTGATATAGTGGAAGCAAGTGGGCCTTACCAAATATGCCTAAATTTCCGATCAACAGCAAAAAATGTGTTTTGCTTTCTCACAACTCACAGAAAGCAAAACCTAGAAGTAGTTTGACTTTGGGAGTATGCACATCCTCTGGAGGAAGAAAAAGACAGACTCCACAGCATTCAGCAATAAAATCCAACATTTCTTTGATGTAAGTTATTACGGCCCTTGTTACTCAAGCATTTCATTCCACCATATAGGTAGTATCTCAGTAGCTGTTTGTTCTCACCATATTGAGCCTCAGCCAGAAGTCAATCTCCTAACCGTACAAACAGTTTGTAGTCTAGCACTGCTGCTTGCTGGGGCTCCCAAGACTGTAAAAGCATCCRCTTAGCTTTAAGAAGCTGAGCCTCCAACATGCCCCCAAAATTCTGGTTCAAACAGAAGCAATACACACTGAAGTATATTTTCCAGTTAAGATGCAAATGAAYATATATATATATTCTGATAACAGATAAAATTAAAGCTTCTATTCTACAGCAAGGAAAAAAAGCAACAAAAATCTTTCAGCTTCTTTGGCATAATGTCAGTTAATCTGGATTTACCAGCTTCATAGGCTAGAGAGTTTAAAAAAAGAATTACCTCTAAGGTATGTACAGCATTCAGTTAAAGGAAAAAGAGGGGRAAAAAAAAACAGTAAACACTGGAGTTGCTTTCTCTTCTATAGTTCTGGTATTTTTTGAAAGGTCCAAATTGGAAGAGATGCCTCTTCTCCATTGCCCCCAGCTATCCTGTGCTACTAAAGTTCTGTGGGAAGGCAATCCAGCAGAACTGTTTCTGGAAAAAAGCCACCACACCAGGAATTTATCACTGACTATGAATTTATCACTGACTACAAAAGTTTCACTAATGACTGCATGAATGTCCATACTGCTAAGATTCTCTTTTTGACCTTCCATCCAAACTTCAAAAAAATCATTTTCATGCCATGAACTGAGAGCTTTGCGAGTCAGATGAGAATAATAAAGGCATCAACACAGACAAGTACTCCACTTTAGTCTCACTCTTCTCACTTCAGTCTATTAAGTTATTCCAGGGGTACAATCATCTCTTCAGAATTTTTCAAGGTTCCTGTTTATTCCTCTAAAATGTGCAAGTAAGMGGACAAAGGTATCTCTGAACTACCTTTTACCTTAGATTTGTTTTCAAGTTACAAGTCTGGAAAGAGCTATTTAGCTTTTAATGACTTAACAGCTAAACTATATTAGGTTGTATTTTTGGATAGTATTTYCACTATCAGTTATGTAATTAGGATAGCAAAAATTAATCCAAAATTGTATTGTATTCCTAGATTTTGCTAGGGCCAAAAAAATCTTGACAAGGAAGTCAAAAGAGGAGTTTTTCTATCTTTGTGACTAGACAATTAAGTTTAAGATGTATAGCTATTTTTCATATCTAGTCACTAAAACTGTTAATCAGAAGCTCACAGGAAAGAACAGAATCTAACGTCAGATTATATTCCATGAACTCAGAACCCTGGAAGAACAAATACTAATGAGACATTTCTTAAAGTAGTTTAAATGTTAATATTCCTTCAGCAGCCCTTACATACAGTAAAACAAACTAAGCTGCATTTGGAATAAGAAACAGGCAGGCAATAGCCTAAAATACTCATTTTCCTCTATTCTACTGTGTAGAAAAGCAACCTTGTCAGACTTGCAGCAAAAAGACATGTGAGAGCAATGAATCCTAAAGAGCAGTGTAGGAAGGGAAGAAATAATGGCATTCATATCTGTCACAAAATAGCCTGGAAAGGTCCAAAAGCAATTGATAACCATTTTTTGTTTAATCCCTCCAGTTCTTTGATAATCTCTGTACAGAGGCAGTCTTTCCTTTGCAAGCTGTATCTGAAATGCTCCATGCAATGGCACTGTGCATCAGTCAGATTGCTCTTACACTGTTCATGCAAATATTAATGGAAAACAAAGCAGCTTAACTGTTCAGCTTGAACTTCTGCTGTTACTTCGCACAGCAACTTAACACACAGTAATATAATAAATTACATTTGCTCCTATCCCCCAACAATTTTCTTGAATTTAAAAGACAATTTCCTCTTCTTGAATAACTTGAGTTTCAGCAATCAAATTAATGGTCTTTAAAACGTAGAGAATTCACCCCAGGAGCTCACAAAATCCATAGTCTTCATCAGACAGGGACAGTACCTACAGTCTTCAGAACCTAGAGCTGCAGTAAAAGGTGTGTGTGTGGGGGGGAACACTACTATAACAGAACAAGCACTGCTCTCTCCAGAGTAAGAGCACAGAGCTGCCTTGGGATCCAGAAAAGCTGCTTGTGAGCCAAAACTGTGCTCTGCTTTATGAGCAGGCAAAAAGAAGGCACAGCAGAGCTCTCTCTTCCAGGGACCCAGAGGAGGAAAAAGGCTCCACTAGGACAAAGGTTTTTGGTTTACTGCAATTTTCAGAACACAAATCTACTGCAATCAGGCACATTTTCTTTGTCACATTGCACAAATACTCTAGAATTAGTTCATGGTCTCCAAGATCACTGGTTCACTGTTTTCCTTCACAAAACTATTTTCAGTGTATGAAAAGCTACTGCCACTGTCAAATGAGTAACCGGACCAATGGATGCTGACTGAACAAGAGGAGAATCAAGCCAAACAAGATGGGGCCACTTTGGTGTTGTCACTGAGGCRTAGATGGTAAGGAATAACACACTGCAAGCACACTAAGACTCTTTGAGGTTAATCGTATTGTTTGGTGAGATAAAAGGATCATAAGACAGCAATGGTAGAAGTGCCAAACACATCAGTGCCTTCAAACAATTGACACACTGAACCACTGCTTTTTCCTGATATGAAAGCATAAGACTGCCCAAAAATCAACACACTGTTCTCAAGTTTGGTTAGATCARTAATTCAGTTACCATCATGAAATCCTTCAGCATCATTGACTGCTGTCACTGTAGGAAGAAGGAACCAGAAAGAGAGGGTTTGCACTAGGACATGCTGGAAGCAAAGCATTTGGTCATGTAGAGCACTGAAGCTATAGAGTGGTAATCTTACATTGGCTTAAGTTCATAAAACACTAACTAGTTCAATATGCAGTGTAAATGCAATATTTTCTTATTTGACATTAAGTGTGATTTTGTGCACTCTATCAAGTCTCATCATTGCCTATGGCAAAAACTTCTGCTCTGATAGCTGTATTTCATAGGTATATGGCAATAAGACAAAGAGCATTTGGCAGTAAAGGAACAGGCCCTCATCCCTTTTGATTTTGGGATCAAAAAAAGAAATAGAAGGATAAGATGATAGAATAAATTAATTGTTTCAACTGGGATAGTCAGCAATTACATGGTAAACAGATACAGTACTTAAAAATAAGTATTCTTAGATAAAAGTTTAACTGATGTTTTTTCAGATCATCTTTGTGTTATTAGAGAGCAAATACTCAACCAGTCCTAGTTTTGCTTAAGTACTTTGACAAAATTCAGTTACCACAAAGAATAAATTTCTCAGCAACTTGTTCACAGTAGGAAAAACAACGAACCGTATGTTCCCTGTTTATGAGTCACCTGGAATTTGTCTCTACTGTATTTTCGTATCAAAAGAAGGTTTCCTGCCTTGGCACCAAGGTTTTTCAGCAAATTGTTCCTGTAATGCTTCTTACCAGTTTTCCTTCATTACCCTCTATCAGCTTTAACCTTCCACTTGCTTTCTTTACATCTGCATACAGAAACAGTCAAACTCTCTTATTTCTCACCACATCGAAGAAGTCCACTTTACCTTTCTCTTCATCTCCAAGTTACTAATTTTTGTATGTATTCTATCTGTGAATATCCTTTTTATTCTAGAAGGCTTGGTAATTGCCACTCCTTTCATTTCTAGCTTAAAAAACCCTGCAAACATTAACTTTAATATTAAGAAGTTGTCAGTTACCAGTCAGTTCTGAAAGCTTTTACACTTATTACGCAGAAATAAACACACTGAACTCACTATCACAATGTTCACTTTAACTGCAGACATCTCAAGGTAGAAATTACATTTTCATCAACACCAGGATTATTAGAACTCATGTATGGAACAAGAAAAATAACCAGACTGAATAAACTTTCATTTCATCATTATCACCATCTACTGATTTTTCAAACAATTCATGTTTCCTTCCAGACTGCTATAGCAACATGCTGAAGTTCCAAAAAGAATCATTAGTCCACACCACAAGATGAGATTTAGTTTATTTCATTTGTATCAAGGAATTGAATTAAACTCCTAGTAAGGTAAACAAATTAATTTTATATTCATAATTAACAAATCAATTTGAATCATCCCACTGAGCACTACAGGAGCTATAAAACCTCTTGAATTCACTTCGAGCATGCTGTTACCATGCCAGCAAGTCCCTCCCTTTTTATAATTTACAACCTAGTAAATGCTACAGAATTTAGGAATCAATAGCTGCATTTATACTGAGCCATTACTGGAAGTACAGATCTCCTTTTCCTTGATTTATTCACACCACATGGATGCCAAATAGGCTCTGAAACTCCTTCTAGGGCAGGACACCCAGACCTCATCCCTGACAGGCCTCCAGAGCAGTTTATCAGATCACTAAAGGCACTGCTCTAGGACGGCTCCGGATCCTGCGTCCCCAGCAACAAGCCTTGCTCTGTCATGCCACTTCTCAAAGCAATGGCAAAACTTTGCCACAGCAAGCATGTAGGGTGCACTGTTTAAAACACACCAGCAGATCACACACTGTGCATGGAGAAATGATGCCCTTCACAGCTTGCTACACAGGCTGATGTAGGCAGGCATAGGTATACAGGTTCACACAGTAAACATCAACCAAGGGATTATGCCACCTACTGTGCCATGGGAATGGATTCTGACTGCTGGAAAGGAGCAGTCGTGCCTGGACTGGGTTACTTCACTAATGAATATGACAGAGGGAAGAGGAATGATCTTTGGAGCATGCTGGAAGTACCCAGCTATATCAGTATTACCTTTGGGTATTGCTGACAGATCAATTTAAAGAAACATTTATTCACTGACTGCTCAACCTCTTGCTTGGGTTGCACCAGTGGAGACTAGCAAAGACAAAGTATCATGTGTTAGCCACACCGGAACGAGTTATCACCTCATTTGTAAAAGACACTTTTTGTGTAAAAGACATGGTTTATACCTCAGAAAAGTCACCTCAATGATTGTAGTTTCAACCAAGTTATCCAGCAGTTATCAGGACTCCACTCAAAAGCAAGTTACTTTATTTTTGAACTTGTAGGACAAAATCAGATTTCAGGACATTGTCTAAAAAACTGACAAACAGAGCAACAAAATACACACTACACAGTATGTACAGAAGTACTAGGTCAACATCTGTGTGACAAGTAAAACTGGAATTTTCTTATCCATAGGTGATTAAAATTACTTACCGTAAGACATATACTTAACAAAACAATTTAATGAAAATATTCAGGCAACAAATATATGCTACTATAGTTAAGAAAAGTATCTGATCAAAGACCAGCAATCTGCTTATTAAGATCCAGTTAGTTATTTCTGTAAATATTGCCTCTTTTTATGAACAGGAACTACGTTCCCTACATGGCAATTGAATGAACTGGTAGCGCTCAAAACATTCAAAACTATATAGGAGCCAAGAAACAGAAACACTTGCTCCCCTATTCCTTTGCAGAAATATCTGAATAGATATTAACACAAGATAAAGTTCTATCCTCATTATATGTTTGAAATAGAAGTACCATAAACAAGCAGGGTTTACTAAATACTTAGAGAATGCTTGCTCTATTTCAAAATATTTACTCAGGTATGCAAAACATCTTGTTGTCTTACTTAACCAGAACTTTCCGGGTTCATGTTTACATCCCAAAGCAGTTTGTTTAAACACCAAATACAACGCCATTTAGTAGATACTGATATTTCTTACTCTCTAATAGGTTTTATATTTAGAAAGAGAATACATACTAAGCTATACACCTGCTTAAACTAGTAAACGATGTTTACTAGAGCAGCGGGAAGTAGTAATGCCATACTTAATTGCAAACAAATGGTTCTTTAGGAAGATAAGCAACATACATGTAAGATGACTGTTTAGAACAAAGTTGCAGATTGGCCAGCTAGATTTTGAAGCATCAGTTTTAACCATTACTTAACCTGTTCTGTGTGAAGTTTCATCATGTGATCACCAATGTGCCATACCTCTGCCTTATGAGCATAGTAGTTTWTAAGCTCCAAGGCATCTGACACCAGATGTGGTAAGGTTTTCTTCTTTTTTAAATTGTCTTCATTAAGATTTCAGGTGACGTAAGCAGAGCAGCATGATTATCAAGTTTCAACTAAGAAGGTTAATCGCTATTGTGCCACAGGCATTCTGTTTAGGAATAGTTCTTGTTCAATACAAGATTCTCATAGAATATTAGCTATATTTTCAAATGTGAAAGATATTTGACTAATGATTAATACTGTTGGATATGATCATTTACTCTGTGCTCTAATCAAGTTCTTAATAGGAGCAAACAGCCAACTACTTTGCAGTAAAATCGGTATTTACATGAGGTATCATTCAATGACGTGCATTTTCAGAATATGATTTACTTACCCACAACCTGAAATCATCTGTCTGTCCCTCCCAGTACTTCTCCTCCACAGTGAGGAAGCTAGCATGACATTCTGTGCAAGGTGGAGACTTCAATAACTAGGTAAACATCACCCATTTTCTTCCTGAGAAACCTGAAAAAGTTGTCTCATATACAAGTCAGGGGATCACTGAGCCAGAAACTTTTAGAGATTAGATAGACTCATTAGGCTCAAGGACCTGTATAGAGCCATGCAGGACATCAAATTAAACCGCTGTTTCAGATTCCTGCTATGTAAATTGTTTCCCAAAGTTACAGAACTGTTTAGATAGTTGAATTTTATAAAATAGAAAGGATCCCTTACAAGATCTAGATTTGGGTCCTATCTGTAAGGGTTGAGTCCATGCAAGTGATTTGAAAATTACAACGTTCATCTTGTAGCACTCAACAGAAGCAGTATTCTTCAAATTTAGATTCAATGAAGATTCTAAGGAGCAGAGGACAACTGTTCAAACTTATTTTCATGCTAAGCAGAGGCAGGAGTTTGTCAGAACCATTGAGGAAATAGCAGATTTTCCCCTTTTCCTGTGAGCTTAGCTCYAAATTCACACTAATTCACAAATCATAGAAGTAAACTGGTCATAGCTGTTAGAGAAAAGGTCCCTAAAAAAGCTTCCATTAGATTCCAGTAATAGAACTGTACTAGCTTTTATTCCAATTTGATCTTTAAAATTCTAATGTGTACCAAAATGGAGGATTTAAAAAAAAAAATCACATTGTAACATAAGGTCATCAAATATATAATTATCAGTAAAAGTAATCTGAGCTCTAGAGTGGCCTATTAAGATCCATTTAGGTGGCAAAGAGACCATCTGCAACCAAACTTGAGGTAAGATGGGCATCTAAGAATTTGGTGCTCAAAATTCACAGGAATTCCATCACAATCGATCACTACATGACCACGTATGCTTCAGCTGCAATGACTTTTTCCAGAAAACTTCCCAAAGGCCCTGGGAGTTTTATTATTATTCATAGACAGCCATGACACTGCCCAAGCTGTGCAGTGTTTCTGCAGAACAAAGTCTAAGATTTAAACCAGCAGGACATCTATTTCCAAGCACGGCCAATCCTTTCCTGGTAGGAAACTAATTCCTATATAAGCCTTGATTCTCAGACATTCAGAGCTCTCCACATCTAGCTTGATAGAGCAGTGATAGGAAACTCCTGTATGTTCCATAGAAGAAAAAGAACAAATATTGACATGGAAGGGACATATACCATGTTGTTGATAAAGCACATGGAAAATGGAGTACCCAGAAGCTAAGGTACCCAGAAGAAATTATGTTAAGCCAATAGAAATTGCTCCTAACTGCAGACTAACTCTGAATTTTAGTCACACAGAAGTCAGTCAAAAATCATACCTAGTGCAAAAGCTGAATATGWTGATCTCCTAGTCTCAAAGTGAATTAGCCAAGTAGCTGCTTAAGGACTCAGTTCTTGTATACAAAGAACWTGACAGAGCTATAGAGTATCTCTTATTTCCTGTGCTTCTTTTCATTGTCATGGAAAACATCATGCATCCTAATAAACACCTACATGGCAGCATACTCCACAGTAAGTCACATGTTGGAGAAAACATGACTAGCGTTCTAGTGGACTTTACTGCTTAAGTCATTACATCTTGAATTTTCTTGAAACCAACTAGAAGATCAGAATCAATTTCACTTCCATTAATGTAGGAAAACAGGAGCCTCTTCACAGGATTCTTGAATATGGTACAGTACATTCTTTCAGGCTTTTGGTGCAGACAACCAGGGCAAGCAGATTAGTGGAAACGAACAGGCACAAGTAGTAGAATTGTAAGAACACATGTCAAAAGTGATTTATTTCACCAATACTTCACTGTTAAGTGTTGACCATTTAAAGGTCATTCTTCAGTCTTCAAAACTAACAGAAGATCTCATTATATATACTGTTACAAGAATAGTTTCAAGATTAACTGTGGATTCAAGACTATATTGCACTGCTTACAGAATATCAGGAGTGGCATAAGAGTTATTTAAAATGAATTTCCAGACTTAAACTCTAGAACAGAGGAACAAACTAAGACTGGCATAGCTATGACTTAGGGTCCCCCCCGCCCACCGCCTTCCTCCTCCTCCTCTTTCGAGCACTTCCTGCCTGGATAAACAGGCACTGCTGTAGCAAAAGGTAGCCTAATTCACCTATAATAATATTTCCCTTCTGCCAACCCAAGTATTTGCACAGCTGAGTAGCCAGCTAGGTTATGGCATGCATTTGGCTCACTGAACAGTCAAAGGTTTGTGCTGCAGTGATGGTAACAGGAAAAGCAGTTCCCACGTTCTGCTGTCTCTGCTTATTTTTGGTGGTGGTGTGGGGGTCAGTTTACAACTTGATGATCAAGATGTTGGCAGCAGAGCCATGGAGGCAGACAAAATAGCACCTGTGAACAATCTGCAAGTATATGGARGAAGAAGAAAAACCTGAGAGGAACTATGTATGCCAAGTTCCTCCCTCTTTAGTGATGTAAAAATCATTAGTCAAAAATAGTTATGCTGACTGCCTAAGTCAACTAGCTTGATATCTGTAGTTAAAAAAAAAAAAAAAGAAGATATTGAAAGCGTCATGATATGCTTGTATCTGGCAATTCAGCATGATCTATTGCATGCTTAAACACTGTCTCCCTAAATTAAATCTTTTAAYGATGACCAGCATTCACCAATACTGGCCACCAGAAAAATATGTCCAAATACAGTGTCTTGCCAGAAGCATATTTGTGACGCAGTTCCAGAAAAAAAAAATCAATATAGTATTCAAACACAGTTCCACTACCTTACAGAAGGAAGCAAACAACATTAATACTATTACCAGGGCTCTGTAGAGATGCAGAGCCCAACACTGCACATGCAAGGCTCAGATGGAACAAAACTGCAGGTCCCTCTCCTCTAAACTTCCCATTCTGAGCACAATACCCAAAGTGCTCAGTTGTGGACAAAAATCTAAGATACAGTAGAACAGGAAAGAAACTTACTATCAGAATAGGTACAAAAACAAAAAAAGTAAAATTTAATTTTTAATAGTGCAGTGTTTCCACACACATTGCACCTTATCTTTAAGGCTGAACACATTTGAGAAAGCTCTCCAGGGAAGACAGTATGAAACCCTGAACTAGAAAGCATGCTCTTGCAGGACTTTCTCTGCAGAAGGTTTTCACATAAGTAAAGCCTTTAAACATACATTTTACCTAGCATGGTATCTTAAGAAAAAAAGGGAACATACTGAGTTCTCTTGCTCACTCTTTTTTTTCCCCCCCTCTATTTAAATAATACAGAATAGTTTGTCCCCTTATCCATTGTGACAGTTTCCTGTTTCTATCACTATAACCCCACACATGCAGAAGCCTAAGATTTCAGAGCTTCTAAATATACAGCATCCATTTTCTCTTGAGAGAATACAGGGTTGTCTCAGGAACAAAAGCCACATTGTTAAAACCAAAGCACACTGAAATTCCATATATAAAGGACAAYCAAACCATGCCTGCCATGAATAAGAGTTCCAAGTCTGATCTCAGTCTCTTCAGGTATCTCCACCTCCCTTACTAAATGCCTTAAAGTATGATCTCTCAAAGAGAAGAGCCATGATCCCTTGACACTTGCTGTAGGCCCAAACAGCTAAAAAAAAAACTAAAAAAAAAAAAAAAAAAAAAAAAAAAAAAAAAAAAAAAAAAAAAAAAAAAAAAAAAAAAAGGAAATTGCAGTTAAAAACTGAGTGGGAAATTGTAGTTAAACATAACTGAAAAAAACAAGTTTCTAGTCTATAAAAAAAAGTTTATATTGTTTAATTAGCCACTGATCTGGAATATACTGAAAAGTCATGAGCTTCACTAAAAACACATCCCAGGAAACTATACTAATGAGAAACTATTAATAAATCAGTATTATATCACTAGGTAATGCTCCCCTTTGCAGTACACTGATGCATAGGCATAGATTTAAACCATTTTGATTTAAAGAGCAATCAGCTAAGAGCTTTAAATCAAATTACAGTCTTATAAGACAGCAATATTTTCCAGTGAACCTTCCATGAAAGGTCTTGCTCCCAGGTTAGTTCTAACTTCTACTTACTTTTACTCATTGCTACAATTAAAGGCATTGCCCTTCCCTGATTAGAACTGATAGTTACATTGCTACAAATTATTACAGTCTCTATGGCTTTAAGACTACATATTTCCTCAAGTATTGGTATGAAATCTGGTTACAAGTCCCACAAGGTAGTGGGCTTGGGATAGGGCAGACATTATTTGGGAGAAACACATCACAAGAACACATGTACAAGACATTCATCTGATGTTTGTCTTCAGACAGAGTAAAAACAATCAAGATGAAGGAGAAAGATTCTAATTTTCAGCAGAGCCAGCACTTCACCAAAAAAGGTGGTCTATACAATCTTTATAATACATGGCATCATAGAAACAGATCAACTGCAATCATAAGGCATTTTTAATACCATTATTAAATCTGCATGGAGGCCAATCACCATGTCATTCAGGAGACTGGTTATACATTGCCAGGCCAGAAGAGCTGTTTCAGTTTTCCCATGCTTATTTCATGGTCATAAAGCCACTGTGACAGAAGATAATTTAAGCACTGTAGAAGTCTCCACATGTTATTGCCTGACAGTTTTCTATTAAGCATTTCATGCTGATTCACATGAAATCCATCCATCTCAATATTTACACCTTACCCATTCAGCAATTTTTCAGATAATCAAGTTTTGCAGGTGTTACCTATAGTACGTAATTTTGAGCCATATTTGTTATACTCTACACACTGTCACAGAAGACAGTGTAAACTACTCTGCTGCCATAGCTTTCTGACCTCAGTAAGTGCCTCATTTTACCCTTGAGTTAGCAAAACGACCATGAATTCCAGTAACACTGAACTACTGCCAAGAAGCCATACCTTCTGCTGCATTACCTACAACATTTCTGTGTTAGAGAAGCACAGCTGACATAAGGGACTGTTCTAAGATGAAGTTTTGGGAGAGCTAAAGCTGCATCATTAGTCTGTATGGGAAAGAAACAGCCAGGTTGAAGAACTTGAGTGAAGTCAAATTCAGCTGTTGACCATGCTTCTGGCTCCTAGCTATACAGTATTAGACATTAACAGCTTTACAGCACTGCATTGCTACCCAGCTAGAGAGAGAAAACTGAAATTAAGGACTAAACATTGGTGGCTTGGAAAGATCAAAAAAAGAAAAAAAAAGGGTAATGAACTAAGAAACAAATTCTTGAAAGTACTTATACATAGCAGTTTCCACAGCAAAATTCATCTATCCCTATGTGCAAACAAACTTTTCACATTTCATTTTAAAGCTCCAAACTGGTGTTGGAAATGTAATTACATTCTAGAGTTTAGAATCAGCATGATTTCTCAATTCTCCTGCATCTCTACTATCTTTTCTTTAGAATGGCATCCTACATCACAAATATGTTTTAAATGCATTTRACCCATTCTTCAAGAACTGTAAGAGTAGCAGACCAACTAATAACAGCCATTTTCCCCTCAACTGCCACCCCTCCATATTTCTAGGCAACTACAAGCCTAATAAGTACATCCTAAAATATTCATTTTTCCACAATATTCTCTAGCCAACTTAAGAACCCTAGTATTCTAATTCTGCCAGCTCAAACTGACAGATATCATAATCATCTTTAAGATAACATACTAAATATAGTCCAATAAAAGTAAAGAGTAGCTAGTCTCTATAAATACACCTTGATTAACATGACACGACAGAGACAAGCACCTCTTACAGAAGCTTTTACTTGATAATGCCTTCATCATTCAGCAAGAGCAAAAGGAAGAGCTAGTGAGGTAAATCTGGACATTCGTCACAGCATAAAAGGCCACTAAGGAATGTAGTTAAGGGGAAACTGCTCATTAATAAATCAGGACTTGATCCAGGAGATTAAATTTAAACAGAATACCAGATTCTCAACTTCACCAGCATTCTTGCCCGTGCAGCCTCCATGCTGCATCTAGTATGAAGTGTATTTATCCTAGCCTGAGCAATGACTACACTGTAATCCACAAATATTAATCCCAGACCCCTCTGCGCCTCACTGAACTAAAAAAAGTTCCAAGGATCAGTAAAATAAGGCTGCAGTTTTCAACGTGCTATTTTTTCTGGTTTGTGCACATTAAGGGAATAATCTGGACTACTAACACACATTCTGACTATGTTTACTTAAGATTTATTTCTTCAAGGTTTAATATAATCAAACTTCTGCTCAGAAAAGTCTAACTGCTCAATACTAGTAAATTTTGTATTCCTCAGTATTGGCAATACAAACAACTCACATTATGAACCAGGAAGATACTGAGGTCTTCCAATTTACACAAAAATCAATGTTTTTCCTGCTGAATAACACTATATTCAGTGTTGTCAACCCAACACAAGGCCTGCACAAATAAATGTGTTTACCACCTAACAGTTATTAATGATAAGAATTTCTCTTTATGCAACAGAGATGAGGAACTGGGAAAGAGGGGAGTGCTCAGGTAGAAAAGGAAAAATGGACATCCTATGCTCGACCATCTGGTCTGCACAGTCCCTGAGGTCTAACTCATTCACCTTTCCCTGTGAGATAAGAGAGAAACCCCAAAACGTATGAAATACAACACAAATAAGAATTGCTCTAAAACTACCAGACCCTATACATCATTGTGAAGTTTCAGGTTTCTCAAAATAAACGTTTAACAGCAGCACAGTCTCAGAGAACAGACACCTACAGTTTGGTATTCAGCATATACACAGCACAATTAGCTTGCTTACCTCATGGTATTCAAGGAGCTGAACAGGCTGAGCTACACTGACAGAACATAATACTAAATAACTAAATAAGAACTAAATAAGCCATGCTATTTTGGCAAGCCATTTCCTTTCTCTCATCACAAGTCTTTTGTGCTCTAATTATTGGAATAGGTAAACTCTTCACAGAGTCAGGTACTACAAGCTCAATTTACAAGCTTATGAATGATAGTAGCACCTATTAAACAGTGAGTAAAGTACACTGACCCTTGTGAGGCTGAGTACGTGGATTATCAAACATTTCACTGTGCAACTCACTTCTAGAGGGTTCAATTTAAAGAATTTAGTAGAATATCACAATACCYTTTTTTCCCAAAAAACTACAGCATTGAGTCTAGTATCTTCCTCTCTAAACACCCTGAAATCCATGGACAACTGCATTTAGATGCTAACAGGAAATGGCTTTTGAAATAGAATCTGTGTTCTGAACATTAGCAAATGACCCATTCTTAACTGAGTGATTCACAGAGCTGGTGTTTATCCTGGCTCAGATGCACTCACTCACAGTTAAATAGCAGACAGATTATTAGCAGCAAATACCTACAGTTCTGATTTTGTCATTCTTCTTAAAAGASTGTTTGTAAAGAAAATCTATATTGCAATATTCCCAACATGTACTGCCTAAAAACTCTTCAAAATATTTGCCAGCAAGTTTTGCCTTCRTGATCTCCATGGGTAAGATACTGCTTAAAGAGTATTTTACAACAACTTCATACTATTTCTCCAATTATTTTTTATAGGCATTTAGTATTTAGGAGCATTTCCTACTCCCTCTGCACACAGATACCGTTTTGTACTGTTTGTTAAGAAGCTACCCCACTCCAGAAGTACCAGAGCTTGTGAAAAAGAATCTTTCTTTTTTATAACCTAGGTTTTGCTTCTAGAAGTGCTGAATTCTAGAGAAAGTAAAAAGCTTGTTACTCTTCAACAATTCCTCAGTATTAGYAATAAGATGTACTTAACTAACATATCTACAAACACAATATCAATTTGAAATAAACAAGATGTTTTCCATTATTTGAATTAAGTAAGCTGTATAATTCTGTGTCTGCTTAGCTGTTTTAAGAGTATATCCCATAAATACTATATGGTCATTTAGACTTTTGAAAAGCCACATTATCACCTTCTTGAATATTGTCTCTATGTAGACAGCTGCAAGCTAAGAACAGCTTGGACTTATTCTGTTTGTACTTTTCTTCCATTAAAAGAAAACAAAATAAAACAAAACCCAGTAGAATAATAGCTAGTCTAGGTAGTCATTCCTTCCTATATCTTGTCTGGTGTGCCCGCGTGACTAGGATGGAGCCAAGGACCCAGCTCTTGCTGCCCTGCAATTAAGAAAGTTAATACTTCAAGAAATCAAAGTCTCTTTAATAGCTTCTGAGGGGGAGAAAAAAAAAATGTTTTTCATTTCCTGATTAGTATACCAATTTCACAAATTTCTCAATGATGAAAAACACAAGACTTAAGCACATGCTTCAACRTTTAAGAACTATGACTTATATGAATAATTTAATAAAGTCTTAGAAACTGTTAATACATTAAGGATCTGCCTCCACCTTGCAGTTAACCAAATCATGACCGGGTTTCTGCTGCTTTTGAATATGGATGAGTTTCCACTCCATTCAGGGATTATCAGGCAAGCACGGTAGCAGGGTTTGCTTCATCAATCAACTATAAAAATTACTAAGAATAAAACTATGGGAAGTTTCACGAGTATCTAACTCACTCCGATATCTGCTAAGTCAGGTACAATTTGTTTCCTTTTAAGAAATTTCTCCATTCTATTTTCTCTTAAACCTCAAATGGAAGAGCCAGGTTACCTAGGGGACCTGCTATAAAGCAGATTTCTGTTACAGAAGCCTTCYTCACTATATTGAGAAAACGCACGTTTATTTTATATTCTCTGAAGACTCCGTAGGAGTTAAAGCAAGTCTTCGCTGCTCCGGAGTCCCACCATGCCACACTGAGCCCGCAGCAGGTGCTCCAGGGCTGACCATCGCTAGAAGGGCAGGGGAGATTCCCCCAGGTGGGATGCGGAAGCCGCGGCGGCTCTCCGAGCGGCGCCGGCGGGCAGCGCCTCTGCAGATCCCGGCGCGCCCCGCACGGGGTTGCACCCAGCACCGCCGCGCGCAGGGTTCCCGCGCACCGCGCCGCGGAAGCCGCCGGCCTCCCGCGGGCAGCCGCTGCCCCCGCCCGCCCCGCCGAGCGAGGTCCTTACCCCATGGCGGCCGGCGGCGCCGGGCACCGGCGGTGCCGCGTCCCCGGGGCGCTCCTCGCCGCGCCTCGCCTGACCGCGCCGGCAGCTCCGCAGCCCCGTGGCGGC
>NW_028186945.1:3904451-3905493 GCF_003343005.1 Rhea americana | reverse complement strand
GCGGGCCACGCTCCCATGGCCGCCGGCCCCGCTCGGCGCCCGCAGGTAGCGGCTGCGGCTCCGGCGGGCGGGTCCCCTCCTGCGGGGAGAGGTGGCGGCTCCGGGCTTCTCCGCGCGGGGCTGGCTGCGGCGCCTCTCGCCGGGGACTGCGCGGCCGCCGAGCGCCTCAGAGGCGGAGCGGGATGGGGCTGGCGGTGCGCGCAGAGCTCCACGCCGCCGCTCCCCTTAGCACCCCCGCCGGCAGCGCGGCGGGCACCGACGCATTTCCCCGAGGAGGCAGAGCGAGCTGCTGCACCGGCGCTGGCATCAGGATCCCGGCGTGCGGCGGCTGGCGGCGGGCTGCGGCCGCGCGTCCCCGCAGGCACCGGGGGCCGCGCTCCCCCGCTCCGCCCGCCCCCGGTTGCGGAGATGCGGGGCGCCGCTCCCCCTTGCCGCGGCGGCGGCTCGGCTGCTCGCCGTCACGCCTGCTGCTGCGGCGAGCGGGCGGGCATCGTCCTGGGGCGCGGCGGGTCCCTCTCGACCAGCGGGCGGGGCCGCCGAGCTCCGCGCTGCTGTGCGGCGGGGCCGCGAGCTCTGCCCCGCCGGAGGCACCGGAGGAAGGAGGGATGGAGGAAGCGATGGAGGGGGGAGCGCCGCGTCAGGCGGTGCCCAGCTGCTCCGGCGCCCCCGAGCCGCTTCCCCTGCCCGCTCGCATCCCCGCCTCCGCCTCACACCTCCGCCACCGCCTGCCCGTCCCCTCGCGGCGGGCAGGCGCAGCCGCCGCCGCGCTCAGCCCGCGCCGCTGTCCCGCTTCTGCCGCGGGAAGGGAAGGGAAGGGAAGGGAAGCACCGCGCTCGCCTGCAGCCCCGCGGCGCCCTACAGCCCCCCGCTCCTCCTCGCGACGGCAGCAGCCCGCTCTGCCTCCATCCTCCGCCCGAGGAGCTTTAAATAGCACACGTCACCGCGCTCCCTACGCACCGGCGTCACCCACCGCTCCCGGCGCTGACGTCACCGGGGTGCGGGGGATGATGTCAGAGTGCTCCACGCCGCCGGAAGCGCTTCC
>NW_028186945.1:3884434-3904277 GCF_003343005.1 Rhea americana | reverse complement strand
GCGGGCGCGGGGCTCGGCGCCCCCGCGGCGCACGCGGGCGGCGGCAGCTTGTCAGCGCTCGCCGGGGGCCTGGGAGCGGCGGGGCGCGGCGCCCGGGGAGAGCTGGCCCTGCTGCCCCAGCACCTGCCTGGCACTTGGTTCCACCTGCTTTCACAGATTCCAAACCCAGCAGCAGCCGCGCCAGCGAAACGGGAAAGGAACGCGGCCGCCATTCTAACTACACTGCAGAGATGCGGATCCCAACATGTCCACACCAGCAGCACAGCAAAGAAAYGGGCAGCATCATGAGCTTGCCAGATCATACTGTTTTTGGCTCAGTCCTTCAACAGTACCATGCAGACAGACAACGTGTGTTGCTGCTTCTGCTTCATCAGAGAAGCCCAGGCTCCAGCAACGCCACTATGTTGCTGGGCAGCTGCCTCATCTTAGGTTCAATAAGTATTTCCATTAACTCTCCAAGTTTTGCTAAATATATAAATGCTAGGTGTAATTATTCCTCAACAATGCCAATGGCACTGGGACACCAAAGACAGAACATACATCTCAGCTAATTGCTACTTCTAGGAGTACTTTCGAGTATTTTCTTGTTCAAGCAATATTGTAGCCACCAAAGGCATGTTAAACATTCATTCAGATGTGAAGGGACATACCAATGAGATGCCAGAAGTCAAACTCCAAGTAAAAGTGGAAGGCCAACCTTACAAATGGGTTATTTATGCACTCTAAAACACACCAAAACCCACACTGACCTGGCCATAGCTGTTGCTTTAACAGCAAGTGCATCCTCTCTTAAGAACTCCACTACATGAGACAAAGCGTATTCTAGAAAGAGGCTGGAATGAAACATAGTGAAAGGATTTACATAGCAATCTCATCTCACCAGAGTAACAACAGCCATTCTCAAAAGTGATTTGAGTTTCTACATGCACATATTTTGCAGCTCCTTGCCTTAACATTTTGACCTATAAATGTAATCAGCGAGGGGTAGGGTGAAGATGAAGATGACAAATAGCAAGGGAAATCTTCTCAAAACAAAAAATAAGCACAAGAAATCTAGCATGAATCATTCCTATCAGCAGCAGTGAGGTGTTAGGCAGATTGCCTCACAAGGGAGAAAACAACAGCTTCCTCAGTTTCATATTTCTCACATGCTACCTCATAGCTTAAAGTGTAGGCGCAGAGCTACAAAAATTTAACTTTAGACTTGGTGGTATTAGTCTGAGGTTTGTTGTGGGCAATGCTCAAAACATGCACAGTTATAGTTAAACTGCATTACTTTTCTGGACTGCCAGAAAACATTTTTGTTTGTGTTCCCTTTGAAACATTTGAAGCATTATGCATTTTCCACTAAAATCAGGTAAAGTCTACAAGTTTTTAGATATAAAACTGTTTGTAGGCACCCTTTTGCTGCTTGGGGAAATATGAAGATCCACAGCAGTTGTTTCTTCCATATGATAATAGTGATAAGAATGAAAGAATGATCATAATGATAAGAATGAAAGAGACCATGATCAAAATAACTCATTCTATGTATATGTAAACAACACAAGGCTTATAAGTGTATTACTTGATGTTGAGTAGTTAGGAGCCTAGATTCATTAGCTTCTAAAAGTCCCACATGACATTTTGCATGCAGTACTGACAGGTCAAGAGCAAAGAAGTTACRGCTCTAAATCTACATGAATAACTGTTGCATCAGTTTTGTTCTTTCAGTTCAAGCTCCTGCTAATAAAAATACTTTAGTGTTTCTTCATGTCCAAAGTATTTTGTTCAGATATCCCAGAGATGGCTTCATCTGTCTCTGCCTTTCAACTTGTTCACATATTTGGCTCACACGAAGTATGACATTTTCCCACTGCATAGGTGCAAAAGCAGAATTCCATGAGTCCGAATATAAAAAATACAAAARAAACCAAACACATACCAAGCCGAAAGGGAAAGAATTGCATATTCACATGAGAACCAGAGGTATGAACAGATTCAGGGGCAAAGAAAAACTAGTATCTCCAGATCAACCGTATGTGGGGTACCAACAATGTCTTTACTGACTTGTGAAATGCCGTATACATTTCATACTGTTCTATAAGTAATGATATATGAGTAGAGAGTCAGCTAAGATCCTGGGTGGAGGAAAAGGGCTATAGGGATACAGGAAGCATCCCTCCAGACAAATCTTACGGTTAATCTTTTTTCTTCTTAATTCATCATTTAAAAAATATTAATTTAGCATTACAATTAAGTATAGCAGCTCAAGGTAATTGCTTGTTCCCCTTCCACATTTGTTACTTTTTCTCTAGTTCTGACTGAGCTATCTCTAAGTCTTAAGCTTTGTCTCAATTATATACTTTTACAATTTTGATCCATTTCCAGATTGACTTGGTTAATATTATTTTGTCTTGTAGAAAAAGCCTTTGGTTAAGATTGCTGATTTTACTGAAATCATTTTTTATCTTGCTGTTCTCCAAAATAATACAAAAAACATGGTGACATCTATGAATTAGGATTGAAGTATATGTGCAGATTAAAAAAAGAAAGCTAGGCAATTAAGTTATAGAGAATATATACTGCATCATTAACAGGAGAAACAATATAGAAATACCTCATCTTGAAGACTGAAGTAATACAAATGTGGTGAAATTTAATAGTGACAATTATAAGTTCAGCTGTAAGGGTTTTTTTGTTTGTTTGTTTGATTTTTTTTGGAGCACTCTGACAGAGGCAGTTTCGAGCTTTAGAGTACACTGTCTAATGCAAGCTATGGGCAGGTCAGCACCTGTGACTTGGCAAAGGTGGTAAGAAATGCCATCATCAAACAAAAAGAGACCGATGGCTTCAGACAAGGCAAAGCTTAAGAGCAACATATTCCTGGCATATATATTCATAGCCAGTGACTGAGCTGCCAAAACCTGTTCTGACACCCATGCCCTAAATGGCCATGCCTGATGGGGCAAAACCTGCAAAATTGACAGCAGTAACAATACCTCTGGAAGGAGTGTTGGGTTGGACCTCCTGATGAGATACCCATAGATGGGAGAAAGCAGATGGCTGTGCCCTCTGAATCTCAAACCTGCTGAGTACTGATGGCCAAAGTCCTGGAACAGCATTGGAACAGAGCTGGAAAAGCAAGGAGCACCACAAAGGTCTGCATTTTGATTAATCTTATACTGCACCTCTGCGTTCTCCATGCAAAACCCGATGTGTATCATTATACAGTGATTATGAACCACCATTATGATATTCCTATGGGAAAAGCAAATGTGGTGGTACAAGAGACAGCAAAATCACTGGTTAAAGCACAGAAAAGGTTTGATATGTAATTCGTTGTTCAACTCTAGTCAACAAATTCCAAAAAGGGAACTGTAGTTGCACCAAAAGCAGAGAAAATTTGTAAGGGTGTTTAGGGAATCTGAGAGCTGTTAACTGCAAGTAGGAAAGTAAAAATTGGCTTGGTGGTCTATCAGACTAAAATCTGAAACAAAATACTATTATGCCTTCTAAATATTTTTGGTGGGAACAAAAGAGCTATTAAAAAGCAAAAGAAAAAAAATGGGTTTAAACTTGCTACAAATAATTTTTCCCAGCAATCCAAATGTTACTGATCTTCAGGAAGCTGGGACAAAAGCAGCCTTCCAAAATAAGTATTGGGATCAACAGAAACAGTGACTGAAGAGTAATTACAGCACTCAGGCAGCAGCTCTCACTGCCTCCATGTGGGAGAGCTGAAGATAGCTGGAGGGATGGAGCAATCACTGTCTCCAAGGCTTTGGGCTGGGAGTACTGCTGCTGCTCCCTTCCATCAACTGCCATTTGATTTAATTCCAGATGAGTGTGAATTCCAAAATCCTTAAGGAAGCCAAGTATATTTATCCCCCTTGAAGATGACAGAGCTAGCACTTAACTCTTTCCTCAGTTCTTTTTGTACATCACTGATATTCTGTATCTCTTCCATCCTCCTGTTCTTTTATGTCTTTTCCCTGCCCTCCTTTCTCCTGTCTAATCACAAAATCTCTCTCCCCACACACATGCTTCTTTCAGTGAGTGGGATCACTTCTTCACCATTTTCCCTTGTAGGATCTGTGTTTAATCTATAAATGAAATAGAGGGAAGATGGGAAGAGAGTAAATGGCATCTTCCTCCCTTAGCCCAAGATCTCTGGCTGCATTTTAATCAGTCTAGAAAAATATTCATTGTCATATCAGGTGGTACAATAGTTGGAGGGCCTGGAGGGATTCTGGAGGAATTTAAATTCACCATTCTTTCTCCCAGAATAGATAAAAAAACTTACATGTTGCCTTATATTCAAGTAAATGTGGTACTCTTAAACGAGGACTAGATTTGTTTTTGAAATCAACTGTATGACATAATTCCCTGAGATGCCTTACGGTCCAATATTTCTAACTCTGTCCTGTTGCCAGAGAATGCTGGTTTTCCGGCACCCACTTCCAGCATCTCATTGTTTGTGATTGTCTTACCACCAGAAATAGATCACACATCTCCTACACAGCTCTGTGGCAGTACATCCCTACAGGAATCTTTTAAAGATGCTGAGCCCTGAGTAATGCTTTCATTTTTAGTCAGGTTTATCAGTGGCTGCAGTTCCCTCCCATGTTTTTTTCTGACCACTGAAGAGGCAGAATCAGTTTATGCCAGCAGACTGATTATGTCAGCTTGTCATTTCTGTCTAATTACTCCAGGTTTATCTAGACTCATTACTTAGCTTGGTTCTCCAAATCCGTGCAAGGTATTTTAAGCAATTGCAGCTGAAGATGCTGGAAATACTGAAAAAAAAAGTGTAGTTTTTCTTAAGAGTATGAAATGTAGCCATAACAGTACAGTATTGTGGATCTGAAACTTCTCCAGAAACATTCCCTTCTTGGTAAAATTGTGCTTGAAAGCAAAGAGCCATCTCTTCTAGCATGTACTTTGTGGGTCACATCTAAGAAACTGCATTCTTACAAAAAATCTTCAGTCATACTTACATTATAGACCATGTGGTCTGTGTGTTCAGAAAGACTAAGTCATAGCAATCACATGGCATTTTTCTTTTCGATCTGTCCCACAAAACAAGACCAAGTTTGATTTCCTGGAAAGCTCCTAATAAATGTGAAATGTCATCCATGATTTCTGTATCCACACTTTGTATTATTCCTATTTTTGAAATAATAGGTTAATATTCTTAAGATTATTTCTCAGGGTCTGAAACCTTGTAGTATAGTGAATATGAGAGTGCCTTCATATATAATTAGCTTCTGTTTTTAGCGGTTCCTTTTTCTTACTTACTTTTAAAAAATTATTGTAGAAGTTCTAACAATAGAATCTCTCCGTGGATATTTCAAGAAACTGCTTAATTTTCTWCCCAAGTTTTCCTTCTTAGAAATGACTTTTTCTGAAACTTTGAAGGAGTCATAGCTGGATAAAATTATCCTGTTTTTCTGTAAATTTTTCCACAAAGARCATTTGGAGCTTCCAGCTATTTCTACAGAGTTTCCATGCACTGAATTTCAGCAATTGCTGAGAATTAAGTTCTAGCATATTAATTGTTTTGTTCATTTGAGAAAATTTTGCCCAAGTTTTTTTTTGAGAAGCACTAACATCTTCATGCTGTGAAGCACAAAATTGAAATTTGATCACAAACATTCTCAATATCTTTTTTTTTTCTTATTCATTTTCTGTTCCTCTGTCAGTTTGGTCTAGTTTACACCAGACCAAGCTTTGATGACTCTTCACGCAAACTTGGGGAATGTACTAAAAAATCTGGAGCTCAGGCTTAAGAGAGAAGACTTTTAGATTGGGACCAGCTTGAGAAAATGTTGGTCTAGCTTTGACATTATGGGAAAACAGTCAGAAGTTCAAGTGAAAAGTTTGACTACAGATGAAAGAGGGAAATAACAGGTAAAAGAGTGGGAATCAAGGATGTAACAGGGATGAGATAAAGACCCAGAGCTAAAATCAGATGAGACAGGCTTGAAGAAGGTAGCAGGCAGGGAAACTAATTGAATGAAGAAGAACCAGGATGGGGAGAATCCAAGTCAGAGTGGAGAATGGCACCCTTAGAGTGGTGGGACAGTGAATAGAGAAGAAAAGTCTGCTGTGTAGAAACCGAAACTGTGAAGTCAAAGATAAGAATATAGACATGAGGAGTCAAAAGAGGACAGAGTGAATGAAAAGGGGCATGATAGAAGAGGCAGAACTGTTCAAATTGAATGGGCAAAACTGGGTGGCCAGTGTGCTTAACAGGGCAGGTGTTTCCTCCAGGTATAGCTATAGAATCCAGAATGACAATTGTCATTCCTCTGTTGTCAGAAAACAGCAGTGAAATCCACAGGCTAAATCCACATTTCACCTCTATCTATTGCTGTCTATGTAATAATGGTAGGTTGTAAGTTCTGCCAGTTGTTTTGAATGGTCAAGTGACAAAATGATTCTGTCTTGCTGGTGACCCATGTGGAATCATACAGTCCGCACAGGGTGGGACTTGTCTTTTATGATTCAAATTTCTGAAGACACTTAGAGACTGCAGAAAGTGTTATTATAAGCATAAAAAGCTTGAGAGCTTAGGCTCTCAAGGGTTAGAAATGCTGGAATTGATGATGCACAGGCAAACTTCATCATTGCCCTATGCATATACATTATGATAAAATAATTACATGTCTAATACATTTTTGCACAGAATTCCTACTTCATTCAATGCCTAGGATGGATCTGCTAGTAAGACAGATCTGCAGAAAAGGAGAATTTCTAGGAAGCCTTAAAGCCTTAAAATTAAAGGCTATATTATGCAAACATAATACATACAAAGTAGCTGAACTAAAGTTGCACAGCCAAACTCATTTCTGCCATTTCCTAATCTCTGAATGCTCAGTTTTATATTTTAAATTCTCTTGGCATAGTTGTTTCTGAGTCTAAGATTTATGTAAGGGAGAGTGAGGCATTATTTGAGGCTTTCCTTTGAAATTTGACCACAAATATTGATCAAATAAACATGTATTTGAGGTTTTCCTTTTTACAAATCACTGAAATAGAGTAGTCGGACTGAACCTTTCTCCTCTATCTCTGTTCTCATTTTCTTCTGTGTTTCATTTACTACCTTTGTCTTTTCAGTTCACTTATACTCTTGCTCCTGTTTGTCTAAATGACTTTAACAAGCTCTGTACCAGCCCTGTGTCAATACCCTCTGTCTTGCTGCACCACCAAGCAGGATATTGCTGCCCTCCTACTGCTTTCACACAGACAAAAAAAAAAAAAAAAAAAAAAAAAAAAAAAAATCTGATTCTCCTCTTCTCCTAACAGGTTCAAGCACCTCATTCTGTCTTTTCCACTACTCTGTCCTTTCTAGTCTGTCAAACTAATGGCTCATGGGCTGGGTAGGGCGTTTAGTGCAGTCCCATCCACCCATCATCTCCTTTGGCTGTGGCTCTGTGGCAGTCCTGGAAGGGACAGAGGAGAGCTGCTGAGACCCTACACAATGTTCTGCAGCTGCACGCCTTTTCCTGGGCTTGTATGCAGCCAGATATTTGAGCCCATAAGCTGCTATTTGTCCATGTATCTTTGACAAAAGTACTCAAAACCAGTGCAGACCAGGTTGAATCACCCTGACTAAATATTTTTCACCTTTAGATCTCCTTAGGTGCTACTTCATATTAATTTTAGCCATATAACTGTAGACACATCATTATACATCAACGACATGTAGTCATGTGTACTTGTGTACACGTAATCTGAGGCTGAAAGTTAAAACAGAGCACAATATCCTCACACACGCCATAAGGAAGACCCCACTCCTCACCTCACAAACACAGTTTTTTTACCAATGGTAATACTTTAAAATTTTTATAACAGACTCACTTACCTTGGAAAAGCACCTTGGAAAGTCTTCTAGTAGATATCTATGTCCTCATCTCATAAGAAATACCATAAAGAGTACAATTCTCACTGCAGAAAATTTACAAAAAAAGAAACTGAGATGGAGCATCTAGAAGCAAAGGCTGATTTTCAGAACCAACATGATTTAGTTATTTAATTAACTGCATTATACATATCCTTGTACTTGTCTCTGAAGGAATTCTAAAACTTATATATGTACCCTCCAATGATACTGTGCAGCGGCTTCAAGGTTAAACATTTCAGTTTTGTGGTTCCACAGCTGAGTGAACTGTTTTCCTAAAACATACTTCCCACCCTCCCATCCAGGCCACCTCTCTCAGTTTGTCGGTATAAAACACATTTACGCTTCTTTTTTTCATTCTTTATTTTTCATATAGTAATATACTTGATTTTTAACCATCATCTCAAATTTCTTGATGTTTAATACGCTTTACTGGAAGCAGTTATGAACCTACAATAACTTCTGTGATTGATTTCTGATATTTGCTTTGAAATATTTTTTGTTTGGATTTTTTTTCAGGTGAACATAGAATATAAAATAAATAAGAGAGACTCAAAGATTATTTTTATATCTCTAATAGTATAGGGATATGATGTAACTTAAAAAAAAATCCTTTTTATAGACACTATAGCCAGTATAACTGAGAAAGTGTAGGGCACAGAGCATAGAGGCCACTTCAGCGCAGCTTACAAATGTTCACACTCTCTTTGTCTTGTGCTTTGAAATACACCAGTTTTCCTCTTTCTTCAGTTCTCATATATTCCCTGAAACACAATGTTGCCTTATTTATGTCTATCTGTATTCTAGGCTATAATAATAACTCCAGCTTTCCTCATACACTTTCTCTGGAAATAAATCTGTCTCAGTRTATGACTTTTGAAAATAAGTACTGGGGCTTAGTGATTCTTTTTTGCTGGTTTTCATAATAAAGGATGCAGAGGATCCAGATAAGTGTCAAGGGCCCCATCCTCTCTATATTAAAAATAGACATGATGGACCAAGACAGAAACTTACGCATTTTAAAAAAGGGATAGGAGGGGGCTAAGTACCTTTTTGGCTTTCTGTCAGCAGATGACTAGTGCAATAAAACGATAGACAAACTAGTGGAGAACTGGCCTCCTTCAGTTTGACTATCATGTCCTCTTGGTGATCCCAGTGACACAGGACTCAGGCCAGCCACCTCAGCCATCAGGAGGCAGTGAGATGCCCTCTGTCTTCAGCTGTACTTACACTTGGAGCAGCAAGCAGCTCACACATCAGTCCCCCTTTAGAAGAGCCAGAAAGGGCAAGAGTTTTGCAGCAGCTCTTTACAGCGTTCTACCAGTTCTCTCATAATGAAGAGAAATCCAACTTCTCCTGAGCTGCAGTGGGAGATTTGAAAGATGTGCATTCTTTTTTTTTTTTTTTTTTTTAATTTATTTTTCTTTTTAAGGTAGTAAGCATTTCCTGAGGAACCTCCTTAAATTTACTTTTCTTTCTTAAGTTTTAAGGGGTTTATCTGGAGATTTTGAAAAGATTTTTTTTTTCTGTAGTAAGAAAATTCTGTAGCTTGAGGAGGAAATACGCTATATTTTTTAATAAATCCAAAGGGATTGAATCCTCCACAAATGATAAAATTCAAAGCCTTAATGTGAGGTTTCTTTATTGTTCAAAAATAAAGTCAGTCATATTTTGTTATCGTTTTGGTCATATTTTGTTATCATTTTGGTATTCAGATTGTTTCTTTGATGTGTCCTCTTTTTATAGCCAGCTTGCCTCTCAATTTCCTGTAGTTTAATATTAAATTTACTGCTTATTCTTTATTTATTTGCTTACTGTCTGTACAAGAGTGATGCCATAGCAGCAGTTAAGATCTTAAAGGATTTATGCCTATTGGATAGGAAATAAACATATCCTGAAGGAGCTCTAGAACTGATCCTTTAGAACAGTCTGGTTGTTCTCTTCTAGCTTGCAATTGTTATGTTCCTGCTACATGTATTTAGGATTATGTTAGATGTTAAGATGTGAAATTAGTTGCATCTATAAAGCAATGTTCAAAAGACGAAGGAAAATCATGATGTGTCCATTCAAGAACTAGTTCAATTCCTTTTTACCACTATAGTTCTTAAAAAMAAACAAACAAACATACAAAACCCAAATACCTTAACATTAACTTGAGATGAGAATTAGAGGTAAACACATCCACTTATGTTCTTGGATACCTAGCTATGCCTTCAGATTGTAATGTCAYTTATGTCAATTAATTGTCCAGCATTTATAATAGTAAAGTATCTGCTTACCTGTTTGTAGGATTCAGGATTCAATTTTCTGAGAACTCAAAGGCTTTGACAACTTTATATCTTTTTCTCACTCTAGAACAATACAGTCTTCAGGAGAATAACACTGTTGAAGGTCATAAGAAACCAAATAGCACGTATAAGAATATAGTGGTTGTATTCTGAGGCCCAATGTAGTGGCCTGCCAAGTCAGCTACACTACTTCTCTTTAAATGTGTTTCCTCGCTGGTGTGCGCACTGCTGGCATTATTTTTTTGTTGGCTTTTTAAAGATTGTATTAGTACAATAAAGTATCTGGATCATGTCCAAGTTTAGATCCATTTAATCTCACCATAAAGAAACAAGTTTATTACAGCAAAAGGAAATCAGTGTCAAAATACATACTTTATATTTTATTTCATCTCTTGTGCTGATTGTGAAAAAATGTGGATATATACTTGGAAGTCTGAGTACTACTAATAGTGGGGTGTTGCATTAGCTGCAAGAAATGCTTTATATTAAAGAACGTGTATTCACTGTGTTGTTTTCCTTTAGCAATGTGGAATACACCATTACAACTGAAACAGCTTAGGTATATATAAAAAGAATATTTTGAAGGGCCTAATCTATCATTAGCTTCAGATATTGACTTTGGGCTATCTGATTAAATAGAAGAGCAAAACAGGCAAAGACTAGTGTACGGTTCTATGACGTGCATTAATAAAATTTGACACTTTATAAATTCTGACAATGTAAACATGAATTTTACATATGTTGGTGCATTCATGTTAGCTTTGTGAATGTTTTTGTAAGTGTACATTAATTCAGAAAAGTTTGTTTCYCTAGAACCTATCTCTTGTTGCTGAATAAAAAGAAACTTTGCCATGAGGTTCACAACATAGAGCTAAGTTAGGGTCCTGCTCTGAAACACCCTTTAGAGAAATAGATATTCACAGTAGAGACAGTATGGGGAAACTAGTATTTCTGAAATAGTTTTCCTCCACAGGCTTCACTGTGAAGTTTTGAGTTGCTGTGGAACACATCTAAATTGGAGGATCTGAAAGCACTTCCTAGATCTCACTAGAAGGTTGACATGTCCCCTGGCTGAAGCTAGCTACTTGTTGGGAAGCTACCACAGTTAAAGTTAATTCTATAGCCTGAATTCAGATAACAGCTTCATGTCCTTGCTTCTCTGATAAACTAACCTTAAAGAAGTAGTGTTCAGTGGTAGATCATATAAAAGATCCCTTCCACTTGGCTTCTCATGGCCATAGATATTAGCAATCTCCTCTCGTGTTCTGCTCACGTGCTGGCTGTCAGGTGCCTCCCCAGCCTGAAGAGTTCATGAAACGGATGCCACTCTTGGCCACTTCTTGCTATGGTCCTTGTGTCRGTTCACATCTCTGCAGAGCCTTGCTGATTCAGGAGCTCTGTAAAGCTGGGTCAGGTCTGGCCCCAAATTTATATTTTTATTTTGTCAAACAGAAGTTTTTAAGAGTGAAGCTTCCTTTCTGTCTGTACCTTGATATCTGGAAACAGACTAACACTGCTTTTTCAGCATTTTTGAATTGTTATTTGCAAATTTTCTTTGCAGGTGACTTAGAAAGTGAAATTTATAAAGGACTAAGATATCTGGCCACTAGGATCTAAGTCTGTCCCATATTATGAGTTATTAAGAAAAGATCTATTTAAAATTTCTGGAGCCAAGATCTGGGCTGTAAAGAGAGTAAAGCTTGCCATGGTATGAATGATTGAAGCAGAAATTCAATCAATGAAATTGAAATAGATGAAATCATCAGCTTGTATTAGCAGAAGTACTGGTGCAATTCATCTTTGTTGGGCCATTGAACAGTGTAGATTAAGAGTATAATAGATACTCCACTAGAACAGAGGAGCAGTCCACCTACACTAGACTTTTTTTATTGATTAATGTGTATGGCTTTCAAGATCACAGATTTTTCTTTCAAGGTACTTCTCCTTCAAAGTATTTTTCATTAAAGTCTAATTCTGAACTCTTTTTACCTTATAACTGGCTTTAGTGAGCACTTTAATTATTCATTCAACATTAAACAATAACTAATGTATCTCCCCCAAAAAAGTATTAGTTTATCAATACCTGTAAAGCCTAAATGATGGCTTTCTAGGAAGTAGTTTCAAAAGACATCAGTGGATATAAAGATTTTACTGGCCATCATGCTCACCTGTGTTAATTTTTGTACATTCTAAAAAAACATTTACTACTACCCAAATAGTGCTGCCAAAAGTGCTGCCAGCAGCCTGAGAAACAAAAATCATTTTTTTTATTATTATTTATACTTTTGTGACAATCTTTCAAATTTTAATGAACATACTGGGAAGTTTAGCTGCAAAAGTGCCCTCTCCTTATTCTCCCAAACACCATACAAGCTGTTTCCATTCCCTGCTCTCATGGACAGACAACATCCTTCTTCTGAGTAATGTACCATACAATCTGCTACACCTCAGATATACTATCCCAAAGAGGTTAAACAACTTGCTGCCAGGTCTCTGGACTTGAGGTTTCTAACTTCGAACATCTGTACATCCATTACATATTAATAGACCCAAAGGTTAATTAAAATGAGACAAAACTTCATATAAATCTGCCAAATCTTTTGGAAGGCAGATACAGGAATCCTGAATTGGGCAGAATTTGCAGTTTAGTAGGCAAATGCTAACTTTGCAAGGACCTCATACTGCTTGCAAGTTGTTGGGAAGGAAATAGGAGGAGAAGGAGCAAGAGTTATATATGAACAAGCTGGAGTTGGGGAACAATGCACATTCATAAAGTACTAATACTGTAATTTCATGCTTTTTTTGGAAAAGTGGACCATTATCCTGCTTAAACTTCCCAAAAATGGGCTGTGTTTCCTAAGATTTCTCTCTCCTTGTGAAGTTAGTCATCTTGTGCTATTCCAACTCAGAAAAAAACACTCAGCAGGTAAGTTAGCTTTTCTAGATACACATCATATGGTCACCTCAATATCATTGCGCAAGGTATTTTCATGCAGTTAATCACAGCTAAGCCTATTTTCTAAGGTTTGTTGAATAGCCAGTGTAATCAATATGTACTATAATTAACATTCAATATAATCATAATCCATATAATAAAAGGAGGGCACCTATAGAATTGTATAAAAAGGAAGTAATTAAAACCATAGCATACTACCTACCCAGAGGTGTACAGTTAAGGTTGTCATGGGAACCTTAACTCTGCATTTCCTGCCTTTTGTGATTTCAAATGCTCAGCTTCAGTGTTGCTTTAATACAGTATTTCACACTGACTACTTTTACCAATAGAAAGATTATTTTGATACCTGGCATTTCCAGGGCTCCCAGTACTAACCTAGTTTTCACAGCAACACTATAAATTATTTAGAAGAAACTGCACTAATAGATAGCTCACAAGAAAGTCTGAACTTGCCTCAAGCGGGTGTAATGTATTATGGATCTATGGTAGCCTCCTCATAGATAAGGTGCAGACGGCTTCTCTTTCAGAGCCCTATTTCATTTCCTCTGTGATATTGGCTGAAAAAAGGTATCTGTCCTGAAAAATGCCAGATTAAAGTTGAAGGCAAGAAGGAATATATCTGCAAATGTAAAAAAGGAAAAATCAGATTATTTGAGTTGTAACTCATTAAAGAATATATACCAAGTGTATCTGGAAAAATGCTGGTTGTGAATAAAAGCAACTTTAAAGGTTACTGTTGCAGTAGACAGTATTGTTTCAATTTTGAACCTATAAATTTTGATAGACTTCTATAACTGACTTCACTATCAATACATATGGGCATTCCTTGCACACAGATATCTGTCCATCTGTTGGCTGGTTGCATCTTAGAAAGAAAATTATTTTAATAGTTAGATAGTGGCATAAATTCTAGTAATTTGAGAGAAAGAGATGACTGGATTTCCAGATCCAAAATACATAGATCCTACTCTGCAAAATCTGCTTTATTGAACAGCTTTGTAAAAGACATTTTTAGTTATTCCCATCTTTAAACTTCATAGAAAAGCCTTGAAGAAAGCAGATACACACATATTGTCAAGTTTAAGGTAATCTTAAGACTTGACAATGTCCTGATTTCTTGAGTAAAAACTCTTAAATATTAGAACATTTTATTTCAAAGTTTTTATGGTACATAAAAATGTACCTCACTCTACCAAGTGAAGTGGCATTTTAAATTTAGGCAAACTTTACAAATAGCTTTTGTGTAAGGAAGCTTGTGATACCCAGAATAGTAATATCTTTTAAAAATCATTCAGGGGAGATAAGAGTAAGGAATTGCTTGATAACCAGGATTAGCTGATAGACATGCATCTCTGTCAGCAAAGCTGCTAAAGAAAAAATCCTCCAAAAAATACCGTYGTCATCTAGTTGACCAAAAGTAGTTCTTGAACATTGGAGAACTCCAGAATCAAATAAACAGGCTGTTCAGCTGCATTTTCCATGAAAAGGTAAACAAACAAAAACAGACATAAAAACTTGAAGGAGATAGATAGTAAAGAAATGCAATGTAATGGAATTCAAGTTGACCGCCAACAGCTAGCTCTTACAAATCTACCCAATCTTTCACTGTGCACATATGAAACACTAGGAAAAGATTGCAGGTGGCACGCTGTGTTTTATTTATCAGCCCAGAGTGATCAGAGCCCTTCCACCTTGTTCAAATCTCAGTATGCTGGCTGAGGCCTAATAACTTCTAAGTGTATGCTAAATTCAATAAAGTCAAGTATAAAATAAAGGTAATGTTTTTCTGCTTAAATGCTTTAAGATAGATAAAAGATTGTGTCTGTCCATCTGTTCACGAACCCCTCCTTTCTCACCTCCTCCCCCTTCCCCCCCCCCAGCCCCCAGTTTGAGTTTCTAAGGCACAAAGTTATGTTAATCATTAGGCATAGCCTCCAGATCCATTAATGGTAAGTTGGGGTTTTTTTTAGCTATTGGTAAAAAGACCAACTAGGTCACAGTGAAATATCAGCTATACCTTCATAACAATAATCAAATTCCCTGTTAAAGGACTAACCTTCAGAAATTGGCTTGTCATGAAGACCTTTCAAAGACTTTACTGATTAATTTAGGACTTGGGGAACATGAATATCCTCACAGAGTTAGGATAGATTAAAACAAAGCAAGACAAGTAAAACAAAACAATTTTGTAGAACTGTGCAGAAGTAATTGCACCCCCCACTGTTTTCAATCAAAATTAATGACTTCATGTCTGCATTTTAAAACTTGTCTTTATTCAGACAAAGAAAAGAGAAAATACTAAATTTTAGGAAAATCCAGAATCTAGCATTTCCTTTAAAAAGAATTAAATCTAAAGGCATTTAATTAAAAAATTCACAAAACAAAAGCACTGAAGTCATGAAATTACTAGCTAGACAATCATAAATTTAATTGGTGGATTAACCATTTATCCCAACAGCCTTAATCCTCATCAAAAACAAATACTGTATTTTCAACAGTAATCTAAAATGGCATAGTGCAAATCCAAATTATCTGAAGAAGAAATGGGGGATCATTCACGGGTAGACATGATTCAATTCATCCTTAATAAAAATCACCATACATATGTATTTTGCTATARATCAGCAGAACAGATTTATAAAATCTATATTTTGTAATTTTTAGCTACAATTCATAAATGTAATATATATACCTGTATAGTTAATATACATATAGCTAATATAAATTAACATACATATATCTATGATATATTAAATGAATTTTATAAATACTGCATGGTATGTTATATGATATGTATATACATTTATATAAATTAATTTATTGTAATAAATGTATCAACTGATTTATCACTTAAAAAGCACTAGAGAAAGCAGATGTGGGCATAAAATAAAAATCATTGCTAAGTCAGAAACAGGCTGTTGTATACTGACATAAAATTTGTTGCATCTGTTTAATAAAAAAATCTATGAATTTTGCTTTCAGTATTTTCTTGCTAAGGTTGTGAATCTTGCAGTTAAGATGGATACTGACATGGACATCTGCCAACATCTAGCCAGTGATTTATGTTTTTTTAATATCGTTTCTTAATGTGCATCTGATTTAAGTTCTTTGTATTATTATTATAATCCTATATTGTTTTCATGAATAAAGCTGCTTTTGCCTGGTACAGAAAATTTATTTCAGACTTAAGTCTCTGCTTTGGCTTCAATCCCAGAATATCCTGATTTYTAAACAGACTGCAAAGTGTATCATATGGGTATCATGATTAAAAAGCTGCAGTCTTCATCATGGATCCTGAGTCATATTAATCCCTGTTACAGCTCCATTTATTTCACTGGAGGTTACATTTCTTATTTTAATATACTTGCCATGTTCTGTCTCAGTGCAAAATATTAAAATGGATACATGTAAAATGAAACACTATGCTGATACAACTTTTATTATTCCAGATCTGGTCCTGGAGACCAGTAAAAAATGATGATACATTGTAGCTGTATCCAAGATTGAAAAATGTTTCAAGAAAGTTCAACAGTTTCCTGGTAGGGGAACATCACAGCTAACTGAGTACATGCTTTCAATCATTCTTAACCAGGTAACACTTTTAAAAGCTCTAGTATCCAATGCTCTTTCATAACACCAAGGTTCCTTTAGTAAAGCATATTCTAAACATCCTCCTGGACTAGTTCCCATAGGCCTTGTCTGATGCAAAAGATAAAGAAAGGAGCCTATAGACTTCTAAGATCAAAGGTTTCCAAAGAAGATTAGACTTTTCTCCACCTTTTCTACTTGAGCTATTGAATGTTGAACTACTTGAACCAAACTTTCCAACACTATTCACCTTCAGAGAGCAACTAAACCTGGAACATTTTGGCACAAAGAGTTTCAAAAAACTATGAACAACATCAAATGGAACTCTAATGCTGCATAATTGTTTCCATTCTATGACAGATGCTGCAGCTGGTGTATCAGAGATTTCTTTTACAATGACTTCTGGAAACCATTTTCTTCTCTGTCCTTCAGGACTAAATATTTTTCATAGTTTTTGAAGGCTGAATTCAGCCTCTGCTTCCACTATAAATCTTAAACTCTTTCACTCTTCATTCAGATTCTTTGTTGTTGTTCTAATACATTTGTCCTACAAACCGTTTTGTTATAATAAATACACCATATCAACAATCTCTTTGGAGGCATAAACACAAGATCATTTCTAATCATATTCTATTTGGGGTGATCCGGTGAAATCTCAAGTGCTAGTTCTCAAATTCCCTGTTTCTTAGGTTGTTCAGTAAAGTGTCTCTTGACTAGCAGTGTGATTCTTTGTCATGAATGAGTAAAAGAAGTGGTAAGGCTTTGTAGGTCTTTTCTGGCAAAAGAGGATCTAAGCTATCTATTGCCAATTATTACTACCACAACTTTCTGAGTTCACAGTCAAGATCAGGAAGCAAGAAACAATGCACATATTGAAAAAGCCAGAACAATACCTCTCAGCATGCCAGGGCATAGAGATTTGTCCCAGAAGGCTGATGGTGTTTTGCAAACTGTTAGGCTATTTAGGTGACTCAGTGAAATGTGTGGCTATTTTGCCAAATAGATAGCAGGTATGACATGTGAAGAACCCTTAAGTGTGGGCAGTTTAATATCTAGCTCAAGGCAAACAGAAAATAACAGGTTTTGCCTGCTAGTGGAATGGAGAAAAGGCAGACAAAAAACAGCAACACAAGCCAAGTGTTAAGAGTTCTAAGCCTCTCTCTTTTTTACTTTTAGCTGTCCAACAAATGTGGGGCTTAATACACTACTACAAACACTGCCTATTATTAGTATACAATTTATTGTTGGGCCATGGCAAATGTGAAAAGCCTTGAAGAATGGCATGTTACGTTTTGATTTCATCTAAATGTGAAAGCATATGAAGAGGGCTGAGTTCCAGAGGAAAATCAAGTTAAAATCTTGTGTAACTGCACATTGGTAGGATTTGCATGAAAATAAAAATCTATTATACTACTCATCCTCTGTTTAAGCTCCCTTGGCATTGAATTCCTTCACAGAGCAGAATTCATTTTCCATCCCAGTCCTTCCCATTGCAAATTCTTATCAACACTCAAGTAGCTCATGCCTTCTGAACCATAACCCTTACCCCATCTCTATGCTTTCTTGTGGGCTGATCTTAGCCAAAGACAGTAAACTATGGTCAAGATGGAAAGGCTCTCAGGGGAGAAGTTTTTTGGTTTTACAAACCTGCCCTTCACAGTGTCACGCTAACAGTTCCCTTAAACTTTACCTCTCTTCTAACCCTAAGCCTAGAAGTGACTGAAGTTCTCAGGAGAGAATTGGTTCTGCAGTCCAAATCTTCCCTTGACACTCTATTTGCAACCTCACTTCATCTGTACACCTAGGCTTGTCTCTTTTCTGGCTCTAACTGTGACAGTGCCTGAGGTCTTAACTCATGACAACCATGACTGTGGCAGAGATGAAAAAGCCCTCTGGGGAGAATTCTTCTTGCAGCCAAGCCTTCCCTTGGCAGTTCGTTTGCAGCCCACTTCATCCAGACCCCTATGCTTTCTCTTTTTCTTTTTTGTTACATCTGTCTGCAAGTGGCTGCTACCTTAACTTACGACAATCCCAGCTGCGGCCAAGATGAACAAACTCTCATGTGAACAAGCTCTCAACCTAACCCTTCCTTCTCACGGAAGAACGCTTCAACAGTTTCCATGTATAAGAATAAACTCGTTATTTCAGTACCTACTGAATGCCAAGAATGCACTGTGGTAATTGCCCTTCTCCCCAGGATGGAATTTCGTCTTGATTTGGCTCCTATCTTCAGATCTCTGAATTCTGAATTTTTCAGGGTACAATCATTTAAAGGAGCTCTTGATACTGGCCCTTGAGATTTGCCCTAGCATATCTACCGTCTCTGGTGGCCAAGTTCTAACGTGTTTATTCAAGTATTACCATTTTGACATACTTCTGCACTGTAGTTCAATTACAAACCACCAGCAAATTTAAACAGTAAACTACCTGCACTGTTGTTCCTATCTTTTGGCTTTGGTCAGCACTGCTTATCAGTTGGGCACTGTCAGCTGTAACCTCTTCCTTCCATTCCTTCTTCAACACAGAAAGGCTGTCAGACATTTGTCAGACAAGACACTAGCAAATGACGACTGCTGCGGACAGAGAAGAGAGCTGCTGCGCGGCCTAGCTGGGTTTTGGCGTGCTCCTTTGCAGGCACGTAATGCTGTTGCAGCCGCGGCCGGATCCGCGCCGCTATCGGCCGCGACGCCATCGGGCCGGCCTGCCGCGCTGCCGCCCCTCCTCCGCTGCCCCCGCCGCGCGCCGCCCAACGGCCGCCCAACGGCCGCCCGACGCGCGTTCCCTCCTGGGGCGCATGCGCGAGGCGGCCCCGGCACGCTGGCGGGGGAGGAGGGTAGAGGGGGAGAAGGGCAGCGAGACGACTCCGCAGAGCGGCCGCTTCCTGTCGGCGTACTTTTTGGATCCGGGTCAGAGGGCAGCGCTCAGCTGGAGGGCCGTTTGTTTGCCTCCGGCCCGCGCTGCCTGCGCAGAGAGCGGAGCTCAGCAGAGCTCGGGGCAGCGCCGCGCAGCCGCCCCGGCCCCGGCCCGCCCCGCGGGGCCCAGAGGCTGCCTGGTGCCGGCGGCGAGTCTCAGGCCTGGAGTGAGTGCCGCGGGGGGCGCGGGGCCTGGCGCGGGGATCCCCCGGCG
>NW_028186945.1:3827663-3884368 GCF_003343005.1 Rhea americana | reverse complement strand
CGCCGAGCGGAGAAGCCTGTCAGCCTTTGCTTGTTTACCCGTCGTAGCTGAGCCCCTGAGGTGCGCGCCTGGCCGGAATGCGCGCCCGCGGGAGGCGGCTCCTGAGCCGTGGTGCTGGTGGACCTCCTTGCGGAGGGGCGTTCGTGTTTCTCGTTTCCCATCGTGATAAGCAGTACTGAAAGTCGTCATAGCTGCTCYTGCCGTTTCCCTGCGACAACAGCATTGCTGCCTTGCTTTGTTTTGGGTTTTGATTTGGAAAAAGTAACTTAATTGATCTCCCTGCCCAATACTTACTACTCTAAAGGCCTAAAACTTGTTACTTTCCAAACTAAATCGTGAATTCTGATGTATGTTTCTACTGTTGATGAGTAACATCTGTCAAATCCTTACATATGCCTTATGTAATATTAGGAGTGCCTGAAATGCTCAGAGTTGAATGAAGGATGTCAACAGTCTAGTACTAGAAATAGAAAAGTGTAAGAGACTTGTTTTTGTGAAATGTAGGTCCATTTTCTTTAACAAATTATGAATCAGTGGAGTCCTTATTATATTTGCTTTCATCTTTAATATGAGCTAATTAGTGTTTCTGCRTATGTGTTTTGTGTCTTTCAGATTGCACATATATGTGTCTCAGACTACACATAAATATCAGGTTACTTTYTCATTGTGCAGCTTCATTTTCTCTGTTCAGTATAACTTACCATATCAAATAACTTAGCGTAGGTTGATGCTGCCTAAAGTCATAGTAGGAGCTGTCAAGTGGGTGAAAATATGGCAGCAGTTCCTAGTTATAGGTGGAAGAGAACTTTAAGGTGGTAACAGTGAGAGAATATATGAGAGAATGCCCATTAATGTAATTTTTTTTWAAAAGTACTAAATTCTTGATTTGGTAATAGAGATCCTAGAATGAAATTAAGTTTATTCCATTACTTAGCTGTGGATGTGGTAATTGGATTTCCATGATAGTGCATGGATCTATTGTACTYTTTCAATTATATCACTGCTCTATTGGGTTTATGAAAGATTTTTATACCATAATTAGGGAAACAATGCCATTGGTTTTATGACTTATAAACGTTCCAGTTAAAATAGCAGTTTGATCAAACTTCTTCCTTTGTATTTGAATCCCAATATTGCTGTAATTGGGTAAATATTTATGTGCAAAGTGTTAAGATCAACTTGTTTGCAGAATTTTGATTTAAGACTGAARTAAAACTGGTTGATGAAACTTGAAAATAATACTGCATTTTCACTGCAGCTGAGATATATATATATATAGTATGGGTAACTAGGTTTAAAAAAAAAAAAAACTTCTAATATGGTCTTTCTAGATAAGATGTGAAAGTTGTTTCCTACATGTAGATTGAGCTTTAGTTCTGAAATAGTGATAATTTGTAAAACTATATATTTCATATAACTATATATTACACATAG
Source organism: Rhea americana (assembly GCF_003343005.1). NCBI lineage: Eukaryota > Metazoa > Chordata > Aves > Rheiformes > Rheidae > Rhea > Rhea americana. The sequence goes on along the minus strand of NW_028186945.1, from coordinate 3,882,934 downwards.
TTTAACCTGTTGTAGAGGCAAAGATTTTCTKTTTCATCTAATTTTTCCGCTAATGTATAGCGTGTGTAATGATGCAGGAGCAAACAGTCAGTTGTGCCAGAATCAGTTTTAAATTTAGAAGATATACAAATGTAGACTTACTTCAAAGAATCCATTCTGCAGGCACACACAAAACTACATTATGTATGTGATAAAATCATCTACAATCACTATTCTTTTAAGTAATTTGTAGAAATCTATTATTTGAGTTTTAAACCCAAAAGTTTAAAATATAACTATTATTTTGTTGCCTGACTTTTTCTTCATCTTTCTTTTTTTTTTGGGGGGAATGTAGGTAAAAGGATACATGTTTGCTTCCAGCAAAGAAGAGCATGTTCCCAAATTCCTCCAACTTGGGTCATCCACCCTTCCCTCCAAAACATCAGCAACACAGTGGTTTCTTCGATAAGCTTCCTCTAAGCATACCACCTACTCTTCTCTCTCACCAGCAAATTATTGATGCTCAGTTTAACTTTCAGAATGCAGCGTAAGTACAATAAGATTTAATTGGGGCTGGGGGAATTGAGTTGCAAAAGATAGTTAACTGTCTTTTGAAAGAAGTGTTTGTTTATGGAGGATGATTGTCAGTGTTTTTAATATTGTACTATATAAAACTTGAAATAAAAAAAATTTTGTGTTTTAAAAAAAAAAAAAAGCAACTGTATCACTTCTGTTGGTGACTTGCAAGTTTTAATGCTCACCTGTGTGTAATAGATGAGATCATTTCACTAGTTACAGCTGCTAATCTACAATTTAGTTTAAACAAATTCAATTGTGTATGTGTGTTGAAATGTGTATATTCACTGGGGAATCCAGGAAGGARATGAGAAGGGGAAGAAATTTATGCTTGGGGTGAAATTTGAAAAATGGTAGTGCTTTCAGCCTCTTAACTTTAATGCTGCCTTAAGCTAATCAGTTTGCCAAGCTTTTGCATCTGTGCTCTGAAGAATGACCACCTTCCATATTTTCAATGAAATACATACTGTATACTTAAATTTGACCCTTGAGGAGAAAGGTCAAGTATATTGTTTTTCCTCAGTAAACACAAAACTGTGCAAGTTCTGCCATTTCTTTCTTAGAAACAATCAGCCAAAAAAGATCTCTTAGGTATCGCATGAATATTAATTATGGACTGTAGTCTTTCTAGGGCTCTGTTGAGTGGGAACCTTGCAACTCTTCCAGCTGTTACGCCTCAGCCATTGACTTATGGAAATGGCAGTCCAGTACATACATCTGCTGCCCCCACATCATTCCGAGGAAGAAAGTAAGTTCTTCAGTATGTGTGTCTGTGTGTATAATTAATTAATCATGATTATAATGTGCGATTTTTTTTTTGGTGCAGCTTGACTTTTCATAGAACTTTTAAGAATATTGAATAAAGCCTTTCTGATGAAGTAGGCCACATTCACATGTTGTGGCACTTTAAAGCATTCATGTACTTGCTTTTGAGAACTTTAGTCAACATTAGTGATTTAATATGTGTAGCTTTTTTTTTCCCCAACAGTTGTGGCCTAACAAAACTGACTTGTTTTATTTTAATAATGCAGTAGATCCTAGTCTGTGTGCTTGACTATTAGAAGGCTTGTGTCAATACATTGAAAGCTTTGTTGATTTATCAAGTTGAGAGTAAAATTGCTCCTTCAGTGTTTCACAGGAATCTTGATGTTTTTCTGATGACATACTAGATATTTCTCCTGCTTTTCTTAATTATTTGAAAAATAAAACTTCCCATAAGTTCTAGATTCAAGCGTTTGGGGGAGGGATTTTTATGAAAACATGATTTTTCTCCTTTTTGGAAAAAACTTCCTTTGTGCAACAATAAGAAATTCCACATGCATGTGATTTTATTTTCTCCTAGCATTTTAGAAAAATGATTTTACTATCCCACTTATCAGTTTAGAAATAGTAGTTGATAAAAGTTTGTAGAATTTYTAATAATTCTGTGAATCAAGTGGTAGGGAGGAAACCTTAAGTAATCCTCTCTTTCAAAGTCTTGCCTGTTCCTCTTCCTGATTTAACAGTTGAGAGTATAGGAATAGTTAATATATAGTGTTAAGTTATACTTGATTATATAGGTGTCTCTATCTAAAGAAAGTCCTGGTTTCATATGCTCTGCATATCTCTTCCCTGAGCAATCTGACTTAGGAAAGCTATGCTGTGATTCTGTGATTTGCGGTCAACTCTTTAGAGACTCTTTAGTTCTTTAGATCTTGAGTCAACTCTTCTTAAAGTATTTTCCCTGAAGATCTGTTCATGTAAGTTCCTTTCAGCTAAAATAAGCTGAAACACCTTCATATTTTGATTTAATGTTACATTATGAGGTTTTTTTAAGATGGTGGTAGATACTGTTATTAGTAACTTGTATCAGACAGAAGTAGAAAACTTAAACTGAAATGATAACTTGAGGTCTTGTCGGTTAAAACTTCAATATTAATCTGTCTGGGTCCTCAAGCAATTCTGATGCCAACCTTTAACTACAAGGAATAACTGTAGTTTTATTAATAGTTAATTTGTCCATATATAATATAAAACATTTGGATTTCATGCTTTTTAAAAAATGTATGAATATCCCCATACTGGTTAGCTTATATGCAGATACTTAAAAGACGTCATTCATTTTTGTTAGTATATTATGTTCTTTAGTAGACTGTGGTATTCAACCACTTCACCTTTCAGTACAACTTTTTCTTAATAAAGAGTTTGGATGCCAAGGAGCTGTCCATAAGATCACTATCTCTTTTAAAATACATACAAATTTCTGTAATTAATGAGTTAATGTAGAGATAAAAGTTTGTTTGAAAGTAAGACATTAGGTTTATGACCTACATAGCTTAATAAAATCATTAGTTTGATTTATCAAATGAATAGTGGTTCTTTTTTGCCCAGATTACACATTTTACTGTCTGTACAATCTAAGCCTACACAGACAAATGCTACATTTTGAATGGCTATTGTGGTAAGTTTTTTTTTTTTTTTTTCCTCCCTTCCCCACTGCTGAATTTCTTATTCATCACTGGGTATTCAGAACTCACAGAACTTCTCACTGCACTTCTTTTGATTTTAGTTTTAAAAGATATGTAGTCTGTGTATATCTTTAAAAAAATAAAAAGAATATATGATCACAAATGTAGTATGACCAGCATTCATCTTTTCTAGCTATACTGCTGGACTGAACTTGCCATTTGGTTTCAGTTGGTTAATACTCTTGTTAAGCAGTTGCCTCAATCCACTTCAAGGGTAGCTGCACTTTTGCAGTTGTGTGTTCTCTTGCATTTTCCATTCCAGGTTTATTTCACCTAATATCTAGGATGGGCACGCCTTTTGATTTTGTAGAATGCTTGGTTTTAGTGAAATAGTCACAGTAATTAATCATTTGTACTGTGTAGCAAGTGTACTTCAGTTGTATGTTGGAGCTTGCAAGCTAAAGGAATTACTGTCTTGTTTTTTGTAGGAGACTAAGTGAGCAAAATGTTCCATATGAGGTTAAACGGCAGCGATTTCATTCACCTCATCACGAAACAACTGTAGTTAACCAAACAGTGCCTTTACCAGAAGCACGTAGATACTCCTTCCCAGGATCCATTCCATCTCCACTGTTTCATGCACATTATGTACCAGATTTAACTGGATGCGTCCCTCCGTTAAGAGATGCTTCATTTTCAGACCCTATAGAGACCACACTCCCTGTGGCCAAAGATAAGGTAATGCTTATCTACACCTGTGCTTTACATTGTCTTGGTGAGAAGGTGAGACTCTGTGATGCTGTGGGAGACAACAAAAACCTTGGCAGGGTTCTTTGACAGTGTCACGATGTCTCTACTGCTGAGCTTCATTTGTAAGGAATAGCAGTGTATCAGTAAATGTAGCTGCCACTATAGTGTTCCCAGTTATGTATAGCCTCTTTGTTCATATGTTTGGTTTTGGAGGATTTATTTTTGTTTGTGTGTGTGTGTTTTTTCTTCTCTCTCCTTTCTTTTTTCTTTTTTTTTTTTTCCCTCCCCCTTGTTGATTTCAGGAAATCTACCTATCTGATCCAGGTTTAGTAGGAATTGGAGTGGTCCATGTGTTGCATGGTTGAGGAGCGGGAGGGGGAAAATCCTGATGAAATAAGCCTGTAATGTGGGAAAAGCTCATTCTGAATAAATATGATATGAGGTCTGTAAAGATAAAGATGCTCTCTGCTCCTCTTCAGAAGGAGATAAAAATTAATGTTCATGTATACATATGTAGAAGAGAGTCTTCTTCAGGTGGACAATGGAATTGGAACTGTTTCTTTAAAAAAAAAAAAAMAAACTTGCAGCTAATCATTCTTCATATTTCATCTTGCATCAGCATGATGGAAGGTTTCTTTAGTATTTATAGCATATAACAATTGCTATAATGAGGAAACAGTTAACACCTGCTTCCACCAAAGATCTGACTACTTCTTTGATAGTTTGAGTGGGGTTGAAATTAAAAAARAAGCTAACTTAAATCAGTTTTCAATCTTTATTTCTCTCCCTATTATAGGTAGTCAAACTAGTGACTTTAAAGTCAGCAGAAGATACCTGTGGTCTTTCACTGCTTGATTCCTGAAAAGCTGCAGATACTGATGGGGCAAAACTTATTTTCTTAGAATGGATATCTTTTCTAAGATTGGACCAACTTTAATATTAAAAAAACTGCAGGAATCTTTTGTGGGAAGCTGTTAAATAGGAGTTTAAGCAGAATAAAACTCCAAACAAAGGAATAGATTATGGAAAACAATGCTGGCATTTAATTTATTTGCTTGTTAATTCAATCTTCTATTTTTTATAGAATTGCACACCTTATAGGAAAGAATATTTTACTGCCCTTTATCTTTACTTTTTGAATGTGTGTGTCAAGTTAAGTCAGCAGGTTTTGGAGCTGTTTCAAGCATGTCAGCAACAGACCTGTGATTTGAACAGAAAAGAACTCTGCAGAACAGAACTCCAGAGGGAAATTCAGCGAATATTTCCACGTATGTTCTGAATTTGACCATTTGGTATCAGTTGGAATGTTCTTCACATTCACAGTTCTCCATTCTTCCCAAAGTAAGACATGTCCTATCAGTTCTTTTTCTGTGATTCTCTTGTTACAGAGAGCAGACTCTTTTTGGTTGGATCCTCACTGAATGGCTTTGGCACTCGTAGCAGTGATGGTGACTTGTGCCTCGTGGTTAAAGAAGAACCAGTAAGTAGTTTAAAAATRCAGTTAAAGTCTGTTTGCTTGGTCCACTCTTTGGAACCTGAGCACTTTGAATTCAGTAACTATTTTAAAAATGCATGTACTTTTATCAGACTTGATTCTAAAATAAGAAACAAATGATCAAACCCTTTGATTTAATGTATTTCTGCATTAATAGTAGCTATGAACTGTGTCTCCTGGTGATGTTGCAAATATATGAATTTGACCTTATATTCCTTTTAACCCTTTGAAAATTAAACATTACATTAACTTCACAAATGGACAAAGCACAGAGTAACAGAATGCTTTAACCAACAACTCTCTAATTCTTTTAGATGCAGGTACAACTTTAAACACTTTTCTTTTCTTTTTTTTTTTTTTAATTCAAATATTTAGATTCTTACCTACCACATTGAAAAAGCCAGACATTTCCATAAGTGCATGTTAAATAACTTTCTTCCTTTTCAGAACTGTTTATGTGGTAAAATTGTTGCATAAAAAGGCAAGGGCAACCTTTCCACTGACATAAAATTCTATAAGATAATGTAAGAGATTGTTAGAGGAATAGTAACAGCAAAAGTTTTAGTGTGTGGTCAAAAAAATGAACTTGGTAATGCAGACTATCTTAAATATTTCTGTTGAGAGAAAATTTTTATACCTGGAATTTGAGAGAAAAGACATAACCAAAAAGGCAAACAGAGGATGTTTGAGGAAGAATTGAAACACTGTGAATGAAAAGAATTACATTTTTATAAGTGGGGCTAGATTTCCTTCAGAGTTCTAAAATTTCTGAATGTCTGCAAGTTAATTTGGATCTAAATTATTTTGTGTAGTTTTTCCCGAATTAAATATATATGTAGACTGAGGAATGTGTTGGTATACATGTTTACTTCTTATTAYGAGACTTAATAGACTTTCCCTTTATTTGAAAAGTAAAGCATCTAGTTATGTAAGGATTAAAAAAAAAAAAAAGAGGGATGTAATGTATTTATTCTTTAATTTTAATATCGTGTTTCAGGTAAATCAGAAGACCGAAGCAAGGCATATACTCAGCTTAGTCCAAAAACTCTTCAGTACTAAACTTTGTAAGTTCCAGGCTACAGTGAGGTGGTAAGATTATTGGCAATTCTGGAAATAGTGTTGATGTGCAGTTATAACTACTTGTGTACTTGAATGCTGTCTGGTTTCTAATTGTAGCTTTTCTTTGCAGAAAAGCTAAACATACTTGGTAACATTTTTTATTTTGTATGATGGAATTGATGGATAGTAACTAGAACAACCTTAACAGCTAGCCTCCAAACTAGTGGATTTCAAAAATGAGTAGCATCTAAAATGACTTTTCTTCTAATTGTGGTCCATGGTTCAAAAGTGGATTTCTGTTTGGAAACCTTTGTTAGTGAACTATTACTTCTCTTTTAGGTTGCAGCTCTTTCCTTGAGACAGTACTCTAAAAAGTTGTAAAATAAGATATTACTCTCAGTAGACTGTATAGAAATTGCTTTTGGACCTTGATACTAGTGAAATAGTTAACTTAGGTGTCTAGTGAAGAAGATATTAAACATTGACGGTACCTGCATGTATAGGAGAAACAGGTCAACTCAGTTCTTGTAAGTTGTTGTTTAGCATCCTTTTAGATGAAGAATTCACAAGGGCAGTTTTTGACTTAGAAGTAAAAACCTCCGACTTCAAAGAGGCTTTTGTACCATCCTTTGAATTATTAATAGACAACAGGATCTTTTATATCAATGACTGTCCGCTTAGTTCTCACACTTGTGATGTGTTCTTTGATGCTGTTCCTTATGTTGCTGTTCTGAACTGTCCTGCACTGATAAGAGGAACAAATCATAAATTTCAGTGCTGGCTTCAAAACACCTTCACTGGGAGGTATCTGTACCCGGATTTCAGCAGCTCACTTGAGGAGAGCCTGATATATCCATATCAGTATGGACATCTGGTATTTAATGGCTTATTGCTATTATATACTGGTATTTGCCTTAGTAGTCTAGAACTTAGCCTTGTATGTCTAGGATGCAAGTCATTCCAGTGTCTTCTGAGAAGCACAGTGATAAAGTAGTTGTTTTCAGGGACCTGAAAGGGAGGATTTAAATCAATTATGATCCTCTTTTCTTTTTTTGAGAGGCTGTGTTCTGTGAGATGGCTTTAAACATAACCAAGTTTGTTTGCTGGGGAATTCCAGTAACAGAAAGACATTGCTGTCATGTGGAAGTGATCCCTGAAGGTTTTTATTGTGTCATGGCCTGTATCTAATGCATGACAAGAGGGAGCCCAGAAAGCAAGTACCTTTCCTGAGCTTCATTTAGTCAAGTGTTCTTTGGAAATGGCTTTGAAAGGTGAGGCAGGACAAAAAAATTGCTGATCTTACAGCTCCTGCATGACTGTCAGTTGTCATCTAGACCTCTTAAATCATATTTTCTTAATTCTAGCATCTCTATTGGCATGATGCTCTGTCTTATACCTATCCCTTTATCCTTTTTTTCTTACAGTATGGATGCTTTATTACTAGAATTCATAAATGGAAATTGTTGAAATTTGTTTTGCTCAGAAATAAAAAAAATTCACGTTTCAGAATAGAAATACTTTTCCATATGGGTCTTTTCATAAGGATTTACTCCATTTACAAGCTATGGCTCAACTATACTGAAGTTTAATACTTCTGAAACAAATAAATGTGTCGGTTATTTTGATTAAAGCTTATTTAGGCAAATATAATTGCTGTCATCCACATGTTCAGAATAACTTTTCTTTTGAGGATAGACTTTGAAAGCTGTCAGATAGGTTCATGTGTTTTTTTTTTTTTTCTCTAGAGTGGTAGACAGTCTTAGCAGTATGCTTCAGTAGTATTCTGTTTATATACTTAGAAATGGCTGTTAGTTGTCATCTCCAGACTGACTGTTAAGTTAGTTTTTTTTAATAGCATTGCAATTTTTATTTAAATTATTTCCTACCTCTTTCTGTCTTCAGAAGTCATCTGCCATTTAATCACTGAAAGTGGGATCTACAAGTACAGAGAAAGTGCGTGACAATTGTAATTGTTTTGAGAYATCATGTACAAATGGAATCTAGGGCTGTCATTCACCTTTTTGTTGCTTAAAAACTTGAATCACAATTCCAGGTCCAGTGGTCATGAGGACCACACTTGCAGTCTTTAAAGGCAGAGCATGTGCGCATGTATGCTACTACTATGTATAAAAGCAAGTATAAGACTGCTCTGTACAGAGCTTCTTTAAGAATTAACAGTTTTGTTAAACAAGTCTTACATGTGCATTTTATGCTTTTTTTGCATGTATTCCTCTCTTTTAATGTCAAAAATAAGTACGATGATTGGAAAAGGTTTCGTAAGTTTTGTGCTGTCCAGTTAATGCCCATGATGGCATCCTGTAATCTTAAAGCAATCCTTCTTTGACCATACTATTTGAATTTTTTTTCCCTTATTTTGCGGAAGAAAGACTATAGCTGTATTCACATTCTCAACAAGTGTGTGAGCTGTCATTATACTTATTCCTTGCCTCGTGCAAGAAAATAGAAATAAACATAGTTTAGGCCAAGTATGAAAATGAAGTAAGTATGTGCCAGGATGTGTGTGAGAGAAGAAGGGTGAGAAGTCATCTGATATTCTCTAAAGCTGAATTCTTGGACTGCAAGGTTTTATAAGAGTTAGAGAGGATACCTGTGGAGTAGGTAGTGCTCCAAGCATTTTTAGCCTTTTCTCAGTTGTAGAATAAGAGAAATTGCGGTTTAGAAACTTGAGAGAAATTATTCTAAATGTGCTTGTTCAAAGCTTCATTTTTCTTTCTTCCTGTACTCCACGGTGTTCCTGTGCATTTGAAAAGGAAAGCTATATAAAAAAGTGATTCTTTGCTTATCCCACCTTGAATGATAAATTGGGAAGCATTCTGAGCTCAGCGTAGTTTGTTTGTTCCACAATTGGTCTTTCTTTTAGGCAAATAATCTTGGAAACTTTACATTTATAATCTCTTTTACCTGTATATATGGTTAACTGATTGTTAGATAACTGATTCTGGGAAGATTGGGAAGTGGATTAAACTCTAGTTTATTTTGGCTTCAAGTTTACAAAAGGTAGTAAGTGTGAGTATGGAATTTGAGGCCATTGAATATTAAGACTTAGAGCAGAGGCTTTTCTTTGTCAGTCTCTGCATCTAGATCTCTAACTAAATTTAAGATATGTTCGTTCKTTCTTTCTTTTTTAATAGCTTTGTCATAATGTAAAATGGGAGAAAGCTTCTAGTATCTATKCAGCTCTGTGTTCCTAGGGGACATACTAGTCTCAAATTAGGTGCTGTGTGCAAGAGATATGAAGATAGCAGTAATGTATTGAGTTTCTAAGGCTAGCAGAGTATATAGCCTCAGGTAGATCTCTAAGATTTTTGCACATATATATTCAGATGTTTACAAYAGTGATTAACACCCTAGAACTGTATGCTGAAACCAACACATTTTAGAAATGCATAAAGTAAATTTGGGATAGTCACTGTTATAATGTATTGAAGAGAGTATATCCATCAGTATATCCCCTGATGATAAACTTCAGATTGATTATTCTTTCAAGATTTATCCAAACTAGATAGGATTCATTTGAAAAAAAAAAAATTGCAGTACTGGGTTCGCTGGTGCTTAATATCTGAATGAGTAAGAAAGAGCTCATTTTCTCTTAATTACACAAAGAGGTGCAGTAGTGTTGAGACTAAAATATCAGAATGGAGTCCACCCAAGAGCTGTCTAGCAGGCAAAGTGCAACAACCAGGGGAATCAATGTGACTTGAACTCAAAATCTGTGAATAAACAGCCTTGAAGAACTTACTGATATGTGAGAACATAAAATACTGCATGATGATATAGACCTAAGTCGTCCCCAAAAAAAGAGTGGAAAGCAGAATGTTCCCTTGAAAGACATTTCATTCTCTGTACATTCCTACCTGATTAGGATTAAGATCTTAAAGCTTTTCTCCCTCTTTCTTGCTCATGGTAAGATTATAAATGAGTTAAAGCAGTCAGTTTTAAACGTGACCTGAAAACAGTATTTCTCAAACTTGCCCTATCTCCCTGGCATATTCTTTGCAACTGTACAGTATCTCTAATGTTAACTTATTAACTAGACTCTTAACTTGCTTTGCTGCATTGTACAGATGGTAAAACTTAATGGGTTTAGAATGACATCATGTAAGAGTTCAAAATGTCTGTCTTAGCTAGAAGAATGCTCAAATGTAAGTGTTCTCAGCTGAACATATAGTCGTATTAAAAAAAACAAAACAAAACCTAATTTATTGCTTCTATTCAGACTATTTTGGAGTAGCTGCTCTATCCTGAACTCTGTTTCTTGTTGAGATTAATAAGTTTCATCATATGATATGATCAATATATATTAATAAACTAGCACTAGCGTGTTGTTACTGTTGAAGTCTTATTCTGTATTCTTTTATTAAAGGTATGTAGTTCTCTAAGGCCTGTATATGGTGCTCATTCAGTTTATAAAATATTCTCTGGTATCAGTGGAAGAAAACCATTTCTATTTAGTCACCAACATAGTTTTACAAAAAGTTGCCACTTTGAAAGAAAAGTCCATGAATTCTAAGCATCAACAGTTAATTCATCTTACACTGGGTTATACCCTCCTGTATCTTTCATGACTCTACGTCTGAACTTCTCTGCCAGCCAGGTTCTTTCTATGGTATAATCCTACTGATGAGATTAGAGTACATATGCAGGATGCTAAAAATCTTTTGGTATATACCATGTTTGGGATTAATATTTTGTACAGTTGCACTCTTTCTTTCTGAAAGAAAGAAGAGATTTAAGCTGTTCCATCTGAAATTATGCAAAAATGGGTTATATATGAGTTTAGTCTTTTTTAAGTGATTATGTTCTTTTTCACTACAACTGAACTGTCATTTTTGATTTTTTTTTTCTTTTGTAGACATGCTAGTTGAAAATTATGGAGCAGCTATGTAGAATTCTTTGCATAGTGATCTTTTGGCCCTTCTGGTCATAGCAGCAAGATCAGATATTTAGTTTACTAAGGCATTTATTCAGTCTCTGTATGTACTTTGAAATTCTGCAGTCTGTGTATATGAATGTCTTCCCTGGTATTTATGAAAATATAATGCTTAATGCACAGTAGAGATTCTGGTAATGGCAATGGCATCATCAGCATGAGCCAAAAAGGGGATACTCAGCAGCAAGTCACTGYCTTCTAACATCCTCTTTGTTCTTTTTTGCCCTTGGGGAACAGACTGGATTGGATGGGGTGTGTGGGCTTTTTTGTTTTGTTTTTTTTTTCCTCTTCCCTCTTTTCCTAGTCTACCAGTGTGACGTGAGTACCCGTCCAGTGTTGGGAGGTGCTGGCAAACAAGGATATGCTTGGAAGTGGATTACCACTAGAATGAATCCAGTGAGGTTCTGCAAGGTTCTTTAGAAATCATAGCAAGGAAAATTTAATTATTATAGTATGCATGTATGTGCACACACATGTGCATGCTTATCTGCCATAGGATGTGTCTTGTTCACCTTTGTCTTATATCTTGTAGTGAAAGGCAAGAGCCAGAGAACTTGGCTTGCTTTGTAGCCTTACATTCAGAGTTTTCTGGGATGCTGGAGGGGGGATGCTTAGATGTGCCTGTGAGTGCAGCTAGGGAGAGAGGACACTTGCACTGAGTTGTACTGGATTGTGCAGTTAGTGAAYGTGCCAGTTATAATGTTCTTTTCAAATTAGTAAGCTAGTAACAGTATCCCCTTTTTGATTGCCAGTCAGAATTCAGATTCAGAAAAGGGTTACAAAAGGGCAAATCTGTCCAAACATGCAGCTTCATAAAATGCTTCCAGAAGGCCTCAAATATATAAAAACAAAATTTGTTCTTAACTGAATATTATGTTGTAGGGTTTTACTTCAAATCTGAAACCGTTACCTGAATGCAATATAGCTGACACTTTTTAATCAACACTGTTGGCATCCAAACTGACAGAAAAAATGGCCTCTCTTTCTTCCAAAAAGTGAAGACTAGCTTTCTTTTTTTTTTTTTTTTTTTTTTTTTTTTTTTTTTTTTTTTTTTTTTATCTACACTGTTCCTACATTGGTCATGCTTACTCATACTAATTTTACCTTAATTTGTTCAAATAAGGAGGAAATGCGTAATGTTAAATATGGTCAAATTCAAGTGGTCTTACATTTTGTAACATAAAACAGATTACTGGAACTGTGTTGTTTGTCCAGATTCATACTGTTAAACTATGGATTCTGCTTTTCTGTCTTTCTTTTCCATTATCTTCTTGGGTATGTTTCTTGTTGAGAATTATGGTCAACTGCCTTTTATTGAGGTATTGTGAAGAATTAGGAAATCACAGATAATATAATGCTGCAGGAGTTTTGGGGAGCCAAGTGTGAAGACGCAGTTGGTGATAGTGCATGGTTCTGGCAGGGCCTAAATTTTGGTTTGGATGGCCTGGCACTAAGCCTTCCGGGGGACGAATTGTGTGGTGGTTTGTTTTGTGGTGGTGGTGGTGTTGTTTTTAACAGTAGCATTTGCATGAGATTTAACTAGATATTTTCTCCCTTTCAGCGAGCTACATTGAGCGACCTCAGCTAATTCGAGCAAAAGTGCCAATAGTGAAGTTCAGGGATAAAGTCAGGCAAGTACTCTTTTCAACATCATTGCTTAGACTCTGATAAAGGAAAGTACTCACATACGGTGTGTTGGTGTGTGAGTACTTCTGTTGAAGTTGTGCTTTGTCTGTTTACGTTGTACTGTAGTGAGATTGTGAGTGTGTATAGCTAATGTGCAGTGGCAGTCAGCTTACCTCTCTGCTAACCTGCAACAGTGGTTGGGATGTTGTTTAGTTTCTGTGATGTGAATTAATAGCATTGTTTGGTGTATTTCTATGTTAAGTTTGTATGTAGCAGACTCCAGTTAACAGATGCTTCCTCACAGGAAAATAAAGATGAGGAGGAAACTACTGTGAAAGATGTCTTAGCTTTCTGTATAAACATCTTAAATATTGAGCTACTTAAAGAGTAATTCACAGCTTCTGTATTGTATAAACACCATAAAATAAGCCTTACATTTTTGTAATAACATTGTTTTCTTGATTAAAAATGTACAAACTAATAATTTTAAAAGAGCAGAATAAAATTCTGCCCTTTTCTAGGGAAGTTGCCTGTATTTTAACAAGGTATAGTATAACACGCTCTATTCACAGTATGAGGTACTGATTTGGTGGCCTTCTATTTTTTGAGAGGGTGGTAACTGGAAAGAAGTGGATGTGTTGTATGTAATTGTATTCGTTATACTGTTTATATGAAGACATGAAAACAATTGAGGGATGCCATGGAACAGAGAACCATGTAGTTGTTATCTTGATGGTATAAGTATCTGACACTGAGCTTAAAAGTACAAAGCACTTTGGCTGGGAGGAAGGTTTGAACATTYTTAGACTATAAGACTATGTTGCATAAGAACTATGTATATCACTTTCATGTAATAACATAGTTTCACTATTCTTAGTAAATAGGACTTTGAGCAACTTATTTTGAGGCTGTCTTATCCTGCCCCCACACTTCTAAAATTCTGCAACCCAGTCTCTCTGGCCTTTAATAAAACAAACCAACCCACTTCTCTGGGCTGGTTCTCTTTGTGTGTGGCATTCTTTTATTGGTGCAAAAACCCTGGTGTGAATAGAATCTGTTATGTTTACAGTTTGAACTAACAAACATCTTCCAGTTAACCTCTTCTTGCATTTGAGATTATACAGTGCATTTTAGGGTTTTTGCTGTATACTTTTTTTCATTTACTCATAATCTCATATTTACCTCTGCGATTGCCTGTCTTTTAAAGATTCAAATAATTTTTGTCTAATAACTTATTATTTTAACCAGTACAGTAGCTTGTTTTTCCTATGCTTTCTGAAAGTATTAGACTTGTCAAATTAAAATTTGGAAGTATACAGCTTGCTTACATGCAAGAATGCTAGTCTTTCTATTAATATGTTAAATAATAAATTCCTGGTAAAAATCTTGAAGAAATCAGAGGTATAGGATTTTTTCCCCAATTTTAAATCAGACTTTAAAAAGAAACTTTAATTATGAAAATGATATGCTAAGAAAATGGACATTCTTTGTTGGCATTTATAGTCCATACTATAGTCACTTTCAAAAAATGTGACAGTCGTAATATTCGTATACCTTACAGACAAGATTTGAAGAACTCTCCTTCCAACTCAAATGATATCTTCTCAGACTAGAAGCTGCCCATTACATTTTAAGGGAAGAATAAAAAGCAGTACAGTTCACCATTTGTTTTTTCTTCCCTCCTTGTCTTCAACCAGGTATCTTTCCCTGATGTACCTTTTCACTTCCACTCATGTTTTATCTAACTGTCTCTTTCTACTCTCTTACCAGCCTCTTTCCTGTGTTTTTTGTCAAATCATATGCATATTCATTCACTCTAAGAGATCTTGAAAAATGGATTGGAAACCCTGTACCCAAGGGACTAAAACTAGTGTAGCCAAAACTGGAAACTAAATGTGAGAAGCTTTCTGTCAAAGCCAATTTCCTTGAAGCCCAGCTGCTGAGGAAGGCTGTAGAATGCAATGGGTGCCATCTCTGCAGGCAGAACCAGATTCTAATGTGTTGTCAGTGGTCCATAAATGCCTGAAAATTGCACCTTGCTCACTTGATTTGGTGAAAGGAGAAGAAGGATTCAGTCTGTTTTTTTGTTTGGTTTCCTTTTTGATCTTGAAGGCTTCTTAATGCCCTAATAGTAAGGGAATATTACTTATACTTAAAGATTTATTATTTCTGTTTTTTTATAGTCTTTCCCAGGAAGTAATTCTAATACTGCCTGTGCTACCAGTCAAGCCTTTGATTAATAACATTTCTGTAGTGCAGAGGATGCAAAAGCTTTCTGTTCTACTGCATTTGATGTGCAGTTGACTGATTGACTCCCCCTGCCCCTTAGTGCTTTCGGTAAAACTTGGTTCAAAACAGCACAGATCCCCTTTCAGCTGCTGTAACTGCAACATTTATTAAACGTGCCCATTAAAGTATAATAGAACTGAAATAGAACTTGTTTAATCAGCATCTAGTAAAACATAATCTTGCCAACCTGAATTAACTGGAATTACATATGCTGCCTGACAATTTTCTTTACTATATTTGCACCTATAATTAATGTTCTTATTGGTGTTTATGCTTATTTTAACAACTCTCAAGCAGTAGCTCAAGCTTGTTTATTTCCTGTTGTGTTATTGTTTACTACCCTCTCAAAACATCTAAAAAGTCATGTTTAATCTTAATTCATGTTTTAAATTGTGTAATATTTTTGATGCAAAGTATGTTTTAATGTAATGTCAAAAAATGTTCTGTATGTTTATGAATATAAGTAGTTGTACATTGCAGACACCTACTGTTTTGTCAACACGTTCTTGTTGCAAGTTAAAATGTTGTTATAGTTGATTGGCCATAAATTTGGATATCATATCTTGAGCACTGTATTTAAACTGCATATGCAATATGAAATTCAGATTATGTAGTAGTAAAATAAAGCAGGTAATACTTGTTTGCTATGCTCTTATTTGCTGTGAGCAATATGAAACAGTTACTAAAAACTGCATGCTCTGAAACAGTTAAAATTTTCACAGGGCATGCACTGTTTACTAATAAATTTCATTTCAAAGTGCATGTTCCTCATCTCTAACCACCATTGCAGAATCAAGCAACAGTATGGGTACTGAAAGGCATTGTTAAATTGGAATGTCTCAGGAATAAGAATAGTTAAATTTGAAATATGTAAGGAGATTTTTACCTTCTGCTATTAAAGTTAGTTCTCCTTTTCAGTTCATTGGTATGATATGCTAAACTAAAACCTTGGAGAATCCTGTCTGGCAGCAAAAGATGTTCTATCAAACCCACTATCCATAGTAAATCATGTATTTGAAGCCTAGCTCGGAAAAAGATTTGTTAAAAATCCAACAATTGCTTGATATGTCAAGTTGTCCTAAGGTCTAAATTTAGTTTTACCTGCATCCTCCACATAAATCAACAACTATATTTTGATAACAATGGAATTCTAGTCCATAATTGTACTCTGCACAAATCCAAATTGGAAATCGTAGCCTCAAAGAAGGAAAATCCTAGACTATTGTCTTAAAGTTGCACTTCTTTATCTCTGTTACTAATAGATAATAAATATTCTGAAATTGAATGTCATGACATTTGATTCTTTTTCTCCTTCTCCATAGCTGTGTGGAGTTTGACTTGAATGTAAACAATGTTGTAGGAATAAGAAATACATTCCTTCTGAGAACCTATGCATACAGTAAGTTTTTAATAGATTTTTTTATTTCTGTGAATTTTTGCCTGCAGTTTTAATTTGTATTTTAGTCTTGATAAACTAATAAAATTCAGTTGAATATAATATGTTAAGTTACTCTGTATTACTACCTAATCAGCCACATTAGATAGCTTTAAGGTAATTATTGTTGCTCTAAATGTGTGGAGAAAAACATCAGCTAGCTGTGTTTTTAATTGACTGTTATAATAATCAGAAGATAACAAATTATCTTCATATTAAGGTCCACATATTTATTACAACGGCTGCTTGAGTCTTTTGCAGATAATGAGGTGGGGGAAGAGGAGCATAACCAAATACATTATTGTATTATTCCCTTTGTACCCATGATTATCATGTGATACCAATTCCCATTTCTTTTATTTCCCTACAGCCACTGTTAGGTATGTGTGATTTATAGCTATCTGAGGGTATGTCTTATGATACAGAGTCTTTTCCTTGGAAAATTTGAAATATTAGTTCAGTAATAGTGTTTAGACTAACCCCCAAACAAGACTGTGTTGTGTCTCCTCAGTAGTTTGCATTTCAGTGGGAGATTGTGGAACAAAGTTCTAAAGGGGAAGTAATAAAAACAGCACTCTTATGCTAAGCTAAGCTTTTATTGCTTAGCATAGCAATGTCATCTGGCGGATAAGTGTGTAAGGAGCAGACCTTGGGCTAATGCCTCTGGGCCACCTGCATTTCTCCCTCTACCACGTCCTTCAGTTCTTGCATACGTGAAT
Organism: Rhea americana; assembly: GCF_003343005.1. NCBI lineage: Eukaryota > Metazoa > Chordata > Aves > Rheiformes > Rheidae > Rhea > Rhea americana. Next base: position 3,865,608 of record NW_028186945.1, on the reverse strand, counting down.
TCTTTCCTTTTTAGGGTAGGAAGATATCAGTACAAGTTTTGATTACTGGATATTTTTGATTAGTACTTAGAACAGTAGTTTCACAGTGTCCCATATTCAGGGAGGATCTTGTCCTGGAGAAGTTGTTTAGCTGTAATTTCCTCATAGACCCAGGAAGGCATTCACCTAGAAAGGGATTTCCTTCCAAGCTTAAGAAGTCATAGACAGCTCCAGGTAGSGAGTCACTTCACTAAGTCTAATGTTAACATTGTTGTTCCCAGCTTCTGCCACTCATTTCCACATCTCGCCACTTACTTCTCTCAGCAAATTACTAAGGGACAAGCAGGAATCCAGATGTGAAAAAAGTAGTGGAAGGGTTCCATGTGGCCCAACTTTTCTCTTTCTTTCTGCCATGGTGTCCACCTTTATAGGGATTGCAGGCTCCCTAACATGCTCAGTCAAAATTAAGTTAATGTCTTCTGATGATAAATATCGCTGTATTCTTGAGGTCAAGGAGTGAGTTAATTAAGGGGGACTTTTGATTGAAAAGATTACCTCCTCAGTGTGCAGGACCTTCATAAATAGGCAATCTTTATCAAGCATAGTCTGTCCTCTCTTTTTTTGGATAAGAAAACTCTCACGTGACTTCAGGCAAACAAAAACAATGAAAATTTATTGGACGTCTAGTCTCTGCATACTTTTAGAAATCATATCAGCCAGGGTGGATAGCATTAAAAGTATTAGCCTGCTCACTTAAAATTTGTGTAGCTGAATGGCCTCACCCTGTATGTAAGAAAAAAAAAATAAATTGCTTCTATTGTGTAAGGTATATGGATATTTTTGTTCTATGGGATTAGATGCTCAAGCAAACAAGGGGCTGGTTAACTTAGTGAGCATGATAAAAAAAAAATATTTATACGTATTTCTGTGGATGCTCTTCTGTTTTTTCTAAACCAGCCCTTCTATGTTGGTGCATCAGGTGCTGTAGAAGAGATCAAAGATTATATGGCTAAGTGGAGCAGAAGGTCCACAGAAGGAGAAAATGTAGGTAGATTAAGTAGAGCTAGTAACTGGAATCTATTGCTTTTGTGTTATTGGTTGTTCACCTAGGGAGGTATGTCTGGAATTAAGTCAGCAATTGATGGGTGGGATTTTTCAATTAGGGTGGAAGCTGGACATTTTAATTTTGAGCAGATGACATTGCTGTGCATTTTCTTGAGGGATTAGATTGTTCACTGATGTAAGAATGTCAGAAAAAACTTGCTGGCAGCGTTACATGCTAATTTCGTTATATATTAACAATGAATACTGGCAGACGCAAAACCTGACCTCAGAATGAAGTTAAATGAAATGAAATCCTTTCCAATGTGAGACTCGGAGCAAAGTCCAGTTTAGAATTTGAGCACATTTGCACTTCTGTCTCATGAAAAATCATGTTTCTGTTATTGAGAATGTTACTGTTTTCTGTATATTAATTATACTGCATCTTATTTAGTAGTGGTCAGAATTTTTAATCCAACTACTAGTTAATGATGTAGAGAATCAGATGACTGGTGGCAAGGGTTTTCTTTTTAAGAGATCTTCCGGATTTAATTTAGGACACCCATTATGAAAAGAACACCATGTTCAGAGGCATGTCTGATGAACCATTGTAAATAGGTTGTAAGAGGCAGCTGATTTGATGGGATTTTCAGAATAACAGAGAACATAACTGGTGCTGTTACAGAAACTCTCTCTTGTCCTGGATGAAACAGTTGCCAGTTGATGTATTTCTGTCCTGATGTGCAGCATACAAAACTTTGCACAAAGATGTCAGGTTAGAAAAGATATTCCAAAACTCATGCTTATCTGGTCTGTTGTATCACAGTTCACTGGGCTGATAACTTCCACATGTCTGCAAATAATAAATGAAGTATGCTGTGAGCTCCCTATGAGATGATGATTAGTGATACCTCCCTAAAATGTGTTAAAACCTTCATACGGAAGGCTACCTACATTCTCCTGCAATTCAGAAGTTCAGAACGGGAATGTGACTATAATACTGGTGTCTTTCCTGATGGAAAAAAAAACCTTGATTTAATGTGATATTTTATCTAACGGATCTCATCTACAAAAAAACTACTGAGGACCAGTCAATTTTAGAATTAGCGTTTGGATGCAGTGTTTACTACTTTCATGGACCCTGAGGAAAAATTAAGAATGAGCTCTGTGTTTTCTGGTCAGAAGAATTCTTTTCTCCATCCTCAAAGCTTATATAATCCAAAAAAGTTTGTRATCTGTCCTGGAATGTTTCTTAATTCAGGAAATTACAATGAATTGGAGGGAACTGCTACATTGACTGGCACATCCAGTTTTGTCTCATCTGCAAGTTACCTGGCATGGCCCTTGTAATGCCTCTGTGGATCTTACTACTTAAAAGATATTTTCAAATGCAGTTTTTTCCTTGATTTTTATAAGGTGAATAGTAGTTGTAGGATAACCAAGTAAAGTCTGTAAATGGCTTACAAGAGGTAACTTTAGAGTGCAGAAGGAGTGTCATATTGATCAAGCAGGAATAAAATGAATTGATCACTGTCTAGTTATTGTGCTTTTTTGATAAGTATTTATTTTACTTACAGTTGAGAATCGAGTTCGTCCATTAGTACTCGTTGTTAAGAAGTGGGCAAGTTTTCACGACATAAATGATGCCAGTCGTGGTACTTTAAGCAGCTATAGTCTTGTGTTGATGGTTTTGCACTATTTACAGAGTAAGTATATTTTGCCTTTTGAAACTGTTCCTTTTAAGTTTGTGCTTGTGTAGCTTTCTTCTTTAAAACTAAACATCAGGCAGGAATCATTTTCCACTCAGAAAAGTCTGAAAACAAAGTGATGTTTTTATTCTTTCCTTAGTGCTGCATTTTTATCTAACAAGTGGACCTCTTCTCTGGAGTCAGAGTTATTAGCTTAAAAAAAAAAAATCAATGTGCCTGCAGGATGCTGTGTAACTATAAAATAAACTCAAGCTCTTTTTAACAAAAACTTATCCTTTGTTAGATATCTGCTGTACATTGGGTAGCGAATTTCTCAGTAGTTCCAAGGTAAAAGGATAAACATCACAATTTCAAGTTTCTTGTATTTGGGAACTTCCAAGAAAATTGAAGGGACRAGTTCTGTGGGGTGATTTTTCTTCATTTTGATAAGCTGAGAACTGAATGTGGGGGCATATATATGCAAGACTGCACATGTAGTTAGACTTTGATTACTGTCTTTTGCGAGGTGACTGCTGTCTCATGAGAAGCTGGAATATTTGACTGACAATGATGGTGGGGTTTTTTTTTTTGTGACTTCAATATATCAAAACATTGAACTTTTTGTCCGGAGCTGGGAAGCCTAATTCCACAGGTAAAGGATCCCTGTAGAGAATTCAAGGAAGCTATGTCGTCCAAAAGTGTTCCTGAAGAATAGATTGAAATGAACTCATCCCCCTATTAGTTTCTGTTACTAGAGAAATCCATATTTATAATTTTTTAAGTTGYGATTCTTGATTAAGACTTAAGGAAYTGTCTAAGAAACCATTTAGATCAGTATGAGGTTCTAATTTATTTGGAGATAGGTGATTTCAGAAGGGTAGGCCAGTAGCCCCTTGAGGTATATGTCTTGTGGAGTAACATGCCTGTAAAAGTATTTTCTTAAATCCTGTCAGTTCATGCACAGACTTTGTATTTTGCTGTTTATATTCATTCTTTGTTTTAGTTTTTTGTAACATGCTAACTGTCCTTGTTCATTGTATTTATTTTAATAACAATGTATTCCTCACATTTAATGATCACATCTACAGATAAACTGTGTACATTTTCATTTTAGATTTTTCCTTTTGACAATCTGCARTGGGATTTTTATTCTTGTTTTATTTGTTTTTGTTAATTGGATTAAAAGAGACAATAGTTCTGTTTAGTTCCTTTGACAGCTTCCTTGGCCTGGAATGTAGATACCCACTGTAGAGGGGGTAGCCAAATACTGAGTACTTCCAAGATCATGCTGCACCCACTCTGTACTAGGGCTGACAGCTTTTTATGACAGCTGAGTCAAGCTGGCAGCTTTCTTTCAACTGAATAATATCTATAGGATAGACCTAGGAAGGCATTTTATCTGTTTGAGATCCAGTTAGCTGGGTTATTTTGAATTTTTGATCCCTGTGGTGTGTGAATATTATATATCAATCATAAGGATAGTAGGATGTAAGTTAGTCTATCCTGTGCCTATGTTCTTTCTTATTCATTTGCTGTGGCGATGTGCCATAGACTTGTGTTTAAAAAAAAGAAAAAAAAAGTCTGTTACCATAGCTCTGAAACAATATTGTTGAGAATCTGCATTAAAGACCTGTCACCTACAATAAAAAAAAGTCATTGATTGGAAGAGATGAAATGGCAAATTAACTTAAAAATGAAGTGGCCGCACTGATTATTAGATACAAGAGTGGAACTAGTGAGAGCTACTGGGTGCAAAGATTGCTGTGCAAAAGTGAAGCACATGCAGGAGATGAGGAGTATCCTTACACTGTCTAGCAATTAGTGACCATCTTAACAGTGACCTGAAGCATTTGATACAGCTGGTGTTAGGCTTTTAGTGCAAGCAAGCCTTTTCACTTGGAAATTTATTCTCAAAGTATATTTTCAGAATATTACAGTAACTCTAGAGACTGATTGGGAGTGTGGAATTGCATGTAATAGGTGCTGTGTGCAGTCATGAATAGCCAATTACTGAGTTGTGCATAAAAGTAATGCACAAAAGGGAAGAGAGTGGGAGTTGCAAACAAATATAAATGTGTAGGCTTGCAATGATGTTAACAACTCTGCAAGCATGAGGGTATTTGCTGTAGTCATCTGTGGCAGTGGCCACAGCTGTCTGGGGAAGAGAAAAAAATGGAATAATTCTTTTCATGCAGAACTGTGATCAGTCAGCTGCCTATGAGGTATCAGCAGTCTGAGGCTAGAGGTGGGGAGTTTTTAACTTGTGGCTCCATAAGCCCTTTCTGCTTTAAAAAAAAAAAAAAAAAAAAAAAANAAAAGAAAAGAAAAAAAAAAAGGAGAAATGTGGCTCTGGAGACACATTTGGTGCTAACTGAATCTTAATGTTTTATTGAAGTGTTAACTTCTTTTACTTCTGCTACATGTATACAATGCTACTGAAAGCAGCTTGTTTTCTAATCATAGAATTTGCTAGTAGGGTTTTTGTTGATGGTACTGGGCAGGAAAACAGCCAGAAATAAGTTTTCTTTTAGCAGTAAATATGGTCTCTCTTCATTAGTCAAATTTCTTTCCTATACTACTTAATCTGTTTCCATTTTTCTTATCGTATTAGTGTGGAAGTCTTTTGACCTAAGGTTGGTGTGGCTTGAGTTTATTTTATAGGTGCATCAATGTTTTATGCATGAACTTTCCTCCAGGTAACAGGTCCAACTATCTCGTAYGGTAGGAAAAGAAACTCAGGTGGCAAATGCTAGTGGTAAGTGGTAACTTCCCCTTTAACCCCGTTGTCTTAATGCATCATGCAGACCCAGAAATTAACGTGAAATATCTTTATTACTCATACTGCTCAGATTTTGATGCCTATTCTTTCAGTATGGCAGAGAATTGGAAAACATCCAAGATCTTGCAGAAACAAGATACTCTTTCATATTTCCAAACGCCTACAAGCAAAATAAAATAAAATGATTATTAAAACAGCTGTGATCATCATCTTAGCAGTCCTGCTGGTTAATRTGGTATACTCTTTGAAAATATCCCAAGCATGTTCTGAGAATTCTGCTATTCTAATTTTTTTCATCTCTATAGGAAAAAAAAAGATGCTTGAATATCTCTTTCACCTTTGAAACAAGGTCTCACAGGGGATTAAATCCCAAATCAAAGCCCTATGTGTTGACTATAATTATTTTCCCTAGTGAATGATATAGACCAATTTTTTTAAAAAAACATGCTGATGAAGTAATATTAAAATCTTACTATCAGGATGATATTAAAATCTTACTACCAGGGGTCAGTTCTGTAACTGCTGTAAGAGTTGACAGGGCTGTAAATTTTTCCGTCTTCTAATGCATCTGTGGCACCACCTGACCTGGGAGATAATTCTTTATTGTATTATTTTTAGTATGCAACATATTTTACCTACCCTTGACTTTCTTAAAAGATTAATTATTTAGTTTTTTTGTATTTATTTGTATCACTGGTGTCTCTATGACCTTTATAGCCTGCTTGCTGTTTAGTAGGCCAGTTAACAGTATTAGGTTATATTTTTTTTTTTTTGAGGTTTTCACTAGCAATGGCTGCTAAATATGTTGGGCATTTTAGGTATAGTTCAAGTTAGTTTTGGAGACTCAACATTAAAAAAAAAAAAAAGACTTTGCAGATGAAGAGTATACACTTATTCAACTTATTCAGAATCTGGAGACTTCCCATGCTGTGATATAATCTATATTAGATGATTTAAAAAAAAAGAGAGAGAGAAAAAGTATGAAGCTATGATTGACTGCTCGTTAGGGAGTCTAGGTGAGTTGCCTGTGGTCTTGAATTAACATGAATTTTAAAAGGCAGATGGTACCTGGCTGCTGTAGATTTTGTCTTCTACAAATAACAATATCTTCATAGTAGCTTCCCTTAACTGAATTAACTTCCTATTCTACCATAGATAAAATGTAGTAAGAGAAAGATTTGTGGAATAATTTTTATTTTACAAAATGCATGAAAGTGAAGTTCTGAGTAGATGTTTCTAACATGGAATTCAGTCCAACCTTTTGGTGTAGTTGATATGATACTGTTTCCTGTGAATTACATGAATCACAGCAACTTTAAACTTTCTTTTTATAGCCCTACCTGAACCCATCCTTCCATCCCTCCAAAAAAATTACCCAGTAAGTGTTTCTTATGAATTATTACTACATCATATATGTGTATGAAGCTTATCTAAAATACATGAATTCTGAAGTATATGTAATGGGTTAAATTAAGCATAGTCTGTAAACACAGTCATTGATACACTAAGTGTGTGCATGAAAACAATTGGTTGCTACTTTTGATCATTTCTTTAGTGAAAAGGTTTTTTTGTATATGAGAACTTTATACTCGCTTGGTAACTAGTGCTGTTCACCATGATCTCTCTATGTAAGGCTGCAAATGCTCTGGTGTCATCTGTAACTTTTTCTGACTGTTATTTCTTAGTACATTAACTATTGTTATTTCAATCTGTACTRTATCAGAATTTTGTAACTTCTGACGGCTGTTGAGTTGCTTGTGTACTCAATCTGATATTTATTGATTCAGAGGATTAGTGGTATATATTTACTATGGAGGCTCTTGCGACCTCGCAGAATTGGGCTTCCATTCGCACATGGAAATCTCTTCTTTGGACTTTGCTGTTATGTCTGGATTGTACTCTGATTTCTGTGAGTCTGTACACCTTGATCCTCAGCAGAATCAAGGCTGTAACTAGTGATCCTTAATCTAAGGAAGGTTACCTAGAAGTAACAGCTACTTTCCTAAATACGTGTCTGAGACAAAGGAGCTATTGCTGAATAGTTCTAAACAATAACTTGCTTAGAGGAATTCATTGTTCTTCCTCCTCACCTTTCTTCTCATGTATCACTTTAACTCTTATTCATAGATGCTATAATTTGGTCTTACTGTCTATGTGTGTTCTTAATACTACTGATAATTGTGCTGAGTTAGTCCCCCAAAGCCATTTTTTCTTTTTGCATATACTTCTGATTATATAGAAATGGGAAGAGTTGATGTCAGTGTATATCAGGGAGAAATACTGTGATGTCCCTTATCTTGGATAATTAAGATAACTAAGATACAAAAGAAGGCTTTGAACTACAGTAAATTGCAATTTTATTCCTATTTTGTAATCCTATTTATGTTAAATTTATGTTTTGTTAAATTTGTGATTTTTTTTTTATTTTACTACGCACCTTATCTTTTCACTATGCTGAAAAGCATTTGAAACTTTTTCTTGTGCATGTAACTAAATCTGTGGGGAATTTTTAATTATCAGATTTGCTAATTATACTTTCCTAAAGCTTATTCTGTAGTAGTGTGGCAGGTGATTTAAAGAAAACTAAGAATCACTAGCTTCTGATCTCTTTGTAACAATTATGCAAACGTTTATGCTTATACTGTTTGAACTGTATAAATGCTTTTAGAGTACTTTATTTGAACAATTAATATTTGTGATTAAAGCAAACTGGAAATTTCGAATTTGTACAAAATGCAGGAGTTCTTATTGTACCCTGTGAAAGTGGTAAAAGTTGCAGGTTCCTATGTACTTTCTAGAATGCTGCAGTAAGAGTAACATCTTGTTTTAACGTAAATTTGTGTTATCTTGTATTTGGGAGGACAGACAATATTCTAAAAAATATAAATATAAAAAATATTTTATATACTCTGCACCTGCTTACTATAAAACCAATCAAAGCTATGAATTAAGATACTTTATGCTACAAATTTGCAAATGTATTTTTGGTCTGTCTCTGTTAAGAATATAATTAAGTGCTTATTTAAGTGCTGTGAAAGTTATAATTTCTGGATACTGATACTGTAAGTAAATTTTAAATTTAAATTAAGAAATACACTAGAAGAGTTCTGGCTTTACTTCTAGCTTACAGTAATAATTGCAAAGCTTGGGAAAATGCCAGTGTCCTAAGAAACAATGTATTTTACTTGTGGTTGTAGTTGATCAAAGCAGTGTCCCCATTCTAATATTACGCATAAATACTGTATCTCTGATACAAAACCTCCCTACTTGCAATCAGCTTTTTTTCAAATCAAATTTGCATCTCTAACTGCAGCTTGAAAAGACTTCTAGGCTTTGAAAAACTGTCTGTTTTAAATCGCAGGTGCTATGTAGAAGAGGGACGTGCCTTGAATAAGAAACAATAGGCAGATTCTCTGATTCGGTATAATCCCTTCCACAGATCCGTGAGAGTGAGAAGTCCTGGAAGGCTCCCAGCTCTGCCCACCCGCAGGCTGTGTTGCCATGGGGAGTCTCCGACTGGCACAGAGCTGACGTCTTGCAGCCACAAGTTGAGCGGGAGCCTTGGGGTGCAGCAGGGATGGGAGCCCAGCTCTGGGGCTTTCTGGCTCGCAGGCAGCCCCTTCCTCTCCAGCCTGACCACGTAGACTAGAGTAGCCCACAAAATGGCTTGATCCGTCCCAAAGCYTGTAGAGAGCTTGCCTCTGAATTAGGACTTTGACAGATGAGCCCAGGGGAATCTGTAGTGGCTTAAGGCACTGCTTGTTCTGGTGTTTTGCCTGCACATTTGCCAGAGGTAAATGTTGCTGTAACTGGGTATCGGAAGGGAACATATGCCAGAGTCTCTCATGTTCCAGGTCAGTCTGGCACATAAGTTAAATTCAGATGGAGGTGGGTTTCCCCTAGTACTCTGGATTGGGGGCTTCAGTGGCTCTAGCATGAGCATGCTTTTGTTTCTGCTGCCTGAGTTTCACAAGCAGTGGTGTCTTGCAAAGGGATGGGGCAGGAGATGGGATGATACTTAAGCTACTTTTGCTGCTTCRGGCATTGGGAGTCAGTCCATGGACAGGTGCAATTTGCTCCCCACTTAGAATTGCACCTTTTCTTTTTTGATAAATTCTAATGGAATGTTAACTTGTAAAACTGGAGAAAGGTAATTTTTGTATGCGAATACAAATGTGCCTATATATTTACAGATACCTATCAAAAAAGGAAAAATATAGTGCTGATGTTACGATTATAAACTTTTTGAAGGAAGAATCTTGTGCAGTCAGAATTAAGCTTTATATTTGAGCATCTTGATGTATAGATTTTTTGGATGGACTCTTGTATTCCTATCCAGTGTCTAAGGGGGAAGGAGAATATGCGTCAACATTACTGAAGCTTGAGTATGATGTGTGTTGCTGAACACTACTGTTACTTGAGAAACCGGCCAACCAAACTAAAGAGGAGAGGTCCTTCCTCCCCTCACACATGCACCTCAGACAGGTCCTGAATTTTTTTTCCATTTCTTAAGATGTTATGAGGCAAAGATACAGCAAGCAAATAAGGGACTAGTTCTAAAAGAAATCRGATTTCTTGCCTCCTAGGGCAAATTAAGAAGGGAAAACTTGCAGGGAAACCACAGAATTGCAGAATGGTTGAGGTTGAAAGGGACCTCTGGAGATCATCTAGTCTAACCCCCCTGCTCAAGCAKGGTCCCCTAGAGCATGTTGCACAGGGTTGTGTCCAGGCGGATTTTGAATATCTCYAGAGAAGGAAATCCACAACTTCTCTGGGCGTTTCTACTTGAAACTCAGCTAATTTTAAGGATGCTTTGAAATTCTCTCTCATTACCAGCCTCCCTTAGCTATATTATCTGTAATCTATACCTTGCTCTATTTATCTAATTATTCCTCGAGTCCGTCTAGCAGGAAGATCTGTTATCCATGTTTTACAATAGGTGAATGGAGGTGGGGAGAGACTAAYGGAGTTTCATGGGTCGTCTGTGGCAAAGTGGAAGAATGAACTCAGATTTCCTGTGGCTAATCTGATGTCTTATTCACTGGATACTGAGTGATTGCACTGTTAAATGACCTTAAACAGGCTACACTGATGCATTTCAACAGAAATTTTCATTAAATCTTCCCCATATCCTTTCTCAGGTTAAAGTAATAATTAATTTGGTCTTATAGCAGTAAATCAGCTATGGAGGAAATTGCTATTACCAGATTAGAAATTTTTACATATAAGAAGGACAAAACACTTTTTTCTTTCTTTCTTCTCTACAAGTACTGATCAGCAACCCTCAATTTTTTAAAAAACAAAAACCACTGTATCATGAAATACAATTCAAGARTTGTATCTCCTCTACCAAGAGTAGGAATCTGGAATGTAGTCTGCTTCCTGCTTCTTAAAATGAGTCCTTCAGATTTGCTGCAGTGGTGCTTACATGACTTCTAATYAATCAGTTGTAAATTCAGTGAAGAAACAGACAAACTGAATATTCTGAAAAATGCATTCTTTTGGACTATACTTCTAGCATAATCACCACTTTCAAAATGCAGTTTTCTGATCATAAAACTGCAAGTTTTCCTAAGTTCATATTGTATAAACTATCAACAAATCTTACTGTTAAAATATCTTTGGATAAAATAGTCCATATACTCTTGCTCTTTTCCTTTTTCTGTATTTAAGCATACATGCGCACAGGTGTGCAGGTACATCTTTTTTTTTGCCATAAATCTTATTACAATAATAGCAGATATATTGTCTTTTGCTGTTAGTATGGTAGTTACTATTTCATTGCTTGTTTTATTCAAATTCAAATTAATACAGATTAATCTTGATTTAATATATAAAGATATACATAAAACACAGACAATATCCTTGTTTCCGTATTTGAGCCACAGTTAATGTCAAGATTGCTAAGAAAAAGCAATGTTCTGTCKAAGTTAGCAATAGTACTAAAGAAAATAGTTTATTCTGAAAAATAACCCGTAGTCTAGGGTTTTTTTAGCTACTCAATACACTAACCTCATTGCAGTGATTTCTTTTTCTTGCAGCTGAGAAATTATTGATAATTTGAATATATAAAGCATGAAGGAAACAGTGTCTGCTAACGCAACTAAGTAAATGTTTGGTGTCAGTAGACATCTGTCATGGTAATTTCACTGCATTTTTGTTTTTCTTGTTCTAAGTCAACAGCCCTTGTTGCATTCCTTTCTCCCCATGTCCRTTTCKATGTGAGCTGTTATAAAGCTAATAGTAAGTCCATTTAAAGTCCATTTCTTACAGCTCTTYGGCAGCTTTCTGTGGGCATGGGCRAAGAGTGATTTTTCACTCCAGTAGGTATGAGATTTACTTTAGGCTTAAAAGTGTATATTCTGTACAATCTATGGAAAGCTTCTGTTCCCATTTTAGATCTTAAAATGTATACCATATATCTGCTTTTTATGTCCTAGTCCGTGCTTTTGGTGTGTTCTGCYGGATTGTAAGGTGTTAAATTCTGAGTTCTGGTAACTATCATAGTATCTTATACACAAAYAATACACAAATTCTATGATGTGAGAACAAAAATCCAAAGTTTTTACAGCTGGAAGCATGGCCTTTTTGTGGAAGATACATTGCCCAAGATCCCATAAATTGGCACCAAAAAAAAAAAAAGGAAAAAAGGACAAGAGTCCCAAACTTTCAAATCCTATAAGACATTGCAGTAAAATGTAGCATCCTGGTGTTACCAGCTTTTCAAAACTGTTTCCCTAACTAGCAGCAGAAGGTATCTTCTCTTCCTTGTACCTCCAGTCTGTCAGAGGAACCTAAATGATACGATGGATAYTTAAGGAGTGTAGCAGATTTAAAGCAGTAGCTTAGTCTTGAGCAAGGAACTTTCTATACTGATGATAATTTTACTTTTCAGTAAACCTGTAATATTTCTGAAAGAAAAGCATATTTCAGCTTAAATGGTGGTGTCTGTATATTCAGRTCTGTTGTATAACTCACTTTTTATTCTTTCAGATAGCTTGGATAGAGGAGGTGCTATCACTATCTTTGAACTCATTATGTGGGAAGATGCAAGGTTATATTACAGCTAGTGGGATTGACATGCAAATTGAATTTTGTGCTGTGGGAAATAAGTAAGGCCTTYCTTCTGGAGTGAGTGTTTCTATACTGCAGTTATGGAAACGTAGAGAAACCTGAATTACCTCCACACACCTTAGCACAGCTGAAATGCAACCAACTCAGTGCAGGCTACCTTACATGAGCTTCTGCTCATGTAGTTTTACTAGTATGTAAACACGAGTTCATTTCATAGATTCTTCTCTCTTAAACAGAAGGTAAGCAATAGTCTCACTCTTCTAGCCAAGGTGGTTCTGCTTGAGCTCAGTGGGAGTAACTGGTATTCAGCACAGCAGCACAGAAGGAATAGAGCTTTTTTCCTTTTGATTTGTACTTGAATTTCTAATAAGAAAATAATGGGGAGCCTTTTATTTTTGTTATAAATAAAAATACATGCCAAGATTAAAGCTGCGTGTGTGTGTGTGTGTGTGTATATATAATATGTATACACACACATATATATGTGTATATATATATATACACACACTCTCTGATTTTATTTTGACAGGACTCTTTTGATCCTGCTATGCAGTTGCACCTTGTTCATCAAGCCCCATGTACCATTCCTCCTTACCTCTCAAAAAATGAATCAAGTCTTGGAGATTTGCTAATAGGCTTCTTCAAATATTATGCCACAGAATTTGAGTAAGTATTAAACTCCTTTCAGCATTCTAAAATAGGTAGAACTTTGTTTTTTTTTTTCACTTTGATACATCAAAATTTTWAGTCCATTAAAAAGGAAAGAATAGAAGCAATGCGAAAGTGGTAACTGACAGAGAGGAAACAAGTGAAAAGAACTGAGGACAGTGGGAATGCTAATATAAAAAGTGTTGTCTAAAGTTTTTTGATTAGCCAAGCTGCTTAGTCTGTAAAATAACTACTAAGAGTTAGATAGGTCTGTCCTTCCAAAATAGCTGAATTTCTTTTATATTACACTGKTTTAAAACTGCAAAGAAAGTGCAAGAAAGATCTACTCCTTAGTTTTAGTTTAAGATATTGCTTATGATCTGGAATTACTTGAACCCTAATAACTGCAGTTGTTTTCTGTCATCCCAGGTCAGGGGAGATTATTGACCAGATGGCTCCTTCCTTTAACCATAACAGACATGAATATAAGCTATTTTTACTGAGGAATTGTCTCATATCTATGTGGTTCATTAACCTTGTTGGTTTGCTAGAATMTGAGTTTAATTTTGGCATCTGGACTATCTTGTGAAAGAGAAATAGAAGACAAAGGTGTGAGAGAACCCGAGAAAACCATAGATTATGAACATGTTACCAAATTGTCAGCTGAGAATCTCTTACAAAGATTCCTTGTGTGTATAAAGCATTAGATGATTGTTTTAAATAGGATTGTCTAAATATTTGGCTGTTCAGGTCATTGATTCATATGAGTTACTGTCTGTTTTGTTTATATCTACTGTAACTGTTYTCTGGAAGAAGGACAAAATATGACTGCTGCTGACATTCCTTACCATTTTTTGTAGTGTTCATATTTTACTTTAGYATAAGAAATAATCATGAAATCCTTGAAAGCAAACGTCACTGGGATGTGCACTGCATGTGGAATTCATAAGTAAAATCTATACGACTTGCAGCAGTTCATGAGCTAATTGCACTTTGTGCATGCTTCAACCTGATCTTAGGAGAGAGATTCATATAAAGGGCTTTCCTTTAACAAGCCCTGCAGATAAGAGAATTGTCTTTTCACAGAATCACAGAATGGTTGAAGTTGGAAGGGACCTCTGGAGATCATCTAGTCCAACTCCCCTGCTCAAGCAGGGTCACCTAAAGCATGTTGCACAGGATTGCATCCAGGCAGGTTTTGAATATCTTCAGAGAAGGAGACTCCACAACCTCTCTGGTCWACCTATTCCAGTGSTCTGTCACTCTCAGTGAAGTTTTTCCTTGTATTCAGGTGGAACTTCCTGTGTTTCCATGCTTGTTCTAAAAGGTTCTGTTGAGTTGCTTGTCTTTTCAGCTATCCAGGTGCTGTTTGCTGTTTGCAATGTCCAAATTATAGGACATTGTTGTGTGGCCCTTAAAAGGACATCTTCAAGTTCCTAATTTATGTGGGACACTAGATAAATCCTTTGCTGCTCATATGTATAACAAGCTGTTAATCTCATCCTATCAGGAAGTGATCTATTTAGTAAATATTTTTCCATGAGGGAAGAAATTTGTTTTGCCTGTGCGAACTAGCAGGAGAGGTCTTGTCCAATCCCAGGAAAAACGAATCTGACTTGACTCTCCTTGTTCATGTGTTTGTCAAGGTAGTCAGGAGCAGATTTCTGTGCAAGTTGGGAGCTGGACTCTGTTTTCTGTTGCTTAAAGATTTTTTTTTTGTCTGCTGTTAGACATTGAGGATATACTAAGAAGGATGAAAAATGACAGCACTGCAGTATCATTACTTGAACTGATGATAATCCCTGAGTATTATTAGCAATGATCATTGTCTAAGGAAAAGGTGGTTATCAGAGGCATGGAGGAGCTTCTGATTAAAACAAAGGCTGAAGAGCTTAAGGGGCTTAGTCTAGGTATAGAAGAGGATGGAAAGGGAATCAAAAGGCCTTTGAATACTCTAAAGACGACTGGAATGCAAGTGAAGTTTTGAAGGCTTGGATATGAAAACCCACTAGAGGAAAAATTAGGATAAGTAGAGAATGACAGTAGGATAATTGCTGAAGTCAAGAGAAAAACATATTTCAACYCCCCCCCCCAAAACTGTGAACATATTGCCAGTTTTTCCAATATTAACTACCTGTTAAATATTTAAACTTTTGACTAGTGATATTATGTTTAAAAAAAAAGCTATAGAAAAATACTTGTAAAAATTCCTGTGTTGTTGTTATATAGCTGAAAAGTCATACCAGGAAATGACACACCTAATGCAGCAACTTGCTATTTTTTGCTATTTTTGCTATGGACATACACAGATGGTGATATTCAAGTAAACAGAACAACTGATAACTTTAAACCCTGTTTGAAAGGAGTAGGGTGCAGATCTCAAAGATATTAGAGTTCCTTAAAATTTTAGGAAAATTGATAATTGGATGGAGGAGAGAAACCCAAATTAGTGCCCATGCTCAGAAGAAGACAGGCAGAACATGGTGTTTACATATTTTCATGTGTCTTGATAGTCAGCCACTGAGAACAARTGTAGTTCCAAGCTATCTGTAGTGTATGTTATCTTTGCTTTGAGGCAGCTGATAGAAACATGTTGGCCAGGATAGAATTGTTATTAGAGGTGGGAATGAGGGTGAGAGTTAAATACATGCRACACAGGACTCTTAGTTCTGCTTTTTGTGGAGCAGTTTTTTTTACTCCTAAACACGTAGAATATTTTCATTGCTGTAATCAATAATTTTGTCATTCTTTGCTTTTCCTGTAAGACATTTACTAGTATCGTTTTTTATGTGCAGAATTTTTGAGTTTATGTTCAAGGTAACATGACTAATAAGTTAGGTCACATTTAAATGACCTGTACTGTGCCAGTGAACTCTCGCTATTGAACTGTAATGTGTTTGATAAAAAAAGAAGACTAAAGAAAATACTACTACAATAGTCATACATATAACTTTTTTTTATAAATTCCTATCTATGAAGTAGGACACAGAACTACAAGGTTTAATACACAGGATGTCTTTTGCTGAAAGAACACCATGCAGTACAAAATGATCAGATAATGTGTGAAGATCATTTTGGACAGAATGAATATTTGAAGTTACCTGCCTGCAATACTTAACTAATCAGCTATTTRTTTGCATGTATTGATCAGGAAGATGGAGATAAGTCACTTAAATTTTCCCCTGCAGCCTAACAAAGGCCAGTAGGTATTTCCCCTAAAACCTGTGTGTTATTTTAGTTGATATAATGAGTAATACTTAATGGCAGGATAGGACCGATGAGTAGGRCACAGAGGGATAAAAGAGCCCTGCGTGCTGTGTAGCCTTAAACAAGTTTATCTCTGTGTTCTGTTTTCCCCTTTTGCTATTTTATCCGTTTCATTTATTTAGACTATAAGCCCTTTCAGGGGAATTTGATTGCCCCGTATTTGCACAGTGCCTATCCCACAGTCCTATTCTTTTTGTTGTATAGAAAGTAACTTTTCTCCCCTTCATAAGTTATCAGCAATGTTGTTTGGAAATCTGTATGTGTGTGTTGGACTTAGACACCACATCTGGCAAAGCTTAAACAATCTGCTAGCGTGGTTGTATAACTAGCCTGCCATAGAGTTAAAGTCTCAGAGTCTACATAGTATTTCACATGATTCAGCAGGCTAAAAGTGTGCTTTTAGTACTGTTTTAGCTTTCAGTATTTCACATTATCAGAGCTCTGCTGATATGAGGCAAATCTGATAAAGTATAAAAATGTATGGAGGTGTTCTCAAAAGAAAATATTTGGAAGCTTGTCCCGTGTTTACCAGGCCCTCTTAAGAGTATCTGATTTCGTTGGTGCAGCTTTGAGTGAAGGCAGCAGGTTTTGGTTTGGCTGGCTTTTAACAAAGCGAGACCTTGAAGCAAGGCCTTGCTTCTCTATCCTGAAGTTACTGCTGGGGATCTAGAGATTATCTGTTGGGCATTTGGGACCCTACTCTTATACTTATTGTTTCAAGCTATGTAACAGTTTAAGATCATGCACTGATTAAGATGTATTTGGTTAGGTGTGATAGAAGACCAGTTACATTATCTTGACAAAATATCTCRTTGCTCTTACCTCTCTTCAGGGCAGGATTAGTCAGGTAGTAAAGTGATCATTTTTTAATAATAAATATCAAATATATTTGCCATTTGTACCCAGTTTAATGAGGGTATTTATGCAAGTAATYTGGACTCATAATGCTTGGGAAAACAATACTGCTTGTTTTAACCAAATGTAGACCAAGTACTCTGCTGCATAACTTCTTACTAGCCTGGGTGTCTCTGATTTCTTAAATTAAGCTTTTAGACAAAGCAGATGATGTGACCTGTCAGCTGCTTCTGCTCATGACCAATGTTCTGGAGCTGCAGTTCAAGTTTCTTCAATGCTGGAGTCGCCTGTTTGTTTCTTTTAAGTGATTCCTCTCAATTTCTTGTTAGATTTGTCTATGGCAGATTATTAAGAGGACATGATGGCTTGATGTGCAGTAAAGTATTTGATACTTCACAATGTTTCTAATTCTCACAAATGTGGTCTATTTTGGAAATTAGAGAGGGCAAGTGATGGATTAGACTGAAAGCTTCCTTTGCTTGAATCTTTGAATGCTAGAAATGATCATCAATGGCTGTACTGATTTTTAAAGAATAGATCAAGAGAAATCTAAAAATATACAGACATATGTGATTAAGTAATGCAAGGTATTCTAAAGTATGCTTCATGTGCTCTGTCCTGCAGCCTTCTGAATTATCAGAAAAAAAGCTGAACTCTATTAATATTCTTAAGTAGTAGAAGAATAATGTATGTGTTCTCCTGTGGAAGTACAGTTATTCAAACAGCTGACTTTCATAAGTAGCTTTAATCATGAGTTGTTTCCAAACTAATTTGTAGAATCTGTGGGGGCTGGTGTAAACTCTTATCACTATTGACTTAGTGGAGTTATGACAGCTGAGCTATGACCTAAGAAGCACAGAATTCTTCCAAATTTAACTGATGATTTACAGATTGTATTTGATTTACAGTTGATATTTACATAAGTACAGAGCGTTAAGTACACTCAGCCAGGTTGCTCTCYCTTTACAATAAGGCGAAAGATCCATATTGTCAGCAGCTCCAGTCAGCTGCACATAAAACCTGCTCTCATTCCTTATTCACTGCTGCTGGCAGTATGCTGCCCACCTATTTCTAGTCCTCATCTAATGGCAGGGAGTGGTGGTGACCCACAGTTGGCATTTCTGGCCTTTTGCTGATAATGGTAGTTTCCTGGTTTAGTTGAGAGCAGCTGGGAACTGGCTGTGTAGGATTGATTAAGATCATAAAACTGAAAATGGTTTGAGGAGTTTGCCATTATGTTTGACATATAGTTATGCCAAGCACATGTATCATAAAGATTTCTCTCTAAACTGTAGTGCTGTTCCCTCTTTGGTAAGATCATTTCCAATGTTTTTGCTGCTGTAAAATTGTGCACAGAAGGTAGGTTATATATGTGTATCTGTTGCACTGGTATTATAGCTGTAGAGGCTGTAAAATTCAGTATAAACAAAGCATAAATGTTTTCTAATAGGTTCCTTGCACCAAGTATGCTGACCTGTAAACATGCTATCTTTATATTGACTTGTTGAATACTTTGTAATGAAATCCAGTATGTAATTTCATCTGCACTTAAATTTGTTACCTTCCTTTCTCCCCACAGAAAATTCTGAAAGATTTACAAAGATSTAATTTTTTAAAAAAATTAGTCTAAATGTAGGTTTCAGTCTTCGAGATGATGATGGTTTCTGAGGAAATTGTCATGAATGTATGCTACTCATGGAAACCTGTGCTATTCTGTTTTACAGGTGTTTTCATAAATGAATGTGTCTGTGGAAAAATGTTTCTTGTTTCCTACCTGTCATTCCTTGTTCATATTGTGAAGGTTAAACTGTTACACTCTGTTATATATTATAATAAAGTAGTGTGCTATCCAGGATTATAACATAGCCATTTGACATCTTTTTTTAATGTAAACTGATGTTATTMTTTCAGAATCAGCAGTTTATAAGGTCTGTAAACTGTTCTCCTTTTCCCTAGCTGGARCCATCAAATGATTTCAGTTCGTGAGGCCAAAGCTATTCCAAGACCTGATGGTATTGAATGGAGAAACAAATTTATTTGTGTGGAAGGTAAAATGTAAAGCTGCATTATCATTTTTAACCTTTAAGACCCTAAATACCTGAATCTGTCACTTGGACTTTACCTCAGTCACATTTTCATAATGCACATGTAACATTTTAATAGAAAATAGTATTACCAATGTAGATTGTTCTGTAATTATGTAACAGAGTCTCTCTAAAAACATTCGAGAAGGAAGCTTTAAGTTCTGTAGTTCTAAAAATAGTTCTCCTGACCTTTTCTTCAAGAGGACTCATTACTCTGTTACTTTGGAACATGGACCGGGACTTTACTGTCATCAAGGCCATTCCTTCTCAATGTGTGTTTTGCTGTTCTATAAAAATAGTCTTCAGTTTTGTCAAGTTTGAGCTTCTGCAAAAGCACARTGGGCACATAATCAGATTCTGCTCTAAGAATATTCTTTGTTCTAGTAATGCTCTGGCACCTGAAGTTCTAACAGTGACCAGTTATGTATATGTTGATCCCTTTGTGGCTACTATTTTTGACTGGCTTATGAATGTCTCCACAATAACTGTGTGGTGTTCTCCAGAATTGGAGGGGTTCCTTTTGGAGTTGCAGCTCTTGGACATCTTCACTCCAGTGCAATTGGGCACTAGCATTTTATACGGAACCTGTTTGTGTCCTCTTGATGTCTTAGAGCTGCCACAAGGAGCAAAAGAAGGAAAACGAACAGTTTGCATGCATAGGARATGAAGCTTGGACCAGGGGAAAAAAAATAATAAATCAAGAGCAGGATTATGATGTTAGAGGGGAGAATGAAAAGAAGAAAAGCAGGAAGGCACTTGGGAGCTGCAGTGTAAATGAGAAACAGTTAACATGAGCAAATAAGAAAAGTGAGAATTGGAAGACAGCAAGTGAAGGGAAGTTGGTTGGACAAGAGATCATGAATAAGGAATGAGAGTAGAGTGGGGACAGAATTATAACAGTGGCTTAGGACACTGGGGTAAAGAGGAAAGGTCTGAAATGAGGGAGGGAACCTGGGCCATGGATCTCAATGGGAGACTCAATTAGGATCAGGAGATCAAGAATAAAGTTTTAGGATGAATGAGGAATGAAATTTTGAGAGGAACCAAATGGTATGTAAAGAATTRTTAGAGACTGGGAAAATCTGGAGAGGAGTATAGCAGAAGTCCAATGGTTAGATGTAAACGTTCCTCAGAGGTCTTGGAGGTGCACGTGTATGTGTGCATACACAATTTCCTCCATTGTGCTGCTCTTTGCAGAGAATAGTTACCTACTGGTGAAATTAATTGTTCTGTAGAGTAGAGCTATCCAATGTAACTGTAATCATATGGATGAGGATGTGAAGCCACATGGTAGAATTTGTTCTTTGTCTTGGAAAAATTGACTGTCAGTCATAGGGAAAAGTATACTGAAAGCTGTTAAAAGGCAAAGTTGAGCATGCGTAGTTAAGAAATGTGAGAATTAAAGAGAATCTGCACAACYGAAATGAATTGGGACAGTGCAGAGCAGATATTGCCAAGGCATTGCCATTCTGAATGTGGGAGGTGGAAATGTTCTGCAGCTGTGTCTGCTGCTCTCACGGGGTGCTGAGCTGGGGTGGTGCGGGGGCTGTCCTAGGCTTGCTCTTGCACTCTCTGGACACTAGAAAGTATCTGAATAGTTAGTGTTTTCTTCCATTTGGTTGGAAAACAATCTCAGCACAGAGATTGTGCATTTTAAAATTGGTATTCAGTGTGCTTGATTACATATAACTTTTTCTTAAGAGTACGTTTTGCATTTGAACTATTGAACAAGCAAATGTCTATAGWTGGTACACTTGATTCCTCCTGTTACCACGTGCTTGAAGACTTTATTAGTGGGTTTAATCCTCACATATCAAGTTTTTATTAATAATTTTGAAGGAAAAAAATAGATTTCCTATTTCAACTCAAAGTATGCTCCATATCTGTAACACCTGTTAAGGTGAACTAGTTTAACRGAAAATAGTTTCTCTAATATGAGGAGGAGAAGCTTTTAAAAGCTAGATGAACATGTTGATATATTCTAACTTCCAAGTCTCTGTCAGATTTTTCCATTTAGGGGACTAAAATTCCAGTAATTGTTGTTATTTATTGAATATTATTTWAAAACATTTTTTTAAAAATATATGATATATTGTAGAAATCTACCTGCAAGTTGCCACTGCATATAGTGCTGTATTTACCTTGTTGAAAGAAAAAGGTGTGTTCTGTTTTTCACTTCTTTTAATGTGCCTTAATGCTGATTCTCACTTGCATTTCTGCTGTTTGGAAAATGAATGTAGTATGTGTGCTTTTCCCAGACACTTTAAGATATGGCAAGCTACTATCATTATGGCGATACCAAGAGAACTGCTTTTCAAGAATACTGTTTGGGAACAGCCCTTGTCAGAACCTCTAATCGCTATTCTAAACCAGACTGTTCTGATTTAGTTTAACTCTTGTCTGTATCATATATTCTCCTTTGGAAAAAGATACAGTTCGGAAAAACTAAGAACTTGGCAGTTCCGTAAGATAATTAATTGACAGGCATTTAGGGAAAACTGTGCTGTGCCTGTTTTGTGCCTGTTTCATGCTTGTATTTATAAATCTTTCAGCCCCATGAGAATTTAATCCACATGTTAAGTTAAATTCCTTTCTAAAAATAATTCTTCAGAGCTTATTTTGCTGCAGTTTTGAAGTTTAAGATTTTTTTTTTTGTATTTTTGTTTGGGAGGATGATCCCCTTCCCTSTAGTATCACAGTGTTGAAGTTGTTTCATTTTTCTTTTAATTCCATGTGAACAAAATAATTTATGATGGAGTCTCACTGTCCTGATGCTTAGAAGATGTTAGTGGTGTAAATAGTTGCTGATTGCAAAATTATTCTTGCTGCATTCTAGGGAATAAATTTGGCTTTTGACAGTTGGTAAATATGCAAGAAGAGTAAAGGGAAGATGTGAGTCAGCTTTTGTGGCTAGGAAGAGTGCCTTTTTTCCCCACTGTCAGTTTTAAAGAATGTTCAGCTTTGCTCTTGTTACTTTTAAAAAATATTTCTTTGATACAACATTAAATACATAAACATCCTAGCATTAAAGAAAGTCAACATCAAATGTAAGAAATGTAGAAGAAATGCTCTACTCTTTCACATGGTGAGAGATATGGAATTCTTAGTAGCAGTAGATCACTGTATCAAATTATGTGACTAGAGTTAGAGGCTTAGATATTTTTTATTATAATTATTTGCTTGCCAGTATTCTGCCCCAGTATGATACTCCAGTGTATGACAGTCTACAGTAAAAATAAATCTACTTSTAAATATCCATTAAAGTACTTTGTTCCAAGTAATAATTGTTGTATCAGGCATATTCCTAGAAGGTTTTTCTTTGAACTACCTACAGTCTCCTTAATTGAGAGTTTAAATAGCTTTCAGTATTAAAAGCCCAATGCTATGGAGCACTTTCCAGATTTGAAGTCGCAGTCTCCATAATGTCAAAATCCCTTCTAATGTGTATAATATGTCATTTCACTCTATGTCTGTAGCTAAATAAAAGCAATTCATAACCAACTAAATATAAATGTTGTATAATTTAGCAAAGATTTCTGTCATTCCCTGGTCCTAAAGGACTTTCATGCATGCTGCCAGTGTGAAATGTGCCACATGTTATTTAAGCATTTCTCTAGCAAGGCAAGAAGAAAAGCTGTATAAAATCTGTTTGTAGTGCATTGTAATGAATAGTCTTTGCATTATAATTCTTTAGTATCTGTTGGTTTACTGTACTGTAGGCAACTGTATCAGTAGCAAGAAGTACTATTAAATCTGTCAATATAAAACGAAAAGTTCCYGACTACTGATCATACTGGCAAAAAATTGGTAAACATCACATAATTCTTTAGTCTGTTGGAAACAGAAGAGGAAAACCTCAAATTGTCAGCTTATGAATAGAGAATGTAGAATAGGTTTTAATAGCAAAGTGGACTCAGCTGCTAAAAACTCTTGGGATGTGATAATAATTTTTTTTTTTTTTTTTTTTTTTTTGCCCGACTACTTGCTCAGTGAAGACAGCCTAACACTAGTGTTCCTAACGCTTTTAATGTTTGTGTTTGATCTTACAGAGCCTTTTGATGGGACAAACACAGCTAGAGCTGTACATGAAAAACAGAAGTTTGACATTATCAAAGATGAATTTRTGAAGGTAAAAATTGCATCCGATTTAATTTTTTCTGGCACTTTGGTCTTCAAGATATTTGTGCAAATGGTGGTCAGTGAACCTGCTTGTTTCTGATGTTCATGACTGCCTTTATACTTTTTTAAAAAAACAAAGTGTGTGTGTGTGTTTGTGTATACAATTTATATATTATAAATTTGTATATATATATAAATTCTGAAAAAAATGGGGGGGGGGAAATTATGTAAGTATTTATTAATGTCTGTATGCCATTAAGAATCTGGCTTAAGTTGAAATGAGTGTCTAAAATAGTAAACTTTTTGTCTTAGAATTTAAAATATTTTCAGATGTAATATTTATATGATAGTTGATAGCTTTAGAATCACAACTTTATCTGCATTCATTATTTCAAAACTGTGTATCTATGTCTATATCATAATTTGTTGGAAACATTCCTCTTTCTGCCAAAAAGGAGGAAACAAATGCCAAATATTTGCAATAAAACAAATGTTTTAAAGTGTTGTCTTTATATAGTCAGAAAAGGGTGACTCTTTGCTTTGCAMTTCTGTTTAGAAAAGTCAATTATCTTGTATTTAGCCATTTAAGCATATAAAATACCGAACTGTTCACACTTCTTTACACAGAATGTTTGATTCTGTGAATTTGCTACAGCAGCAGTTTACAAAGTAGCTTGGGCTTATACACTATGAAATCAGTGAACTTTCTTTTCAGAGTTTTCAATAAAAAATGACTTTAAAGCTGTGTGACTTTCTGAAAACCTGTCCTAGTGGTGGTTTAGTTCAAAATACCTGGAAACCTATATGCTTGAATGTTATGGTTGTGAAAACGTTTCCTCCTTATTAGGAGCCATGAGGAATGTCAGTTACTTAAAACAACAAATACTTATGAATGGGCTCTGCATAAAAACAGGAGGTTCAGTGCAATTATTTGCAGGTTCGTGACCTAGCAGGTATGACAGAGTTGTCTTGGGTTCCATGACAGAATGCAGAAAAAAAGCAGGAATAACCTATTTTAAAGACATAAGCTCTGGAAATGTCAGAGGACATCTCTGAATTTGAGACAATCATTTTTCAGTCAGAGTATCAATGTAGTGCTTAAAGAATGTWAACATCTCAGTCTTCACAAATCCTCTGCTGCCTTGAAAGGACATACCTTTCTCAACGGTTCATTGCATTTTGTGCATCTTTGGATTCTTCCTCCCTAAGAAAGAAATCTCTTTTCAAGAGGGAAAAAGTACCAACTTTTTTTTGATCTGTGGGGCTTAATGCTTACAATAGTATTTAAGTATTAATGGCAAAGAAGATAATTTAGCCTTTTAAAACCTTGTACTTTTTTTCCCAGTCTTGGCAGATATTACGAGACAAGAAAGACTTGAACTGTATATTACCTTTAAGAACAACCATACAGAAAAGATAACCGACTTCTTTCATTTCCTCCTTATTGGATCCTGCTGAAATAAAGAACAGTGTCAAAATCAAGATGCAGTTACCCCGTGGTTTTTTATGACGTGTTTTTCTCTTTAAACTTTTGTTAAGGAAATGTTTATAAGAAAGATTGCATATTTTATTATTGACATTTGTTAATACAGCTGTTCATTCAAAGATATGTTTTCTGAAAATGCTTGCATTGTTGACTTCTACAAGAGACTGTTGTGACTCAAAGCAGCCCAAAGGAATAAATCCATTTTAAGGAAAGTATTGGAATATATTGACTTGTTGTTTCCATAATCTGTGTAATCATTAATTCAGGCACATTTAACCATGAAATAAAGGAATTCAGAGCTAAACAATGTACGAGTCTGACTGTATCCTTAAGCCATTGCACCCAATATACACTTTTTTATGAACAGACAGCCTGTGCTGTACATCTGCTTAATGCAGTATGCACTTCTGCTCAACTTGGCACCTTCCAATTTTATTTCCCTTTTTCATGGAACAACAAGCAACAGTTTATGAAAATTCAACTAGATTATACTTAGTAGTGTTCTGGATACGAAACTGGAATTTTCAAGCAGCAGATCTACTACAAAGAAGTTGAAAAAAATGACAAATCAATGTATGTAAATACTTCATATTCACATAGTGTCATCCAGATACCTTTTAGTGCTTCCTTTTACATATTTGAAGTAGGAGTGATGTTAGCAAACACACACTCCCCCCCCCACTACAATATGCTAGGCTTTTGTTTTAATTCTGTGTAAATATTTGTAAATTGGTCAGCTACTGTAAATTAAATAAGTAATCTTAAATTTTAGCTTTTCCAAAAAAAAAAAAAAAAAAAAGTTGTGGAACTTTTTAGACCTGCTGTAGCACAGTTTGTGCCTCTCATGTATTTGTTATTGAAGACCAATTCATTGTTATATCTGTACTTATCATTGATGTCAAATTCATATTTTGTTTTTTTTTAAGTTTAATATTTTGTATGATGTCCAGTGGAATAAAGTTTATATGGAAAATACAGTTCTCTTCTAGTTTGATGTTACTTTGTATTGGATATTTTAAGTGTTTGCTATCTCCTGTAACTATTTAGAAAAGGAAACGCTATGTACAGGTCAAGGATCAAACTTCTGTATGGCTTTTAGCACAACATCTGCGTACAGGTAAAAGTTTCATCCACTGCTRTTTCTAATGAAATTCTGAAGGCCCTTGTAACAGTGTAAAATAAGAAGCAATGTTTTTTCCTCTGCAGATTAAGTTTTAATTTTTTTCAAGCTTTTGAATTTAAAGTTATAGTAAAGTTATATGTAAACTATTTACATATTGATCACACACACTTGATTGTGATTTAGTCTATGTAATACCTTGGCTTGCTTTTTAAAACAACTTTCTTTTACAGTTAAACAGTTGTCTTGGTTTTATTGGACTCTAGCAATCCACAAAAACATTCTCATTCCATATATACGTTCCTCCTCACTACCCCCCTTCTTAGTAACGTGGTAGACTTGGTGTCAATGAAACGTTATCTTTTATAAATTACCTGTTTTATGTAAAATGCAACCAAACTTTTTAGTACAGAATCATATCTGGATTCTAAGATGCTCTGCAAGCCTAGATTTTTTTATATATATATATATATATATTAAAAAAAATATAATAAGCCCTTCTGTAAAAGGTAGTGGCTCTGTCTACGAAATTTTCTCTAAATAAGGTAAGTAAACAGGGACATATATGTTCAAACTTGGAAAAACTGACTTTCAAATGAGTGTGTCTATCTCATAAGACTTTGTATCTGGGAACTTTGTAGCTGAAAGAAAAATAAATGTCACCCTAAGGAGTTAACATATTCCATACTTTAAATTGTTGCACTATGTTTGAAATTGCTTCTTCGAATCTGTTTTAAAATGGATCAAAAAAATGCTCTCATGTTTTCCTGCAACTTGATAACAATTGGCCTTATAGACCTACCAGCTCAGTGATCCTTTTAATACAAGCCGAGATCTGTAWCTACAATGGCCTGTGCATTTAAAAACAATCTTACTGCAATTTTGTTCTTAAATCCCTGTAGTTTTGATAAGCTGTATTTATAATCGGAAATGTGAAGTCTGGATGGTGATTTTCCCAAATAACATGTCTTGGTCTAGCTCAGTGGCCAGAGTACTGCAATGTTCCTACGTGAGATGATTTGTCTGTAGCTATCTGCAAGTGGTTCATCTGGCAAAAGCACAAAGAGTGGCAGTACTCATATATTAAAGAGCAGCTTGAGTGCTTCAGAAAGCAAATTTCACCAAATTCATATTGTAGTATTCTTCCTTCAAGCCACACAAAAGCAGTGGTGCTTTCTGTGGAAATGCCAGACAACCAGCGAACGTAATGAGGCTTGTTACATAGTGAGCTGTAACTTTTGACATAAAATACCAGAATTGCACAAAATAAATTGTTTTGGGATGGGAGTGGAGGTTATACATAGCCTGAAGGTGTTGAGAGAAGATATAATGACCTAGACTTTATCTACTCTGGGCAGGTATCTAGAGCGAGGAAATCTCCTAATGGCTATCATAAACATGTGTGTTAATGCAAAGTTTTCCTTTTCTGCTCAACTTCAAAATGAAAACCTTGGTGTACCCCCTATAGAGACTGAGGAATAGTTTCCTGTGAGAGCTTCTGTAAAAGTTGTGCTTTTTCATGGCTGACTGAGGTCTCAGTGTCTGTGCAAGATGACAGCATCTTTGAGGTTTCTCACTAGCTTGAAGAAAAATGTTTCGGTTCAACTCAGTTATTTCAGAAGCAGCTTTRACTCTTAATTTTGGCATTGGTTTCACATGTCATTTCTCCCTTTATGTGATGTCAGAACTTGCTGATGTCTCTTATAGGATTTTAGGAACTCTTTAGTCTTCTAGCTGTGCTTYTAATAGAGGCTCAGATTTGTATGGGAGAATCAAATGACTTTGGAAGCAAGAGCCTCCCATTTAATAACACTAGTACCAAAATTGTCATAGGCTGTGCGCTGTGAAATCTAGTTTATCTTACCGATATCTTGCTCTTASTTTTACTTAAATGTGTTTTGAACCAACTTGGGGAAAAATTAGCATCAAATAAAGCGTACATAAAGTAGTCCGTGTATCTTAAGGTGTTTTGATGTTATGAGATGTTGTTTTTAAGAAATCCTTTACAGAGAATTCATTGTATAATGGTTTTSAGAATCAAAGTGAAGGGTGACATGGTGATTTGGGAGAAACAGGGTGAAATGTTTATCCAGCAGCCATAGTAAATGGATGTAAGAGAAATTGTAGTTAAAGTAGCCTTTGTGAAGAGCATCCTGAACGCTGATTTAGAAGCAATGCTTTACTTGAACTTAGGTTTCTGGACCTGATTTATGGTACATTTGGTGTTAAATGTACCTCTATCAGAGAATGTCACTCTTGATCCAGTGGGCTGCTCTGCTTGCTTTGGGGATCTCATGTATGTTTAGGAGAGTTGTTCTTGCCAGGGATCCTGTCGATGTGTTAATGC
The DNA here is from genome assembly GCF_003343005.1 of Rhea americana. Lineage (NCBI taxonomy): Eukaryota > Metazoa > Chordata > Aves > Rheiformes > Rheidae > Rhea > Rhea americana. Next base: position 3,837,121 of record NW_028186945.1, on the reverse strand, counting down.
TTGTATGTACTGACATACATCTTTCACTTTTACATTTATTATATGAAGAGTATGATGCTTGTAAGAAGAGCATGAAAAAACCAAGAACTGGCTATTTGGGTCTACTCACAAGTCAAATTAAATTGTGAAAAATACACCAGCTCTGAAAATAACTTGAATGGGTCCTGGGAAAAGGGCTGTCACCTTCCTCTTGCGGTGTTGAAGATTGAATCAAAACTTGTGTAATGTACATATTACTTCTGTAAGTATTTTCTACAAGCCTGCAATACTGTTGTCTTTCATATGTAAGGAATACCTTAAAAGCAAAATCTCCATTGTGCTCTGTCCCCTCGTGACCAGGGAATGTGATAGAATCTGGAGTTTAATTTTAGTACCCATATTCATTTAGYATCTATTCCACCATCCATTTGGTGTAGACTATGCTGTGTAAATTGTGTACCATAGGCCCCAGTGGGTAGGCTGGGGGATTTTTTTTTTCCCTGTATGTTCTGTTTAGGAAAGGTTTTACAACATGTAAATTTGTCAGTAGAATTTTAATTTTGCATTGCAGGGAAAGCTTGTACTTGGAAATACCAGCTTGGGTATTTCTGTTCTTTTAACTCTAGGATGAGTTTGCTGATTGATTTACAACCAGCCATTTATTTGAAGATCCAAAAAGGGAAAAACGAGAATAGAGTTATACGGTGTATACAATCTTTTGTACCTGAAAACCTTTGGAAGTTCTTTGTTTATGATCTGAGTCTGACTGTCTCTATTATATATAGTGTTTCTCTCTCTCTCTCTCTCTCTCTCTCTCTCTCTCTCTCTCTAGAAATATTTATATAAAAGTGATTTCTTTGGTTCATATCATTTGGAAATGTTTTAATTTCATCTGTGAAAATCACTGCATTTTGTATGGAAATGGAGAACAATAAAGGACAAAGGTAACTTCACGTAACCTCTAGATAGCRATACTGCTTGTCTTTGCTTCCAATTACTACCTGCGGCAGCCTGCTGGAAGGAGAGGGGAGGAGGTTTGAACTGCCCCGTGAATTACCGCCTGAGCAAGTCTGGGGGTTCGGACGGGCCTGAACGCGCCTTTCRGTCGGGGCGCGCCGCGGCGGGGGCCGAGCTGCGTGCCCGCCGCGGGCGGCTCGGCTGCGCCCCCGGCACCCGGTTGGTGCTAGGACCCAGGGCCGGCGGCAGCCGCTCGGTGCCGTGACTTTGCCACCTGCTATTTAAAGCGCGCGCCTGAGCCGGGGGAAGCGAGCGCCGGCGGCGCGACGGCTGCGGCAGGCCGCCCTGGGGAGGACAGGGACGGGGGAGAAGATCACCGTGAGGGCCTGAGCTGCGAACGGCATGGAGGGGTGCCGCGGCGCCGAGGGTGACGGGGCGTCCGAGACCTCCTCCGTCCTAGAGGATGAAGAAGAGGAGGAGGAGGAGGAGGARGARGAGGAGGAGGAGGAGGCTGTAGATCCCGAGGAAGCAGAGGAGCTGGCTAACAGGTACGGGCTCCCCGGGGAGGCGTGAAGCAGGGCCCCCGGCGAGCGCTCGCCTCCGGGCCCCGTGCGGGCTTGTCGCCCCTTTCTGCTTTCCCCCCTGTCCCMCTCGCTGGCCGCAGCCGCGGGGCTGGCGTTCGTGGGGGCGATCCTGACGCCGCCGCTGCAGTGGAGGCTGGTGCGCTGAGCGCCTGCCCTTGGCTCCCCGGAGGCTTTTCTATTTAAAGAGCTGCCGGCGTGCCAGCTGGGCTGGCATCGCCCTTCGCTCCTCGCTGTCGGCCGGTTCTTCCTCGCGTATTGCTCTTAGGTACTCTGGAGAGTTGCCTGCCTATTGAGAAAACAGTCAAATATCGGAATGGTGCGTTTTAATTCGCTGCTCCTGCTGTCCGTCCTTCTTGTCCCTCCCTCTTCGGTCTCTCCTTTCCCAAAACAGGAAAAATTTGTTCTAAACCTTCGCTGCCGCTGAGGACCAGAATTTGTGTGGCTCGTTTAGGGGCTGAAATGAGGATTATTGCACTTTGCGTTTCATTTTATTTTTTTGAAGTCTCACACGGAAGCTCTTTGCCGCCCCCGTGTCGCGCTCCCACGAGGAGGAGAACGCGGCGAGGGCGGCAGGCTCGCCGTGGGGCCTGGGGCCGCGTGTGGGGCCTGGGGCCGCCTGCAATCCGATGCCTGCGGGCAGCTCCCTCGGCCGCGCCGATGTCGAGAAGAGGCAGCGAGGCCTGAAACTGCACCCGGGTATATCGAGTTGCAGGATTTCTTCCATGTCTCCAGCAAAGCCTATTGGTTTTAAGCAGATCCTGCAGAAAGAGCCAAAAGCCGTAATGCTGATGTTTTTCTTAAGAAATTTGGGTCCTGCAGTTTCTATAACCTAAGTGCTGCGGAGCTGTCCTCTATTTACACCCCTCTGAGTGTGTGTCACTTCGAAGCTGTTTCTACCTGTCCCGATCTTTGTCGCGAGAGTTAAGAGGGCACAAAGGAGGTGGTGGGACTCTGCACATCYTAAACCATCCTGAGAGCTGTGGGAAGGGAAATGGAGGCCAGGACCCTAGGGAAACGCCCTCGCGGTGAGAAGGAAGAGCTAGCTTTCCAGGGAAAGGGGTGGACGCCCCTAAAAGGAAAAGGGGTTCTGTCCACTTTTCTTCTGAGAGATGTTGCTCTTCTCAGCAGCCTCCTGGCAGAGGAGGGACTGCATAACCAAAAAGCTCGAATGGCGCACGTGTAACAGTAACCAGGCAAAACCCAACTGCAGCCGATGGAAAGGAGTCGCTCGTTGCAGACAGTTAAAACACAGTCAATCAACTAGATATTTTTAACGCGACCTGCAGTTAAATAGCAAATACTACTATTCACATTTAACGCCCAGGTAGGAATGTGTAACATCTCCCTTCGAGGGTGCACTTGCCATCGCAGTCAGCTTCGTGAGGGCGGCTTTTATTCGGGGTCTGCAGACCCCCTGCCCGGGCCTTGCTCGGGCTGGGAGCCGCCGCAGCGCAGGGCCGGGCCTCGCAGCGCAGCGACGTTAAATTTGGTGCGTGACTGAATCGCAGCAATCCTTCCCTTCAGCTCTTGGCATTGCGAAGAACTGCACTGTTCGTTCTCCATCCTTGCTCAGTTTGAAAATAAGATAGCTCAGAGTTTAGGGAGGCTTTGAAGCAGCTGTGCTCTGTGGTAACTGAGTATATTTAACGAGGCCGTACTTCTGAACTTTGATTAGTTTAATTAGTCTAACRAAGATGTAAAATTTTGAGTTTTGGCACAGATACAGTAGCACTACTGAGAGCTCGGAAAAAGCYTATCAATGTTAAATAAAACTGATTCTTTAACGCTTACGTTTTGTGACCGTCAGCACGGCTGCTGCGGTTCGGGTCCGCCCGACGCCGACGGGCCGCGCAGAGCCGAGGGAGCGCTGGCTGGGTCAGGAGAGCAGGGCCGAGCCCCGAGGACCTTCTCCTTCAGTCTCTAACCTAATTATTGCTTGAAAAACACGTTTTTAAGCCCCTGCTACAGAACAAAATTTCTGTGGTGGTTTGAAAATACGTCTTAGAGGAGACGTGGCCAGGACCTAAACTTGGCTGAAGACAGTCTGTGCTGGCCCTGGCCCTGATGTCACTGGGTTATTTTTAAGACCTCCGAGCTGCCTGCAGCTTTGCTGTTTCTGTTSTCCCCGAACAGCACCTGATTCTGCAGTGCGGCGCCAGCAGAAAACTGCTCGCTGCCTCCTTCGATTTCCACTCAAATAGATGCAATCTCTGTCAAGCACGCTAAATATTCCCACTCGTGTTTTACAAAAGCACAGTGGCTGGCGCAAGGCCAGCAAGCGCCGGCGGGGCCGGCTCAGAGGAGCCTCCCGGAGGGGCCCCGCGACGCGGCTGCCGGAGCCCCGGGCCGGCCGGCTCCGCCGCTGCCCCGTCCCCCTGCGCGGCTGGGGCGCGTCCAGCTGAGGAGGTGCCTTCCTCTAGGAAACCTGCTGCAGCCCGGGGGTTTCCCTTGAGTGCGCTTAAAAAACAAAAGAAAGAAGAAAAGCTGCAGCGGCACTTACAGCTTTTACAATATCTGCCCATAAAAATTGGAAAACCTGGGGATTGGCATCTTTATTAATCTTTCCGATGTAATCTTTAAATCGTTGTGCGTTTTCTAACACAGGCTTTTCGTGCAAGCGGCGAGACTGACAGGCGGTGTCGGAACGGGTTACGAGGGTGGAATAAGGCACTGCGTCCTTGTCCGCGCAAGTAACCCCCACGACGCTCGGGGGCTGCGCGGTGGGCTCGGGCCTTTGGGCGCTTTCCTGCGGGAGGCCGTCGCCTTGACTGGTGCCTGTTGTTTCTAGTGCCAGGTAGAATTAATCGTTTAAATAGTGAAAATATTTTGAAGGGATGTGTTGTATCTTTTTAGGAAAATAACAGACATGAGCATGGAGTTAAAGTTTTTTTTTTTGCGTTGTTAACTTTGAGGCTGGAGTCCAGCTGTGGAAGGATAACACCTAGCTGATTTACCTACCTGCGAGAGCATCTCTCTCTAATTCACCTGATTTGTGTTTTGAGTCAGCTGATGTTACCTAGTTCTGTCTTTTACCTTTCCAAACTGATTTCCTTTTCAGTGAGAAAGTGTCAGGACATGTCTGTACACCGGGCTTGTATTAAAATGTCTTTGCAGCTGGTTTACGTGCGTTTCCTTGGAGCTGGCTGGCCTGGAGGGGAAACGGGGCTGCTTTTATCTATTCATTTACAGATAATCTATGGCCAGTAAATGGGGAGAAAAACCTGAAGCTCTGCAAATTGCCTTAAAATTTTTTTTTTAATGAAGCAGTCCTTTCAAAGGAGCGGTAGGAAGCTCTGAGGGGTGGAGGCTTTCGAGTCGGGTCCAGCTTGGGGTAAGCTGTGAGACAGATGGCAGCGGCGGCCGAGCGGAGAAGCAGGTTGCAGCGTCCGAGCAAGCGAAGGAGGCGCAGGACAGCGGGTGGGGTGGCGGGGAGGAACGGGGTGGGAAAGGCCGTGCTGGTGACTTACGCTTACAAGGAAAAGTTCGCCGTGCCCTCCCCGAAGTGAAGTCGGAAAGGTGTGGGGAAAGGGTGCGTAACTTCAGTTTTCTCTCTTAGCCCAGGGAGCCTGAACTGGGTTAAAGCAGCATCTTTGCAAACACGAGGAAGGAAGTAGCATGTCGCATGGGAATGCTGCTGAGGTAGAGGTGCTTTCTGTACGCTCTGTCACACGGAAGATTAGTTAAATTCGCCCCCACACAAGCCTGGGAAAACCCTTCCACTCTGTATTTTCAAGCTCTGCATACTGGCTGAAGAAAAAGCAAGTCAAAGTACGTATTTCTGGCYAAAACTGTTTCTGAAAGACTGAACTTAACACACACAATAATTTTCAGTTATCTCAAGCAAAGAAGGTATCACAGGTAGGGGAGGTGCTTTGCTCTCTCTGTGCGAATGAAAAATGCCATAGATTTTGGTTTCTGTCAGAGGGACAGAACAGGCATCTCTTGGAGTGGACTCAGATGAACCTTGATGGCTTCCTCAGTACTAATGGTATTGGAGTTTTCTGTTTGTTTTTTGTTTTTCTTTTTGCTGTGGACAAGTCAAGCTAACATCAAACCATGACGTTGGCAAAGGAAGAACTAGCAGCAAAGGTGATACAGGTTTATTTGCTTTGTATTATCTTCCCTTTTAGAGCTAGCTTTGCTAGAAAGTAGTGCACCTRGGTAGGCGATCGCCTGCACATAGTGGGGTTTTAGGCTTTGGTTTTGTTTGGAGGTAGAGGGTCGCTTTGGCTAAGACATCATTATTTCATATTGCACTGTCAGACTTGCGTTGACTGTGGGCTGTGGCCCAGGCCATGCTGCTAGGCATGGTCTTCAGGTCAGCATGGTCAGCAGAGCTGGCTTTAAGTCCCATCGTTGGACTRTGGAGAGCGCGTTGTCCTCACCTGGCTGGCCAGGCTGTCAGGGATGGGCTAAGGGGACCTCAGCCTGGCCCTGCCCTGTGCAGCTCCCTGCCTGCTGTGCTGCTGTGAGCGAAGTCCCCTAGGCACCAAAACGTAGCCTTAGCAGCACCCCAAGCGTCAGCAGCATTAGAAGTACTTTTTTCCTCTGATAGACACCAAGCAGTTTTTGCTCCTTGCAAAATCTCACAGTTTGGCAGGTTTTCTGGATCTAGATGTTATAGCTCTGCTCGGAGTTTCCTGCTCTCTTCTGCAGAAGGTCCCTGAGCTCTGCTGGGTGCTCAGCACCCTTTGGCGCAGCTCTGAGTGCCCCGTCCAATCTCGGCAGCTCGCGGGTGTCTGCAGCACCCTTGCAGAGTTGAGGGCCRGCTTGCGGTGGTCCATCAGGCTCATTCAGCTTCTCGGATCCCGCAGGCAGGAGCCCACCCACATTCCTTCACTTTTGTTTAAGGAAGCGCTTTATCTTAGTCACATCGGGAGTGACCCCTCCTGGTGTCTAGGAGAAGCCTGTGGCTGCAGGTTTGCGCCCTTCCACGAGAACGACTGGGGCTTCGCCGCTGCATCGCTGGCTCTGCTCCGCTGAAGCCTCTGCCTTTGCCGGCAGATACTCTGCTTTTCTGTCCATCAACTGCTGACATGACTTCCCTAAATGAACTGCTATCTACCCAAGGAACAGCAGGCTTCGGCTTGTTACTGGTTACCTTTCTAGGCTTTTTTGAAATAAGTATTGTAACTATAGTAAGACTTTTTAAAAACAATACTGTGTTTTTAATGTATTTTAATTGCTTTTGCCATTCTTCACACTCTTATTTCTAAGACTTTTTTATTATTATAAAGCTTCTCAGGATACATTTCTCCAGCTTTTTTTAAATTGAGAGCAGATTTAATTACAGCATATGATAGGGACTGGTTGCATATTATAAGATTTAAAGTTATCTTCATAAAATATGATTATTTCATTGCAGGGGGCTCAGTATATTTTCGTTGTTGAGTGTATTATAAATTACCTTGTTAAATACTTGGAGTGCTTAGAGGATGAAACACACATGGAAAGTAACAAAGTAGTGGATAGAGTCGCTACGGCATTGCACCTTGTATAATTCTTTACGCATCTGCAAAGGAAGTGTGAGTGCTGTTAAAATGCTGACAGTGTCTTGTACATGTTTAGTGCAAGATTTAAATTATACTGTGAGATAACCAGGCACTGGAGAGTAAGACTCCAGAATCAGTTCAGTCTCAAAGTGGTAAAATAAAGTYGAATCAAAGACTTTTTCCTGCATTCTCAAGAGCATTTATACATCCCCACTTCATTGAAATAACCTTGCAACATGAAGTCTTACAAAAATTTATCTAAAGTATATTCRTCAGATGAAGTATAATATTGTTTATGCTCATATTTCTTAATTTATGCACATGCAGTAKTTTTACAAGTTTGAAAAATATTTTCAGATGCATTGAATTTTACTACAATAATTTGATTTATTTGTTCTGTTTTGTTTTTTAGTTTAAAGGATCTGATCCAGAATGAAGATGTGAAACCCAAGCTGCAATACATCATGACTAACCCTTCCTTTTCTATGGTAACAGTTCAAAGTGAAGATAGTGGAATAACCTGGGAAACCAGCTCAAGCAGATGTTCTACTCCCTGGGCCTCAGAAACTAGTACAACTTCTGATCTTTATAGTATGGAAAGTTCACCAGTAGGTTCTCCTCCAGGAAAAGTTATCTTTATTATGGATGAAGGCAAGATTATTCGGAAAAGGAAGCGTAAACCTTCAAGTAGGGCGGTGATGCCTACAAATCTGAAGAGAGGCCAGGGCAATAAAAAACGTGACTTTTCTGGAATGCAGAGACAAGAACCAAGAACTGTTCTAGCAGATGTGCAGGGCTCAGTGTTAAATGTTGAACAAATGGATGCACAAGATACAGATGAGGAAATGTTAGAAGACAAAGAAGATTTGGAGAACATTGCAGAAGAACCAGTAAAACGTGCTCCAATAAGATCGATTTTTCGAGAAAACAAACTGAGAAAAGTAGGGCCAATCCTTGGAGGACCAGTAAAAGCTAGAATCCAGCTGTTCAATTCAATTTTTGGAGGAACTGGGCCCTCCCCTGAAACACTAGAAAAAACTGGAATCCAGAGGTCTAGTTCAATTTCAGGAGAATCTGAACATTCTCTTGAAACATCAGTAAGGGAAAGATTGCAGAAGTTCAGTTCATTTTCAGAAGGAACACGTCCAAAACCTTTCCATAAAGCAAGAAGTAGAAATCTTGAAACACCATCAGAGAGAAGAAAAGAGCAAAGACGGCAACTCACGTCACAAACAAATCAAAGCTATTTGTCACCTACAGTGCCTCTTGAAAAACGGCTTCCTAATAGAGATGACATTTCATCTCAAAATATTAAACCTGTTAAGACGAAAAATAAACCTAGCACATTTTCAAACTCTGGTGCAGAAATAACTCTACAGCGTGAAGAAATAAAGGAAAGCCAATCTCTATTTGAGACTCCAAGTAAGATGTCGAGACAGTCACTGGAGTCCTGCCTTCCTGAAGAGGCAACGAAGCAGCAAAGTTACGCATACTCCCCTGAGGCCAAAAGAGCAATGACACAGCAGTCAATGTCTGTTCCACTAGATCCTGGTGATAAACCAGAGAAACAAGTGACGCTTCTTTCAGCTGAGACTCCAAACCAGAAACCAGACCGATCACTGCTGACTGCACCAGGTCTTCTGGCTGAACCAAAGGAGCAGGAAATTCACCYCCAGTCTGTTCCAACAGGTTCTGTTCATGAATTAGACGGGCAAGCTCCCCAAACTGTTTTCCCTACGTCAACAGCATCTGTGTCAGAACATCCTGAGAAAGAAGTACAGAAGTCAGCAATTCAGTCTTACTTACCTTGTGCTCCATCAGCTAAATCCAAATATTCCACTCTATCAGAAACAAAACAGGAGGATGAGATTCCTCATTCATTGAAAAYTGCGCAGTCAGAACCTGAACATGTGTTTTTATCGCGTTCTATAGACGAAGCAGAGAAGCAAGAAACTCAGTGTCACTCATCAGTAACTGCACAGTCAGAAATTGAGCATTCAGCTTTACTGTATTCTGTTAAAAAAACAGAGGAACAAAAGATTCCAGTACCAGAGACCCCAAATGTTCATTTAGAGAAGCAAAGCATTCAGACTCATTCCAAAACTACTCAGCTGGAGTATGAAAGACAAGATTTTCCTGCCTTTATTCAGGAAGTAGAGGAGCAGGAAACTAAACTGTATTCACATATTCCTGAAAAAATAGAGTCTAAATATTTTGGCATTTCATATCCGGTTCAGACAGAAAMACAGGAAACTCAGAAATTTTCACCTGTAAATACAGCAGTAGATTTGGATCACCCCAGTATTTCTATTCAAAAAAACAAGCAAACAGAGAGTATACAACTGGAAATGGAACATGCAGATTTCTCATATAGCGGTGAAGTAACTGAGGAATCAGTGAGAACACAGATGGAAACAGAGTATCCAGACTTCTCTTTTTCCAAAGA